>NC_134138.1:138535842-138838872 GCF_033958435.1 Carettochelys insculpta | reverse complement strand
GAGCACAGTGGAGGATGCTTCCTGAACAGGAAGGGCTACCATTCGGTGGTCCTCCAGGCCTTGGTGGACAGCCGGGGCCACTTCCTGGACATTTATGTTGGCTGGCCTGGCAGCACCCATGACGCCCGGGTGTTCAGGAATTCAGTCCTGTGCCGCCGGCTGGAGGCGGGGACCTACATCCTCCAGCAGGAGATCCCTGTGGGGGACACCACCATGCACCTCTGCGTCGTCGCAGACGCAGCGTACCCCCTCCAGCCCTGGCTCGTGCACCCTTGCACGGGCCATCTCTCAGCCAGCCAGGAGCGCTTCAACACGCGCCTGAACCATGCTCGCCAGGTGGTTGAGCACACTTTTGGACACCTCAAAGGGTGGTGGAGGTGCCTCCTCACCTGTCTGGATGCAGGCCCCACCAACATGCCCCAGATTGTGGGCACGTGCAGCACACTCCACAACCTGGTGGAGTGGAAGGGGGAGGCATTTTTTCAGGGCTGGGCTGTGGAGGCTGGCAGGGCTGACGTTCAGCCACCCGCTGTCCCCAGTCGCCAGGTGGACCCCGAGGGGATCCGGGTCCAGGAGGCCCTGCGAGCCCATTTCGACCAGGCCGCAGGATGAACACTGGCAGGCCCCCTACTACACCCCCCTATCCTCCACAACACTCCCTGCCCCCACGCCCACACCACAGAGCACCCAAGAGCACCCCCCCACTGTTCTTGCAAATAAAAATAGACCCGTTGTTTTTGAAACCCCAAAACAGCGTATTCTCATTATTAATACAAATATATTTGTATTTGAACAAAAGGGGGGAACTATTTACATGGGGGGGGAAGATATCATAAAAGAACAGGGGTCTAACACAAACTATATACAAAATAATGGGGACATGTACAAAGTGGGGGGGGGCATGTCCTGGGCCCTGCACCCCCTACTGTCCAGCACCTGGGGTTGGCAGGCGTGACCTTTGCCTTGGCCTCAGCCCTGGCCGAGGCTGGCTGGGGGCCGGGTGAACCGGCAGATACAGCCGGCGGGTGTCAGCAGGCCCCAGCTCCCCCTCGGCGGAAAGCCCCGGGGTGGCGGACGGCAGTGGGACGGCGGGTGGAGCAGCTGGTGGAGTGGCGGGTGGAGCGGGCAGGGCAGGCAGAGCGGTGGGCGGCGTGGCATGGGGGGCCAGGTAGTCCACTATGCACTCAAAAGTGCCCATAAAGGCCCCCCATGCCTCCTGGCGCCAGGCCAGTGCCCTCTCCTGCAATTGCAGGCACCGTTCGTCCACCCGCTGGTGCCATTCTGTCACCTCCAGCTGCCGCCAGAGGGTTGTGAGTAGCTGGGGGTCCGTCGCCATCCTCTGGTGGTGCTGGGTCCACCGTCGGCCCCGCCCTTGGACTGGTTGGTGCTCCACCGAGGGGCTGGCCTGCAGCGATGGCCCCGGTAGGCTTTCTGGGACCACAGACACCTTGCTGGCGCTCTTTGGGCCCTCCGATGGTGCAGCTGCGGAACACAGGGGGGGAAGAAGAGTGGAGACAGACTTTAGTGTGGCCCCCGAGCCGTGGCCCTTGTCCCCCCACCCTTCTGCTGCTGGTTCCCCATCCCCATCCCCGGGAGATGCTGCTGCTGCTGATGGGTGTCCCACTCCCTCCCCCCGGGGGACCCTAGGTTCCACTCCCCACATCCCCAGGGATGGGGCATGGCACTGTCCTGCTGGGGGGGCAGGGGTTGATGCACTTTTCTGAGGGACATGCCACTGCTGTCCTTGGGGCCATGGTCATCTGGGCATGTGGCGGGCCCTGGTCATGTCTCTTGTCCCCGTCCCTCAATCCCGGGGGTGTGCACCAGGGGGTACATACCTGACGGTCCGCTCCCACGGTCGGGGGACACCCTCTGGGCAGATGCCCTGCTGGAGCTCCAGGACGGCAGGATTATTTGGAGCCCCCCTGTTGCTGGAGGAGGACTCCCCCTCCTCCTCCTCCGGAGTCCCAGGGGTGGGCTCCTGGGGGAGCCCCTGAGGTGCGGGGCTTGCCTCCGGGACGGACTCTGCCTCCAGGGCCTGCTGGGGCTCGTCGGCCTAGGTATCAAGAGTGGCCGGCAAGGAGGAGGTGTACCGGAGGCCCAGGATTTCCCTGAGCTCCCTGTAAAAGGGGCAAGTGGTAGGGGCAGCCCAAGATCGGCTGGCCGCATCCCAGGCCAGGGTGTAACCCTGCCCCAGCTCCTTAACCTTACTCCTGACGTGGTCAGGAGTGCAGGCAGGGTGACCCCCAGTGGCCAGGCCCTCGGCCAGCCGAGTGAACACATCCATGTTCTGTCTTTTGCTCCCCATTACCTGGAGCACCTTCTCCTTGCTCCAGAGCCCCAGCAGGTCCCAGATCTTGGCCTCCATCCAGGAGGGGCCCTGCTGCCTCTTCCAGGGCTGGCTGCCAGGCTGGGAGCCCTGGCTCCCCTTGGGGGGGTGCCCTGGGGGCACTTGGGGGACTGGCAGGTGGCCATCGCAGTGGGGGTGTGTCTTGGGGCTGCAGGGAGGCGTGCAGGCTAGCTGTGTGTTACTGCTGCTGCCTGCATGCACTCTCAGCTTCCTGAACAGGAAGGCAGGGGGTGGGGAGCTTTAAGGGGCCGCTGCACGCGGCGACCATAGAGCTCAGGGGCTGGAGAAAGTGTCTCTCAACCCCTCAGCTGATGGCCGCCATGGTGGACCCTGCTCTTTCGATGTTGTGGGACACGGATAGGCTACACGTGCCCTACTTCGACGTCCAACGTCGAAGTAGGGCGCTATTCCCATCCCCTGATGGGGATAGCAATTTCGATGTCTCGCCACCTTACGTCGATGTCAACTTCGAAATAGCGCTCGCCCCGTGTAGACGTGACAGGCACTATTTCGAAGTTGGTGCAGCTACTTGGAAGTAGCTGGCACATGTAGAAGTGGCTCTACACTCATGGCAAAATTCTTGGACTGGGTTTGTAGCAGTCATGTTACAATCTGCTCATTTGTAAAGTCTCTGGCAACTTCCAAAAGGTTGAAAGTTCCTCAGTCCACTAGTTGGAAAGTTCCCTTTCAATGTAAGTCCACACTTCCAAGATCAGAAAAGGAAAGAGGTAAAACTGAGATGCTTCCAGGATCTTGTATACTCTTCTCCATGCAGAGAGAACCCTCTCAGTCTTAGTTAGTGGAAAAATTACAGTTACAGTTAGTTAGTGGAAAATTACAGGCCCAATTGTCCAGTGTCACATGTGATAGTCACATGCCATTGCATAGTTTGATGATGTGTAGAAGCAGCCATTATCTGTATTTTGACTAAACCACACGCAGGCAAGCTCACCAGGTGGGGACAAACTTCTTCTGTTGCCTATTGTGTTCTTTAATGGGCCATCAACATTAATAGTCCATCCACATTGTGCTGCCTAGACAGACTATAAACTATCTTGTGTGTATTACCCAGGAGCAAACACATTTGAAATACTGGTAAATAGCCAATATTCATAATTTGAGATGCAAAAATGATACATATATGAATAGATAATCACACTAAAAAATGAGATGGTCTTTTGTTTACTATAGTATGATTAAGAATACCTAAAATTCAAAAGACTTCGATTCCTGGATTCTAGCTGGGATACCATCTTACAGAGTTGGACTGAGTCACACAGTTTAGATTAAGGAGTTTGTTTTTTTTATTTGTAGAACACTTCTATTGATTTTAATCTTGTTGAATTTTATGGAAGTAGATTTTAACAGCCATAGCTCTAAACAAATTTACAATTTTGAAACAATAGCTGACTATAGTAATTTATCATTAACTGCACCTTGTGTGTGTTATGCTTCTTTGAGTGTTTAGACATAAAGGAACTGGTTCAAGGTCCACTGAAGTCTGTGGGACACATGAGATTGACATCTCTGGGGCTTTTCTCAGGCCAAACTGTAGAATCTGAGAGTATTTTGTTTGGTTGAGAAATAAGTGATGAATGGAGGGCTATATAAAGTCAGTTATAAACTGCGTGAATCATACCCATATCTCTGAAAGTAAAATAAATCTACTGAATCCATAATAAATATATCTGCATATAAATCTATATTTTATTGCCATGTAATCCAATCAATTTTCTGTCTTTTTTATGGCCAATTTCTTTGCATTTCACTAAGTCAAAAGAATGAAGGAAGCCAAATTCTTAGTCACAGCAATAATAATAGTTAGGCCTTGTGTGATGGTTTTCATGTGAAGATATCAAAGTGCTTTACAAAAAGCGCATATATCATAATCTCGACATTATAACTAGGGAAACAGTATTTTGCCTAACACCACACAGCATCCCAATAGCAAAGTTGTAACTATAATTCACCACAGATGAATGTGAGTTTATTGCAAGTTTAGAAAATTTATTGTTAGTTTAGCTCATTTCTTCCTGTAAAATATTTTTGTCACTGCTGAGCTCTGAGAGCAATACAATAAAGAGCAGCATGTTCATATTATGGTTGTAACATATTTCTAACTACCAGAAAACCCTTCCCTTTGTTGTTCCCACCATAAAAATATTTAAAATTGATATTGTCATCCATAAATCTTCATCTCACTGTGTTCTCAGTGTTATACAATATTTACCATACTATATGGCAGACATCTTCCATGTTTCTATGGGAATGGTCTAAAATGAGAGTTTCTTTTAGCATTGTGTTACTATACAAAATATACCTTAGCACAATACTTTTGAGTTTATACCATAATGTTCCATATATGTTTAGTAAGTATTTACTACAGAGTTCCTCCCAAACACTGCCTCTTTCTCAGGAAGGATTATTTTTGTGAGATCCACTGAAAGCTGAGCAGAGGATAATTCTGTGTCACAGAAACTTTTGAAGTTTCTGAATCTGATTTCATTTCACACTGGAACAAATCTAAAACCTTATATTGGAATTAATTAAAAGCAAATTCTACCAAAATTTCTGTTTGGATCAAAATGAACATTGTGTCATGAGAAGTGGGATACCCAGGCTGAAGTCCCAGCTCTGCCTGATTCAATGCACAGGTTTTCAACCCACATTACTCCCAATCAAGCCACACAGATAAGGGACTGGCAACAAAGGGGGTTTAGCCACAGAGACATGTCCACACAGTCTCCAACGCGTCTGCGAAAAAAAATCCAACGCGTCTGGGAAAGGCGGACATATAAATAGTGGTAGTTTTTTAACGTGCTTTTACACTAATGCTAGGAGTCTGTCTAATAAGATGGGTGAACTGGAGTACCTCATATCAAAGGAGGAAGTTGACATAATAGGCATCTCGGAAACATGGTGGAATGAGGACAATCAGTGGGACACTATCATACCGGGATATAAATTATATCGGAAAGATAGAACAGGTCGTGCGGGTGGCGGAGTGGTACTATATGTGAAGGATAATATAGAATCAAATGAAGTAAAAATCCTAAAGGAATCAAAATGTCCCATAGAATCATTATGGATAACAATTCATTCCTCTAATATGAATATGGCATTAGGAATATATTACCGACCACCTAACCAGGACAGTGATAGTGATGCTGAAATGTTAAGGGAGATTAGAGAGTCTATCAAAATAAAAAACACAGTAATAATAGGAGATTTCAATTATCCCCATATTGATTGGGTGCATGTCACCTCAGGACGGGATTCAGAGATTAAATTTCTTGATGCCTTAAATGACTGCTTCTTGGAGCAGCTAGTACAGGAACCCACAAGGGGACAGTCAATTCTCGATCTAGTCCTGACTGGAATGCAGGAGCTGGTCCAAGAGGTAACTGTTACTGGACCGCTTGGAAATAGTGACCACAATATAATAACTTTTAATATTCCTGTGTTGGGAAGAACACCGCAGCGGTCAAACACTCTGGCATTTAATTTCAAAAAGGGGAATTACACTAAAATGAGGAAGCTAGTTAAACAGAAACTAAAAGGTAGAGTAATTAAACTAAAATCCCTGGAAGCTGCATGGAAACTGTTTAAAGACACCATACTAGAGGCCCAACTTAAATGTATACCCCAAATAAAAAAACACAGTAAGAGACGTAACAAAGAACCACCATGGCTAAACAGCCATGTTAAAAAGGCAGTGAGAGAGAAAAGGGCAGCTTTTAAAAAGTGGAAGTCAAATCCTAGTGAGGAAAATAGAAAGGAACATAAACACTCCCAAATTAAGTGTCATAATGTAGTAAGAAAAGCCAAAAAAGATTTTGAGGAACAGCTAGCCAAAAATTCAAAAAATGATAGTAAAATGTTTTTTAAATACATTAGAAGCAGGAAGCCCGCTAAAAAAGCAGTGGGGCCCTTGGACGATAAAGATATAAAAGGAGCGATCAAGGAAGACAGTGCCATTGCGGAGCGATTAAATGATTTCTTTGCTTCAGTCTTCACGGCTGAGGATGTTACAGAGGTTCCTAAATCTGAGCCAGCCTTTTTAGGTGACAAATCTGAGGAACTCACTCAGATTGAAGTGACATTAGAGGAGGTTCTGGAGTTAATTGATAAGCTGAATAGTAACAAGTCCCCAGGACCAGACGGCATTCACCCAAGGGTTCTGAAAGAACTCAAATGTGAAATTGCGGAGTTATTAACAGTGGTTTGTAACCTATCATTTAAATCCACTTTGGTACCAAATGACTGGAAGACGGCCAATATAACGCCAATATTTAAAAAAGGCTCTAGAGGAGACCCTGGCAATTATAGACCGATAAGTTTAACATCAGTACCAGGCAAATTAGTAGAAACACTAGTAAAGAATAAAATTGCAAGGCACGTAGAAGAGCACGAATTGTTGGGCAAAAGTCAGCATGGTTTCTGCACAGGGAAGTCGTGTCTAACTAATCTGTTAGAATTCTTTGAAGAGGTTAATAAACAGGCGGACAAGGGGCACCCAGTGGACATAATATACCTAGATTTCCAGAAAGCCTTTGACACGGTCCCACACCAAAGGCTTTTATGTAAATTAGGTGGTCATGGGATAGGAGGAAAGGTCCTTTTATGGATCGGGAATTGGTTAAAAGACAAAAAACAAAGGGTGGGAATAAATGGTAAATTTTCACAATGGAGGAGGGTAACTAGTGGTGTTCCCCAGGGGTCAGTCCTGGGACCGATCCTGTTCAACTTGTTCACCAATGATCTAGAAAATGAGGTACGCAGTGAGGTGGCAAAGTTTGCAGATGACACCAAGTTGTTCAGGACAGTCAAAACCAAAAGGGATTGTGAAGAACTACAAAAAGATCTCAGCAAACTGAGTGATTGGGCAGCAAAATGGCAAATGAAATTTAATGTGGGTAAGTGTAAGGTAATGCATGTTGGAAAAAATAACCCAAATTACACATACTACATGATGGGGTCAAATTTAGCTACGACAGATCAGGAAAGGGATCTTGGAGTTATAGTGGATAGTTCTCTGAAGACATCCACGCAGTGTGCAGCGGCAGCTAGTAAGGCAAATAGAATGTTAGGAATTATTAAAAAAGGGATCGATAATAAGACAAAAGATATCATACTTCCCCTATATAAAACTATGGTACGCCCACATCTTGAGTACTGCGTGCAGATGTGGTCTCCTCACCTCAAAAAAGATATATTGGCATTAGAAAAGGTTCAGAAAAGGGCGACTAAGATAATTAGGGGCTTGGAAAGGGTCCCATATGGGGAGAGGCTAGAGAGACTGGGACTTTTCAGTTTGGAAAAGAGGCGATTGAGGGGTGATATGATAGAGGTATATAAAATCATGAATGGTGTGGAGAAAGTGAATATAGAAAAATTATTTACCTTTTCCCATAATACAAGAACTAGGGGACACCAAATGAAATTGATGAGTAGTAGGTTCAAAACTAATAAAAGGAAATTTTTCTTCACACAGCGCACAGTCAACCTGTGGAACTCCTTGCCGGAGGAGGCTGTGAAGGCCAGGACTCTATTAGGGTTTAAAAAAGAGCTTGATAAATTTTTGCAGGTTAGGTCCATAAATGGCTATTAGCCAGGGATAAAGTATGGTGCCCTAGCCTTCAGAACAAAGGCAGGAGATGGATGGCAGGAGATAAATCACTTGATCATTGTCTTCCGTTCTCCTTCTCTGGGGCACCTGGCATTGGCCACCGTCGGCAGATGGGATGCTGGGCTGGATGGACCTTTGGTCTGACCCGGTATGGCCATTCTTATGTTCTTATGTTTTTATGTTCTCTTTACTGCCAGCAGCCCCCTCTGCCAAGAGCAATATCTCACATGGCTATGTTAATTAGCCATGTAAGTATGCTAATGAGCAGCTGTTTGCAATTGCAAGACTGCTTATTCACATGGAGCTGCTGTACTCCCGAACAGTGCATCAGTCACTGTAGTCATTACTGTGGTGGCTATAAGACAACATAGGTTGTTTAGGTTTGTATTGTAGACAGGCCTTGAGAGAGTCTCATTCAAAAAAACCTTCCACATGACAACTTCATCAAAGCTAATACATCTCAGCAAAATGTTTTTGCTTCAACAAAGGGTCCTTGCCCATAAAAGCTTATGCTCCAAAATATGTTAGTCTGTAAGGTGCCTTGTTGTTTTTGAAGAGACAGACTAATTTGGTTACCTCTCTGACACATTTTTAGATGAATTTCCATTTTGCTGAACGTGTTCTGACCAGCTCTCCCATGTGTCTCTTCTCTATGCACATGTTGGCGTACAAACTCAAGCACAGGCCTTTTAGTGGCTAACAGCTGTATCAAAAAGCAGTTTGAAAAATAAATGTGAGCGAGAAGGGGAAGGAAAGGAAAAGTAAGTCGGAAAGGAGAGGGAAAGTGGGAAAGAATTACCATTGTTCTCACAATCTCACCAACCGGTGAATTTTTCTGTTACGAGCTACTTGAAGAGAAGGAAAAGCTTGATCATGATGACAAGCTGTTAAAGGCATATACTTTAGAAAAGGATCAACCTCCATTTCTTTGGCCCCATGATGAGACCACAGTTTCTTACGTAAATAGGGATCAGAGGCTGAGGAATAAGATATAATAAACATATAATATAATATAATAATATAAAATATTATTATAAGATAAAATAAAAGGTAACAAAATCAGCAGAGCATGAGGTTGTGTGGATGTTAGTGTATTAAGAGTGTAGACAATATGCCAAGCCGAAAAGCAGTGCTAGCCATTTGAGAAAAGCAAGTTGTGTGTTCTAATGCCGTTAGTGAATTTGGCTTGTCCCCAGCGCAACTTCCTGTACAATCTCCTATACTGCCTTGTCATTAATATTCCAGTGTTCTGTACAGCCTGCATAGCCTTCCTACCTAAAAGAAAAGAAAAGCAGACAAGTGAAAGGGTGAGTCAGTTTTCATTCATGAGGTGTAAAAGAATCATCTCAACAAAAGAGTGAGATGTCATGGTTAAGGAAAAAAATAAAAGTGCAGTCAGTAGTTACAATACATTTTCACTTTATATCTTTATGTTGTATGATGTAGAGAGTCAGCCGTCGACAGGTAGGTTCCGAAACCATAACAAATGAAGCTCAGAAATCCAAACCCTACCAAAAACTGTTGTCCTCAAAATCCACAAAAAATTTTGTCAGGTTCCCTTCCCTACCCGGCTGGTTTCTATACAGAATCCTCAGATGCTGTGTGATTTTCCTCTCTGTCCTGAATCTTTTCTCCCCATCTCAGTACAGCCTACCCAAGTAGGCAACTGGCATATACTGCCTCCTTCTATCCTGCCTTTGACTTACTGAAGCATTGAGGACTCTCCCAACTTTGCATCTTGAATCTGCAGGAGCCTACTGAAAGGAAATGGGCAAACAGGTATTAGATAGAATTGTCCTTTTTAACATTCTATTTATGGATGGAGATATTTAATTAAGCTGTACATTGGTGTATTTTGAATGATTTCAAGCAGTTTTAAAAATCCAGGATTCAAATGGTACTTGGTGTCTGAAGTGTGCTCTGGTAAAGCATTTTACTAACATTAATCCAGACATCAGAAGTGATGGAAATGGACTGACAAGTTCTGTTTTTGAGAATGTTCCAACTCCAATAGTCACATACATGCAGCTTCACGTTTGGGGACAGGTAAGTATCCAAAATTGTAAGTGTTTATCTGAAATGGAACCTTCCATACATTTGAGCTTCAATATCGCTGCTACTTAATAAAGTTCAAAGGAAAGTTTTAGGTTTAATTCTGCTTGAGACATGGGCTGTTGATTAGGCAAGTAATTTTTTTCCAAACCATAGTTACTTGGTTCAGCATTAACTTATGGACCAGTAATTTTTCTTTACTTTCACACATTGGAAGAAGAAAGTATTTCCATTGTTCACGTTGCATAGGAAATGAGAGTCTGGTTATGTTTATAAAAATCCTGGTTTTGCTTTCAATAATTAATTTCATGTTTTGGGTTAGTTATTCATGTAATAGTAAAAATTGCTGTATATCTACTTAGCCTCTTCATATTCAGCTATCAGAGAGAGGTAACTGAGTTAGTCTGTGTCTTAAAAAACAACAAGTCCTCTGGCACCTTATAGACTAACAGATAACTTGGAACATAAGCTTTCGTGGGCAAAGACGTGCTTCGTCATGAATCTGACAAAGTGGACCTTTGCCCACAAAAGCTTATGTTCCATATTCAACTAGCTAACGTATTTAATGTATTTGTGCATCTACCCTATATTCAGTCTTAGTAAATATAAGCACCTACCTTATATTCATTCACTCTTAGTAAATTCTACATTGTTCACCTTTTCATTTTGTTTAGTTTAGAGAGACCATTAAGAATTGACAGATTCCAAACCCTTTGGCAAAATTCATTACTGCTGTAAATCCAGTAAATACTAGGCAATTGCATGGTGATTGACTTTGGACCCCTCAGTGGTTTGAGCATTGGCCGGCTAAACCCAGGACTGTGAGTTCAATCCTTGCAGAGGCTACTTAGGGACTGGGGCAGATAGATGCCAGGGATGGTGCTTGGTCCTGCTAAGAGGGCAGGGGAGTGGACTAGATGACCGCCCCAGGTCCCTTCGGCTATGTCTACACTAGCAAAAAACTTTGAAATGGCCATGCAAATGGCCATTTCAAAGTGTACTAATGAAGCGCTGAAATATATGTTCAGTGCCTCATTAGCATGCGGGCGGCTGCAGCACTTCAAAATTGACATGGCTCGCTGCGGTGTGGCTCGTCCAGATGGGGCTCCTTTTAGACTCTTTCTCTGATGTTGGGGACAAGGCAGGGTGAATAAAATGGTGTGTATATATATATATATATATATATATATATATATATACACACACATCATAGAAGGCACAAATATTTGCCTTCACCACTTGAATTTATATTCAAGACTTACATTTTTGTTAACTGAAAATTGTTACATATAGTCCATCTTAAGTTACTAGAGAAAATTCCTGCTTCCACTTCTGAAATTGCACAGTTGATTTGTTTTAAATGATGCAAAAGATATCCCAAAAGCCAAGGTGTGTTAAACTTTCATATGTATTTCAACTCTTCACAGGTCTTTTTTTTTTTTCTCAAGCTGCTTGATGATATCAGAAATTTGAAGGTTTCCTTTTTAGCAAAACTCTGGGCAGTAGCATTAGTTACAAATTTGCTAGCTTTAGCACTTTTCCCTTCAAAACTAACCCACATTGGTAGTGAAACGTATTCTTCTCGCTTTAGCGACAAGAAGATGAATCTCTTTAGGGTATATTTTCAGCTTTGAAAGATGAATCCATAAAGAGTAAGGGCCAGACTCTGATCCTGAATTCAGCTGATTATTTGTAATACACAATACTCTTCCTTCCTGCTCTAATATCCTATTAAGAACTTCATGTACCTGAAACCTCATATGTGAAGGAAATTAAATGAACATTAAAGGTTACATCATTTTTTGTAGTAGTGAAAACAAAGCAGAAGCAAGTAAGAAACATCCTGTTGTACATTACCTTGCCTATTTTTGAAAACAAGATGGAGCGGGTGTATAGCTGGCACCTCACCAAACATCCTTGGCCATCGGCTAACAGCGGGAAGAATGGGGAGGACTTAATTAGCAAAGGACTTTTCAATAGTTTTACAAATCAATTCAGGATGGTTACTTGATTTGTCACAGCTACTGTCTCATGCTAAACAAACACACAATTGGATTAATTTTAACTTTCTCATTTGTTTACATTGAATCTGCACTTTCAGACAAACAGATTTCCCCAGCCTGCAAACCTATTGGAATAATTGGTGTCAATTAGATTTGTGTGAAGCAAATATGTACTGTGGTATTTCTCTTTGCAAACCTTTCTGTGTCTCTATAGAGCTTTGGTATCCTGCAAGGATTTTTTCTTTTAATTAAGGCTTAAATAGCTAATCCCACCAGATCTGGCACACAGGGAGCTGTCACTCAGCTAATCATACCTTCCTAAGTCACACTGCCATATTCTATGTGAAAACAATTTTTTCCTCTCAGTGTTCCAAAATATGTTAGGCAATTTTAAAAGCAATTTGTCTGAGGACAACATGAATAACTAAACTATTTTCTTTGGAGCCAAAATCATTTGGTTTTCTGCATTTAAATAATGTTACATAAAAATCCAAAGATAAAATAGCCATTTATTTTCTGTATCTGACTTTTTGTACTCCACTTGACAATGTGGCAACTGAACTCCTTCATCATTTTGTAAGCAAAATGTGAGAAGTAATAGTCTCATTCCACTCCACACCAATCAGTCTCACCCGAAGTATTGTGTCCAATCCTGGGTACTACATTTAAGGAAAGATGAGGAAAAAAATCAGATAAGAGTCCAGGAATAGGAACAAAAATTATTAAAGGTCTAGAAAACATAACTTGTGAGGGAAGATTGAAAAAAAAGAGTTTATTTGGATTAAAGAAGACAAGACAATTTTCAAGTGCATAAAAGGTCGTAACAAGGAGGAAGAAACACTATTCTCCTCACCCTCTGAGGAGAGGACAAGAAGCAACAGGCTTAAAGCTTCCTAAATGTCTGCATGGTTAAGAAATGCAATAAATTACCTTGGGAAGTTACACAATCTTCATAATTGGATATTTTAAAGAGCAGGGTACACAAATACCTGCCAGGGAGGGTCAAGATGGTGCTTGGTCCTTCCATCAGTGCAGGGGACTAGACTCAATGACCTCTCAAAGTCCCTTCCAGTCCTGTGATTATATGATTCTATGACATTGTGGGTCAATTTTTCAGCTCCTGATTATAATTTTGTATGCATACATTTGTCCATACAAATTGTCCAGTTGGCTTTTGCACACACAAAATGAAAGACTGAATGAAAATGACATTTACCTCTCAGATTAGAATAAGGTTTCTTCATAGCTGCTCAAGAAAACTGAAACAATCAATGCAAAATTGTCAAATCTTCATAAATGGTACTGTTCATGGATAGTCATTTGATCCCTTCTGCTTTACAATGTGGGGACCATTCAGCTGTAGTCAGTGCTTTAGTATATCACCTTGTATGTTCCAGATTAGGGCTAGGAGAGAATCTTTTTAGAAAAACAGTTATTGTCGAAAAAAGCTGATTCATTGAAATTAAAACGTTTTATAAACTTTATCAGGCCTAGTATGGAAGATAAAGAAAGTGACACAGAATACCCAGTATATTGGTTGTTAGGGAACTCATTGTGGTATAAGAATTGTGTTCTGTCTCATTCTCTTGATTATCCCAGTGATATGGCCTAACTACTAGATTTTTGACTATTCTAGAATTTGGGGTACTGTGTATGTGGGTTTCCTTTCTTTTAAAAAAAGTGAAATGTAATAGTATTCTTCTGTACAGGAATGGAAAGATACATGAAAAATCTCAAAATTGTCCACAAAATGAAGATGTTGGTTTTGTGCCTGACCTATTCAGGAAAATGTTTTATTCTCCAATAATTTATGTCCTCCTTGTTTGTGTTCCTTACAGTCATTTCTTTCCCTATCAATTCAGAGTTTACTATTAATGTATCTTTCAACAGGTGCTACATAGTGGCATCTGAACCACCAGTTTGCCACTTGTAATACATTATTCACTTTCCACTTGGGGGGGCAAATTGTAAACATGGTATCTGATATTTTTCTGTAATAATTTGATTTTTATTTTGTGCACAATGTATGTGTAAACTTATATTGTGTACATTTGTGTCAAACTCTTATAGTTTAAGAATATAGTGTGTTATTTTGTAAATCCCAGCTTTTGTATTACTGTAAATTATTTTATTTTCCTTCTGCCTTTCTCAGGGGATTCAAGAGAGCTCATTCTGATAAACTAATATGAAACATCTATTGTAAATACTGGAAATGCAATTTGCAAAACTAAGCGTTACATTCTGAGTGCACCAGATGTTTATCTCATCTGGCCTTATACCAGCACAGTCAGAATAGCTATCTGGAGTTCTGCTTAGAAAATTGCTTTCACATTTCCTTTACTTAGTCTGAAATGTTCCTTAAACCAACAATAATGCCCCAAATACAGGGTATTTCCCTGGTCCAAAAATTTGGCTGGATTACCTTTCTCCCATTTTTCTTTAATACTTTTGGAAAATGCCTTGTGATGAGGTCATTTTTGCTCTTAAATTACTTTTTAAAAAGAAATGAGATTTTACTCCACAGTGACATCATTCCTTCAGTTTGAATGGAGGTCCTGCTGCCCAAGGTATTTGGGCTACATCTATACTTACCAAAATCTTTGAAATGGCCATGCAAATGGCCAGATCGAAGAATACTAATGAGGTGCTGAAATGCATATTCAGTGCCTCATTAGCATGCCACTGGCCTAGGAGCTCATAGGCATAGGGGGATTTCAATGTTGGTGGGGTCCTTTTGAAAAGGGACCCCACGTAGATTGTCCGCACAGGAGCGAAACATGGCAATTTTGAAGTGCCATGGCCAGCAGCATGCTAATAAGGTGCTGAATATGCATTTCAGTACCTTATTAGTATTCGTAGATCTGCCCATTAGCATTGCCATTTCAAAGTTTTTGGTAAGTGTAGACAGAGCCTTGCTGGGAAATAAAACCAGGTCAGATAGAATCACTTCTGTTGTTTCTAGTAATGCCATAGCAGCAAATCGTTTCATTTGGCCAATCCTAAACAGAAGATTGAATGTATTACTTGGCTTTCCTGGTTAGCTGCCCGCACCCTGTCTATACATCTGTGTTATGCATATGAACCATCACACAGTTGCGTTCACTGCTGTGAGAATGCTGAGGCAAACTGAAGAGGGTTAAAATGTTAAAGTGGTTAAAATATCAGCAAGTAGGTATATATAGTTGATTTAACAGGCACAGCAAGGCTCTAAAAAGGAAAGGATATAGTTAGAAAACCCACTACTAAAAATACAATTTAAAGTAAACTACCTCCCATTTTTTACTTATATCTTCTTCCAAACCCTCCACATATATGTTAGACCAATTTACTTTTGCCTTAGACCCCTTTTCTGCTGATATGTATGATCACCATATGCATAATTTTTTAATCTGGTTTGCCTGACTTCTGAATCCAGGCTAACAACATGAACTGGATAGAGCTGAGTGACCATTATTTCTCTTATTATACTCCATTTTGTTGTTGTTATTATTTCCTTCTTCATTTAACTATATTTTCTGAAGTGTCTATACAGCTTTTGAAAGATTTGGCATGTCACTGCAGCAAAACATTTGTTTAGTCATGTACCCTATAACCTTTGAACTTCTACAGGCATCCATGTTCCTTCTCTTCCTCTTCCCTAAACTATATCAGAGCAAGTCCCTCTGTTCACCAAGTCAGTATTCATAAAATTTGCTACCTTCAACAATAATACCTATAATACTTTTTTTTTCAATTTCAAGGTAATTTCTTTTGGATTTGTTAATGTTCTTGAATCAAATGCTCTAAGTTTCTTTTCCTTCTATATCTCCTTATCTATGAAATTAGCCCTCCAAATTCTATGAAGCCTCACGCTCTCATAGCAAAGAAAGCTTTTATTTTAATTTACCAGTAAATTAGAAATTTTCACTCTTGTTTTTTCTTCTTTACAAATCAAGGCTTTTTTCATTCAATCTAAATTTACATTTTTTTTTTCTGGAACACTAAAGACATTTGACTTTGTATTGCAAGAAAATAAAATGGGAATATGTATTCCTTAGTAATTTAACACAGTAGTGTATAGAAATCGTTAATTGTTAATCGATTCCTAAGGAAAAAGTCTCTGCTGTGCTCAGCTATTACTAATGTAATGGATGAGAGGATGTTAGGAAACAATTTGCTTCTTGCTTGTTCTCTTTTTTGTCCCGATACTTATTAGATCAGCTTGAGGGACACTCTGTTGTCAACCCCAATTTGACATAATCCACTAGGGAATATCTACCATCTGCACTCCTGCCACTCCTCCTGGACCGCTCTTTTCCATTACCCAATCCCCTACTGTCCTTCACAAATATGATCTCTCTGTTGAGGTTCTGGGTAGAAAGATGCAGGAATGCGCTCTGTCAACTCTGTGGTTGCTGGGAATTGCCGTACATGGAGGGTATTCCCAGCAAGGAAGTCACAGGTGAATTCCATTCCCTTTACATTGCCTAAAATCATTCTCTCCTTTCCCACCCCCACAACAAGTATAAAGCTGAAGCATGCCAAGGACAAAATAAAAATAGCTACAAACTTTACAAAGGTAGTAGAGGAGGGGAACGTTTGAGTGTTATAATTGAAAAAGGTCAGCAAGAAAATGCATCCTCTTTAAAAGTAAATGTTGGAAGTCCTGCAGACATAAGGTAAAACAAAAAATCTAAATAGTTTCTAATAATCTACCATGTGAACAAGCCTTATAAGAGAGTCTTAAATAGTGGTCTGAGGAAAGAATATCCATTATGAGAAATTTTGAAATTATTGTATCTAGCAAATATGTGCTTATCAGATTATTTTGCAATTGTTTTATTGTCATAACATCATTTTTGGCATATACGATTGCTCTGACTAGTTATAAAAGAGAAAGTAAAAGATTAATTATATGAAAAGCAGCAGTCAAGTGGTTCCATCTAAATGTCTTATGTCAAATTATCAAGTTTCTGGTACCTCTGACATGTAAAGTGTTAAAACTCAATGAAATATTAAACCGGACTAGAAGAGAAAGAAAAATACTTTGCTTATGAAGAGTGTTATATAGAAGGTCAGGCTAGATAATCACAATAGTTCCTTCTGGCCTTCAAATCTACAGATAAACTGTCAGAGTTCACAAGAAGGCAGGGTAAAATAATAGAGCTGATTTATACATCAGTTGTATAATATTTGTAGTTACCCATTCAGACTTTGATGTCATAGCTGGTTGCTTTAAAAGAAATCAGGAATTACTTGATACAGCATTATACAACTGGCTAGGTGCATTATGTTTGTATTGTGTTATACTGCCATAGCTATATTGATAGTTCACTGCAATAAACCCTGCCGTTACTAGGCCCTGAATTGGGAAAGCATTTAACTATATGCTTAAGTTCCATTGACTTTAATGTTTTTGTAGTGAATTCAGCAGCCTGAATATCCTGGCTTTGTGTGCCAAATTTAGACTACATTGTGACTTATACATGTGTTTGAGTTCTTTCTTGAACAGGAAATGTGTTCTTGAATCAGGACTTCAGTACTGTGTTCACTACAAATTCCATTTCTCACTTCTGTTACCTTGGAGACCTGCAGCAGCCATGAGGCAATTTTAACAGTGAAAATGCAGTGAATAGATTGACTATTGCTCTCTAGAACAATAAGGAATAAAAAAGTATGAAAATAAGGTATTAATGGGTAATAATTTACAGGGATTATATGGTCATTTATTTGTTAAGACTATTTGTGCCCTCATTGTGATATGTGGGGAAAATCCACCCAGGAAGATGTATTTTTTCTTAACTATACAAAATAGAAAAAAATGCATATGAGGCTGAAGCTCTGGGGACAGAATATCATAAACAGCAGATTCAATTCATGCTGAGTCTTAATGAAAACAGGCTATGTGATTACATTCAAGCCAATTTTCAATCTTTTTTTCCAGAAGGTGGACTTTGTAGAATCTTAATCCTGCATGAGAACACACTAACATAGAGCCCTGTACACAAACAGAATCTCTATTACCTTAGTGCATCTCCATATGTGAGCAGAGGTCCACTAGGGCATCTAGTTGTAGAACTATGACTTAGTGGACACAGATACACAGCATGTTGAAACAAACCCCCAGCCTGGGTCCACAGACTAAATGTAAATATATTGGAATTTAGTTATCAAAAGAAACAAATAACAAGCAGTCCTGTGGAACCTTAGGATACATTTACATGACAGCCCCATATTGAAATATCTTATTTTGAAATAACACAACCAAACACAAAATGCGTTTCGAAATAGCAGTTCCAGTCCATATCACTTGTGATAGGATGGGATTTCTGGGCACAGCAAGAGAAATCAATCCAGGGTACCTTTGCTTAAAATTTGGGCTATTCACTGCCCCAGGTTGGGATTTCCTTCTCACTAAGGCAAATCCAACCAGACTCGACAGCACTTCTTCCAGTCCCTTGGCCAACCAGAAGCCACACGAGTAAACCCATGGACTTCTCAGTTGCTATACTAGCCTAGACCGACAAACCCCAAATTCAGGTGAGAGGCTCTTAAGCTTGTTTCACCAGCTCCACACAGATTCTGCTGGGCCCCAAAGAGTTCATCCCCAGTTCTTGGTCAATATATACCAAGACACTTGCCCAAATCCTTTAGATCTAAATATCTAAAGAATTATTAATAAAAAAGGAAGAACAGGGTTACAGAGAAGAGTTGTAGAACAGGGTTACAGAGAAGGGCTACGTCTACACGTGAAGCCTACATCGAAGTAGTCTATTTCGATGTTGCGACATCGAAATAGGCTATTTCGATGAATAGCGTCTACACGTCCTCCAGGGCTGGCAACATCGATGTTCAACTTCGACGTTGTGCAGCCCAACATTGAAATAGGCGCAGCGAGGGAACGTCTACACGCCCAAGTAGCACACATCGAAATAGGGCTGCCAGGCACAGCTGCACACAGGGTCACAGGGCGGACTAGCGCTTCCGGGGAAACAGCTAGCCGCCCCCTTAAAGGGCCCCTCCCAGACACACTCAGCCTGCACAGCACACGGTCTGAGGAGCCATAGGCACACAGACCCCGGGCGCCGCAGTCATGGACCCCCAGCAGCAGCAGCAGCAGCAGCAGCAGCAGCAGCAGCAGCGAGAGGTCCACCCAGCCCTCCCGGCAGGAGCAGGGCTTGCCCTGACCCATGCCATGTGGGAGGCAGCTGAGCACCTCCTTGCCCCAGGGGAGGAGATGCCCCCAGGGCAGCACGGCTCAACCCCTACCCCTGCAGCACCCTGCTCCACCCCCCGCCTTACACGCCGGCGGCTGTGGAGCTACCCCACCAGCACCGACTGGTGGGAGCGGCTGGTGCTTGGGGAGTGGGATGACGACCACTGGCTCAGGAACTTCAGGATGACCCGGCAGACATTCCTGGAGCAGTGCCAGTGGCTCACCCCCGCACTCAGGCACCAGGACACTGCCATGCGGCGTGCCCTCACAGTGCACAAACGGGTCGGCATGGTTGTCTGGAAGCTGGCCACTCCGGACAGCTACCGATCCATGGGACAGCAGTTTGGTGTCGGAAAGGCCACCGTCGGGGCTGTCTTCATGGAGGTAAGCGAACCCCCGGGGGGAGGGCAGGGCAGGGCAGGGGGGCCAGAGCAGGGGGGCCAGAGCAGGGCAGGGCAGGGCAGGGCAGGGCAGGGGGGGCCAGAGCAGGGGGGCCAGAGCAGGGCAGGGGGGCCAGGGCAGGGGGGCCAGAGCAAGGCAGGGCAGGGCAGGGCAGGGCCACGCACACCCTGCTCACCCCTCATTGGGGCTGTCCCATGTGCTTTCTCTGCAGGTTGTGCGTGCCATCAACGCCATGCTCCTGCACAGGCTCGTGAGGCTGGGGGACCCAGATGCCACCATCGCCGCCTTTGCCACCCTGGGCTTCCCCAACTGCTTCGGGGCTCTGGATGGGACTCACATCCCCATCCGCGCCCCGCATCACAGTGGCAGACGATACCTCAATCGCAAGGGCTACCATTCTGTTGTCCTGCAGGCCTTGGTGGACAGCCGGGGACGTTTCCAGGACATTTACGTGGGCTGGCCTGGCAGCACCCACGACGCCCGGGTTTTCCGGAACTCGGGCCTGTGCCGCCGGCTGGAGGCGGGGACCTACATCCCCCAGCGGGAGATCCCTCTGGGGGACACCACCATGCCCTTCTGTGTCATCGCAGATGCGGCCTACACCCTCCGGCCGTGGCTCATGCACCCCTACACGGGCCATCTCTCCGCTAGCCAGGAGCGCTTCAACGAGCGCCTGAACCGTGCGCGCCAGGTGGTGGAGCGCTCATTTGGCCGCCTGAAGGGACGCTGGAGATGTCTCCTGACCCGCCTGGATGCGGGCCCCAACAACATCCCCCAGATTGTGGGTGCCTGCTGCACCCTGCACAATTTCGTCGAGAGCAAGGCGGAGACCTTTCTGCAGGGCTGGGCTGCTGAGGCCGGCAGGGCACATGTCCAGCCACCTGCTGCCCCCAGTCGGCAGGTGGACCCCGAGGGGACCCAGGTCCGGGAGGCCCTGTGGGCCCACTTCGACGAACAGGCCGCGGGGTGAACTCTGCCCAGGCCCCCTACTGCCCGCCCCTTCCTCCCCCACACTCCTGCCCCAACGCCCACCCCATGGAGCACCCCACCGCCCCCCCCCCCACTTGTCCTGGACAAATGAGAGCACGCACTTGTGGCTGAACGTAAATTTTTTTTTTTCGTTCCGAACCTTTTTTTTTTTGGATGTAAATAAATATGTGAACCACAAACAGAAAACTAGGTACAAACGTTCAACAAAAGCAATATGTTCAAAAATAAAACAATCCAAAGAAACAACTGTGTGCCATAAATAATACAAAGAAAACCACGGAGGAGAAAGGGGAGAACTATTTACATGGGGGGGACGGGGCAAATGGGGGGACCAAAAAAACAGGGTCCAACTATATACAAGGGGGGGGCCACGTCCCGGGCCCCTCGCCCCTATAGCCCGGCACTGGGCTTGGCCGGCCGGGAGCCCCACCGCACTCGCAGCCTGGTCCGTGGCTGGGTGGGAGCGGGCTGGACCAGAAGGTATGGGGGCCGGCGAGTGTCAGGTGGCTCCAGGGGTCCCTCGGCGCTCTGGCCCTCGCGGGTGGGTGGCGGGGCGACGGCGGACGGGCCGGCGACGGGCGGAGCAGCTGGTGGTGGGGCTGCAGGAGTGGGCAGGGCGGGCGATGGGTCGGCCGGTGCGGCATGGGGGCCAGGTAGTCCACCAGGCGGTTAAATGTCTGCATATAGGCCCCCCATGCCTCCTGGCGCCAGGCCAGCGCCCGCTCCTGCAGCTGGAGGTGCTGCTCCGCGACCTCCAGCTGCCGACGGAGGATAGCCAGCAGCTGGGGGTCCGTCGCCGGCGGCGGTTGGAGGCGTGGGGTCCGCCGTCTAGCCTGCCATGGGGCCGGTCGGTCCTTGGCTGAGGGGCTGCCCTGGAGCGATGGTCCCGGAGGGCTCTCCGGGACAACTGACACCTTGCCGGCGCTCTCTTCCGGTCCTTCTGATGGTGCAGGTGCAGGACACAGGAGAGGAGGGGGGGAAGAAGAATGGAGACAGGCGTTAGTGTGGGCCCCAAGCCGTGGCCTTTGTCCCCCCAGCCCTGTGCTGCAGGTTCCCCATCCCCGTCCCCGGGACATGCTGCTGTGATGGATGGGGTTCAGGGGTCCCCCTGCCCTGCACCCCGTCCCCTGGTGGGAGCGACACTCACTTCACCCCGTAGGGTCTGACAGCAGGAGAGGTTTCTTAGGCCACAGATGCCCAGTTTCTGCCAGGAGTGACAGCCCCAGCTGTCAGAAGAGACAGTCCTTCCAACCCGTCGTGGGGAGAAGACCCCAAGGGGGGCCCCTCTTGGATGCAGCTTTCCCCCTCCTCAGGATGGCTGCCTACCAGCTCTCCCTTCCCCTAGCCTCTACCTGTGGCCCCCGCCTTCGCCCCCCAATTCCAAGCCAGCTCGGCTCCTCCCTCCTGTTTGTTCAGGGCAGAGGTGTCAGCTGCCAGCTGTCGCGCCAGGATCCTCCTTTGCCCCTGGGAGCTATTCTGCTCTTGTGGCTCATATGTAGCCTGAGTCTCCCTTTGGCACTCCCCCCACTCCATCACATGCTGCTGCTGCGGGGTGTCCCACCCCCTCCTCACGGGGGCCCCTCGAGGTTCCGCTCCCCCCTGGCCCGGGGATGGGGCATGGCACTGTCATGCGGGGTGGGGGGGGGCAAGGGCTGATGGCTGCAGTGCTGTGAGGGCCATGGCCCTGGTGTCCTTGGGGCCATGGCCATGTGAGCATGTTGGGGGCCCTGGACACATATCTCTTACCCCCGCCCCTCAAGCCCAGGGGTGTCCACCAGAGAGGGGTACCTACCTGTCGGTCCGCTCCCACGGTCCGGAGATCCCCGGGGGGCGGAGGCCCTGCTGCTGCTCCGGGATGGCAGGAGGAGGATCTGCAGGCTGGATTTTGTGGAGGAGGAGCCCCCCTCCTCCTCCTCCTCCTCCTCCTGCCGCGATGCCCCGGGGATGGCCTCCGGGGGGGGCCCCCGGGGTGAGGGGCTTGCCTCCGGGGCGGACTCTGGCTGCAGGGCCTGCTGGGGCTCGTCAGACGAGGTGTCAAGGGTGGCCGGAGGGGAGGAGGTGTGCCGGGAGCCCAGGACGTCCCTGAGCTCCCTGTAAAAGGGGCAAGTGACGGGGGCGGCCCCAGATCGGCTGGCCGCATCCCAGGCCCGGGCATAACCCTGTTGCAGCTCCTTCACCTTACTCCTCACATGATCAGGAGTGCGGGCAGGGTGACCCCGGGCAGCCAGGCCATCGGCCAGCCGAGCGAACGCATCCGCGTTCTGCCTCTTGCTCCCCATTACCTGGAGCACCTCCTCCTCGCTCCAGAGCCCCAGCAGGTCCCGCAGCTCGGCCTCCATCCAGGAGGGGCCCCGCTGCCGCTTCCCAGCCTGGCTGGCCCTCTGGCTGGGCTGGCTGCCCTGGCTCCCCTTGGGGGGGTCCCCTGGGGGCGCTGGGAGGGCTGCCGGGCGGCCATCGCAGCTCTCAGGGGCTGAGGGTGGTGCAGGCTGGCCGCGTGTGCAGGCTGCAGCCTGCACGTTCCCTCAGCTTCCTGCAGAGGCAGGGAGGGGGAGGGGACCTTTAAGGGGCCGCTCCACGCGGCCACCAGTGAGCTGAGGGGCTGGAGAGAGCGTCTCTCAACCCCCCAGCTGATGGCTGCCATGGAGGACCCTGCAATTTCGACGTTGCGGGACGCGGATCGTCTACACTGTCCCTACTTCGACGTTCAACATCGAAGTAGGGCGCTATTCCTATCCCCTCATGGGGTTAGCGACTTCGACGTCTCACCGCCTAACGTCAAAGTTAACTTCGAAATAGCGCCCGACACGTGTAGCCGCGACGGGCGCTATTTCGAAGTTAATGCCGCTACTTCGAAGTAGCGTGCACGTGTAGACACAGCTAAGATTTGTTAAACAGTACTTTACATACATCAACCACATGTATTGATGCAGGCCAGTGGTGCTATATGCTGGTTCTTGAAACTGTTTGCAAACATCCTTTAAAGTGATGAGCCCCTAGTCCAGATAAGCTTAACTCATGAGGTCTGAAGAACAAAGAGGGTCCCTGCCAGGCCCCTCTTATATTTTTTTCTGTGCAAAGGGAAAATTGCATTCTTCTGCCATCAATCGTGGCTTACCACCTAATATGGTGGGTCACCGTGCTGTGTTGCCATTTGTTGCAGTCCCAGGAGGAAAACCCCTATCTTTATAAAATGTGTATTGCCCACCTGAGCCTCTGCTCAGTCCATTGTCCTGGGTAGGGTGGAAACCCACCTTCTATTGTGAGCATCAGCACTGGAATATTTTTAATACAGCCACAGAGTTAGCATTTATAACTTTATATACACACATGGCACAGACTTATAAGTAGCATACACATATTCAGGGCATCATCAGCTTCCACTGGCCACCTCACACAGCTCCCTTGGCCCAATATTTGGTGCCAACAGATACAATGGCACATGCAATGGCTTTGATATCCATATAAAATCCTGTCATGTTACAATGTTATTTCAAAGTAGTGTCATTGGAGCCCATTATGGGCTATTTTGAAATAGGCATTATTCCTCAGGGAATGTGTTTACCACAATCAAAATAGCATAGAGTTATTTTGAATGTATTTTGAAATAACATGTGAATCATAGAACCATAGAATCACAGAGCTGGAAGGGACCTCCAGAGGTCATCAAGTCCAGCCCCCTGCTTCAAGCAGGATCAACCCCAGCCAAGTCATCTCAGTCATGACTATGTCAAGACAGGACTTAAAAAACCCTCTAGGGATGGAGATGCCACCACCTCTCTTGGCAACACATTCCAGTGCCTCACCACCAACCTACTCTTCTCCTTCTGTAACTTTAGACCATCGCTTCTTGTTCTCCTGTCACCACTGAGAACACTTTCTCTCCATCATTTTAGAGCACCCTTTCAGGAAGTTGAAGGATGCTATTAAATCACTCCTCAGTTTTCTCTTCTGCAAGCTAAATGAGCCCAAATCACTCAGCATCCCCTCATAGGTCATGTGCTCCAGACCCTTAATCATTTTTGTTGCCCTCTGCTGAAACTGCTCCAGCACATCCACATCTGGATGCAATATGCTAGATGTGGCCTCACCAGTGCCTGAGAGTGAGGAACAACAACTTCTCTATTTCTGCTCGAAATGCTCCTCCTAATGCACCCCAATATTCCACTGGGCATTGTTTAGACAATGCCAAAGTTTGCTGTTATTTTGAGATTATTTGGGGCATGTAGACATAAACTTAGAGATTAACACATTTATTAGATCATGAGCTTTTGTGCGTAAAGTCCACGTCCTCACATAAAAAAAAAAGGTTACATGTCAGCAAAGATATCAACCTTTATTTCATTTTATCTATGTCAAGCAACCACCTTTTTGTTTTGATATGGTCATAAATATCTGTATCAGGTTAAAATTAAAATGCTTCATAAAGCAAATACACTTGGGACTACAACTAAATAATACCATTTACTATATTGCTATCAAATGTTTTCAGTTCAACTGTTAGCGTACTGGGCTTCCATTCTCCAACTTTTCATACTACTCCTACTAGGAAAGAGATTACATAATTACTGTTTTGTCCTTTGTAGGAAGTGAATGATGCTGAAAGTAAGTAACTCACAGACTTTACAAAGGAATGTGTCCATATACACCCACTTTGTTCATGGACATCTCAAAAGTCTCAGAGATTTCTAGAAAAATAACAAAACATACATGCAAAATTGCACCTCAGGTTCCTTGCCAATCTACCAGCACTATAAGATATGGTCAGTATCTCTTTTTGTTGTGGGGGAAGGGTCCAGAATTTTTTTTCTTCTGCCCTGCCTTGTCTGCTCCTCCTTGCTCTTGCCAGTCCTTTTTATAAAGCTGCAAACCATTTTGTCAGATGACCAAATTGTTACCCTTTAGGGTAGTTTGTTACAGGCCCACTTGACAGGATTGGTTCTCCTGAATACTATCAAGCTCATTGTCTCAAGGCATTTTCATTTGAAAAGAGTACTCTTTCATATTTTCCTTTGTTAACCTTTTGCTAGAGACAAGAATTTCTCCTGACACCACCTTCCATCACAAGTCAGAAGGTAAAAGACAGAAGTGTAAATACAGTATAATCTTACAATCAAAATGGCATTCACAAAATGAAAAGGAGGTTTGTAGTTTGATATAGATATTTATATAACCCTACTCCATCACAGAGTTAAAGTAAATTAATTTTATAATTCACTAAGTTAAGTTTGCTCCTTTTCAGTGCTGCTTCAAGGGCTGTGGCTGCACTACTTATGAAATGGGAAGAAGGGACCTTCAAAATCAGGGGGTCCTTTCAAAAGGCCCCTGGCTACATAGGCGGCGTGTGTTTTGAAACTGGCACTTTCAAAGCGCATGTGGTCACCATTGTGCTAATTAGGTTCTACATATTTATGGCAGCACCTCATTAGCATATGCCACAGTGGCTCATTAGCATGCCTCCTACGAAAGGAGGATGTAGTGTGACCACAGCTAAGATGTTTTATCCCAAGTAGCAGTGTGATAAAAACAGGTGTTCACATTATTCTATGTATGTGTGAGAGACAGAGGTCTCAAAAATATAAAACACCTGTTCTCCTTTCCCCTTCATGACACATGTCAAACAAACCTACATATTAAAACTTTTCAGTCACCAGCTGTTTTGGAAATATTTTGTTATCCTTGAGATGTGTCTCAAATCAATATTTGCAAATAAATATCCTGAGAATTCCTCCCCAATAAATAATAATGGAAAAAAGTCAAAATCAACTTGTTAAGCTGTAATTGAGAATTATATCACTCCTAGAAGACTTACCTGGCTTTCTCAGGGTCTGAGGCTGGCCTGGGGTGGCAGGAGCCATGTGGCCCAGACCAGGTTCTCCTCAGGGCCAGCCTGGCCTACTCACTTGCTTCACCCTGGGGCAGACCTGGGTCAAGGAGGGTAGTAGGGGGTGTAATGAACCACAGGCCTAGGCCTGGGGTTGCCCGGCAGCTGGCAGCTGCTCCCTGGGAAGACCATACTGCCAGCCAGAAGTTGCTTCCTAGGGTTGGGGCACTTGCTGTCCCTGGCTACGTCTACACGTGCCCCAAACTTCGAAATGGCCATGCAAATGGCCATTTCGAAGTTTACTAATGAAGCGCTGAAATACATATTCAGCGCTTCATTAGCATGCGGGCGGCAGCGGCACTTCGAAATTGACGAGCTTTGCCGCCGCGCGGCGCGTCCAGACGGGGCTCCATTTCGAAAGGATGCCACCTTCTTCGAAGTCCCCTTATTCCCATGAGCTCATGGGAATAAGGGGACTTCGAAGTAGGTGGGGCCCTTTCGAAAAGGAGCCACGTCTGGACGCGCCGCGCGGCGGCAAGGCTCGTCAATTTCGAAGCGCCGCTGCCGCCCGCATGCTAATGAAGCGCTGAATATGCATTTCAGCGCTTCATTAGTAAACTTCGAAATGGCCATTTGCATGGCCATTTCGAAGTTTGGGGCACGTGTAGACACAGCCTCTGTGCTCAATTGTGAGTATAACTGCCCCTCCTATCATACACCTTTTTTTCCATTTAACTGAAACAATCAGATTCCATGAATGCTCATTGTCCTGTCACAACCAGTCCATAGCTTGCTTTAAGTTATGATAAGAGGAAGCTGTGTAACATATTTGGTGGTCCTAGCTCTTACTGCTTAGAGGATTTCTTGTACAAATGGACTCAAAATAGGTAGTTGGTTACCAGCTTCTGTTGCTCAAAACTCATGAGCCAGGCCAGTTAACCCCTGGGATTTTTTTTTAACATAATTAATATGGAGTTATTTTTAATTGCCTTCTGGGTTTTTAAACCCTCTGGGGATGCATTTGAAAAATTTCTCCACAACAATGAGAACTAGAAACTTACTTCTCCGTTCATAACCCCCTTTAATAAAAGTTGAGATTCTCATGCAATAATATGACTCCAGGAGCTCAGGCTTTATGAGAGCTCACAAAACTGATTTTTTGCAGACATCACTGCAGTGCTCTGTGAACATATCATTGAAAGCTAAGCAGGTTCTAGCATCTACTGATCCATTTCTAAGTCTGAGGTGTACTGGGGGGATTTAAAAAGAAACTGAAGCACACCTTGAAGAAGCAGATAGCACAAAGAGTAGGTTTCACATAGGCATGTTTGTTTTCACTTTGCATGAATACCATAATATGCCTAGGGTTACCATACATTCCTTTTTTCCTGGACATGTCCTCTTTTTCAGCTAAATAAATCTATGCTCAGCCAGGTTTTTAAAACATGTAAAAATGTCCAGGATTTTGCCTTGCATATTCTGTTTGCATTCCTGGAGCTTTTCTTGGCTGGGTCTGCCTCTGCTCATCAGTAAGCAGCTCCCCTGCTGAGTGAGAACCTGAACGAGAAGTGAGCAGGCAGGAAATAGAGCAGCCACAGGAGATCGGAGGGTTTCTCTTATTTTAGAGAAATGAGATCTGGTGGGATGGGTTCAGGCTGGGAGCTCAGCTGCTCCAGCCAGCAGAGTTCTCCCAGCTCTTCTGGGACCAGGGCCAGTCTGGGATGGGGGGAGAAGCAGATCCTGGGAACTCACATGTCAGGTTTTTTCCTGTCTCTGAAGGGCATGGGGTAGTTACCTGCTCTTGTGGAACCTGATTTTGTTCCCTCGGGGTCTTTTGCTTTTGCTTACTTGCTAAATGGGTTGCAGGTCTGCTCTTTTTTGTTGCACTTGCAGGAAAATCCATGTGTTAATACTTCAGTGCTGAGTGCTAACTTGCTTAATTTCCACTTTTCACTTTCAAATTCTTTTTCATCCACACCCCTGTGATTGAGCCTTGAGCCACCTCCTTATGCACTCTGTGAGCTGTTCCACTTTTTCCTTCCCCTAGGGCTACCATAGTTGAACTTTCTCAGGGGTGTCGTCTTTTTTGAAAGTTCGGATATGAAAACCCTGGATATGCTGCATATTAAATATATCATTTAGAGTGAAAGTGTGTGAGAGGAGGAGGAGAGTTCTGATTTCTTGTGTCAATTATGTTATTGTGGAACTTTGGTATGTATAGAATAATCAAATGAAAACATGGGAAGATTTTCCAGGACAAGGTTGGTTACCTATATTCTATGCATGTGCAGAGTAGATGTAAAAGGAGTGGAGGGGAAAGGAACCGATATCTTATTGAGGTAGGGGCAAATGACATTTAGCAGAAGGTCCTGGATTCTTGGCAGGCAAAAAAAAAAAAAAAATCCACTGTATTTTTTTTCAGATAAACTATATAGCTGAAACAGTAGCATAATTGTGTAATAAGCATTTCTCTATTTAAATAATTCAGGAATAACAAATTATTTAGTGTTTGGTATATATTAATATCTATGGAAAGCTGCAGTGAGCAAGTGGGCATTTCAGTGCTTCTTAAAATGTTTGTGAAGTGCTTTATTTTCTTTTGAGATGCAATGCTGTTCATAGATCACTTAAAAAAAAAAAACAGTAGTCTTCCTTTACCCTCTCCCAACCCAATAGCGTGCAGAATTGCTTCTCCATAGTGCTATTTGAATTGATAGCTATTCATTTTTTAGTTTGGCAAAATCTCTGTCCTTGAACAAGAATGGCTTGAGTGTGCCTATGTCAATCTTTGATTCTCCAAGTTATATAATTTTAAGCACGTGAATACTCCATTTACTGTCAGTGGAACTGATCTTGTAGTTAGTTTCATGTATGCTTCGGCAGCTTGATAAATTTAGGCTTTAAATCCCAGCAATAATATAAAAAAGCAGGTCCTCTGGTAGTAAGAAACAAGGAATGGTGAAGGACGGAAAGCAGTACAAATTAGAGGGTCTACCAGATATAACAGGTTTTTTGTCTGTCCTTTAGTAGCAGCAAGACTGCTTCATACCACTTTAAATTCCATAGTTTCCCTCCACCTTTTTTTTAAACTCTCCAGTTATTTTCATACAATCTGATGCTAACAATATATGGTTGCCGTAGCAATCATATAACAGTTATCCTTGTGTGGCAGGAGTTAATTGAGAAAATTAGACATTTTATACATACACACATGCACACACACACACACATGCACACACTTTTTCAGGGTTTCCAATGATGTAGTCTATATGTGAGTCTATAACATTGTTTAATTTTACCATGTTACAATTATAATTGGGGTGTAAGTAGAAGTTGTACATACTGCTTCACGATAACTAAAAATGGAAGGTGGGGAAGCAAAATGCAGTCAGGCAGGAAACATTAATTACAACAACTTATACACTCAAATAGTTCTCAACATTTGTGAGACTTTTTATTGCTTCCCTGACATGAATACTAAATTGAAAAGTCTGCAGCACTGGCATTTAACATCATTGCATTTCTCAAAAGAAATACTGCATAAGAGAGCTCTAATAATCAACTCATTTTCAATGGCACTAGGTTGAATAGCGACATGTTGCCTTTTCCTTTTTTTTCAAACAGATGGCGAGAAAAAAGAAACTATGAAAAATTCATGGAAATAATACAGAAGCCCACACAGTCATAGACAGTGGGTTGGAAAATTGGCACAGGTTTTATATATTTGTATACCCAATGTGTCTAAACTTTCTGTGTTAAAATGCATTGTGACTTGTGTTGTCTGTATTGTACAATGTATATGGTAATTACAGTAAAAATTAAAGCACTAGTTTCTGTCAGTCAACACATTCCTGTGTTTCAGGACATTAAAGGTCTGACTGTATCTGGCTTTATGTGAGTAAGCAAGAGCAGGGTGGGAGTTCAAGGAATCTGCTTTCGCTCCCATGCACTTTAGAAGTTCTGTGTAAAGATTAGCCTCATTTCAATGTGAGTGCACATATCCCACATCACACGTGATGAAGAGCAGGTACTGGTGCCATCACTGCTATTCCTGAGACTACCCAGCAGCTCGCTGTGGTAGAGGGCAAGCTGAACCACCCAGGTACACAAGAGAGTTGGAGAAGTATTGTGTTTTTAGGCATAAACCCTCCTCGGCTCTGCATTCTGTCATAGACTGCGCTGTTAATGCGTTCTCTGAATAATAACAGTGCTATTAACAGTCATTATGCCCTTTTTAATGTATCCTTTTGAAATGGCCTTAGCTCCTTTCTCAGATTAATATTATTTATGTGTGACTGAAATATCATTGTTCTGTTTATTATCATCAATCATCATGGTAAGTAGTGGCTTGATAGATGTTCTGCTTGGGCTGATAAATTCTTACGACAATTTTACAAGGCAGATAACTTAATGGTAATATTTTCCATTTGAGGATCTCAAAGCACATTTTGAATATAAATTATTTCTAGTTCAATATGTCTACAAGTAACAGACAGATAGCCATGCTAGTCTATATCCTATCAAACAAAAAGCAGTCCAGTAGCACTTTAAAGTCTAACAACTAATAAATTATTTTGTTAGTCTTTAAAGTGCTACTGGACTGCTTTTTTGTTTTGAATGTCTACAATGTCTATATAATACCTACAACAGTGTTGGAAACAACCCAGACTTTGTGACTCTTGGTCCTCTCCTGTAAATATTAAATAATAGTTTATCATGTGGTCCTTATCGTCTAACTCCCAACGTGAACAAGGATGGCAGGCTGAAACGGCAAGTATGAAATCTTTTTCAGTGGCATGAATTATTGCCCTACTAGTAATAATTTATTTTGTAAGCAATGACCTGCCCCGCCAAACTTTGTTTGTATATATTGAGTCATTCACCTATGTCAATATTTATAAGTAAAATCACTACAGCTGTGTCTACACATGCACAAAAAATCAAAATAAGTGACCCTTTTTTGAAAGAGCAGGAGAAGTGTCCACATTTGTAAACCCATCTTTCGAAAGAAAATCGAAAGAACAGGGCTCAGACTTTGAAATCCAAACCCCGATCCCATATCAGGAAGATCGCTGCCTTTTGAAATACTAAATCAAAAGAGTGCACGTGTAGACGCTCCACAGTCTGCTTTTTTGAAATACAGGTCCACCATGGTGCCAGTCAGCTGAACCACAGGGCCGCTCCAGACTGCCTCAGTGGGGCTCTATTGTCCCTGTGTTCGGCTGCCTTAAAGCTGCACGCATGCAGGAAACCCATGGCAGGAAGCTGAGAGTGTGCTAGGAGCAGCGTCCCCACTTGCTCCAGCGCCACAGCATGGCCAGCAGTCAGCCCTACCATGAGCCCCATGGCCCCCCGCGAGCCCCCCACAGCCCCACCCCAGACAGAGCAGGAGCTGTGGGACCTCCTTGACCTCTGGAAGGACAAGGAGGTCCTGCACCACATGGAGGTGAAGTGGTGCAATGCCTCTGCCTTTGCCCGCCTGGCACAGGGCCTCCAGACCAGGGGCCACTCAGAGCGCACCACAGAGCAGGTACTCTCCAAGGTCAAGGAGCTGCAGCAGGGCTATTCCTGGGTCAGGGACCAGGCCAGCCACTCTGGGGCAGCTCCAGCAACATGCTCCTTTTTCCAGAAGCTCCTGGGCATCCTGGGTCCCCAGGAGAGCTCCCCACTCTTGGCATTCCTGGACACATCCAGTGAGGAGCTGCCACCAGAGGATGAGCAGGAGGAGCAGCCCGGACCAGGGACCCAGGAGTGTGAGGGGACCACCGAGTGGTCGAGTGAGGAGGGGAACCACACCATCGTCATTCCCTCCCGCTCCTCCAGCTGGGCAACCGGGATCCGGACATCCCCAGACGTCGCCGAGGGATCCTCCAGTACATACAGGGAGGGGTGTACACCTACTCCACAGGGTGGGGGTGACACAAGGGTTAGTCACCCACACACAGGACCGGTGGTCCCAGGCCACCCCCCCCCATGGGATGCAGCACCCCCACGGTGGTGCACCAGCGATGCCCAGCACCCACCCTTAGTGGACAGCACCACAAGCTGCACAGGGTGGCAGCCAGTCAGTACTGGACAGTGCCTAGGGCCTGCACGCCACAGGCCGGGAAGGGCTACCTGCGTGATAAACCCCTGGACGCACACCCCAGGCTGGGAGGCCCAGCCCATGGGGGAGTAGGTCGGTGCCCACTGGGGGGTCAGTGTCCTTTGAAGGGGTGGGAGCCCCATGGGCTGGGCTCAGGTGGATGGGCCACAGCCTGGTCCCCTGCAGCCAGGGCACATTATCAACATGTTCTCCTCCTCTCCACACAGCCACACCATCCGTGGGACAGGAGAGCCCTGCACTGTCCCTCATCCCCGAGTGCCCCCCTGCAGCCCTTGAAGGTGCCTGGACGCCACCCCAGGCAGTGCACAATTGGGGCCATGGCTGGAGGGCACCTCATTGGGCCGAGGAGGACCCAGCCAGCCAGCGCCAGGACAAGGTGGCTGAGAAACACCTGAAGCTCACCCAGGCCGACATGGAGTGGAGGAGGGCAGCCTGGGAGAGGCTTCTGACCACCCTGGAGGACATTGGCCACATCCTCCAGTACCATACAGCCACTGTTGCCTGCTTCCTGGCCCCGCTGGCAGCTCCCCTTGCTGAGCCTTCCCACCAGCCCCCACTAAGGCTGCCCCCCCTGCCCCCATCAAACCTGCCCCCTCCGCCTGACCAGGCCCACTCGCCGGCAGTATCTGCTAGTGCTACCCACACCCTCTCCTCCCCGCTGAGGACCCCACATCCAGGGAGGCAGGGGCTCCAGGGGCTGATGGGACTCACGGCCCACCACCACTGCCCTGGAATAAGTGCCTCACCCCCCTCCAAGTTAGGTTCCCCCCACCCCTTGTATATAGTTAACAATGAAAATAGTATAGATAAATGTTTCTTTTATTGTTCACCACTCCATGCTGTGCTCCTCAGGGCGATGGTGGGTGGTGGATGTGCGGGTGCGGTGCTGGTGGGGGTGGGGGTGGCAGGGACGGTGGGGGCAGATGTGCTTGGGATGTGGGTGTGCATGTGGGTCAGAGGTGGCCATCAGCAAAGGCCTGCCTGAGGGCCTCCCAGATGCAGTGGCCATCCCGGTGGGCCTGGAGGATGGGGGCGGTGCCTGGCTGCTCATAGCTGGCACCGGCCAGTTGGCCTGCCCAGGGACATAGGCGTCCTCCTTTCCCTCCATGACATTGTGGAGGATGCAACAGATGCCCTCCACCTGGGGCACTTTGAGGACCCCAACCTCCAGCAGCTTGAGGAGGCACCTCCGCTGCCCCTTTAGGTGCCCAAAGGCCCGCTCCACCACGTTGCGCGCATGGTTGAGGCACTGATTGAATGCCTCTTTGGTGGAGTCGAGGTGTCCCGTGTATGGCCTTATGAGCCATGGCTGCAGGAGGTATACTGCATCTGCCACCATGCAGAGTGGCATGGTGACATCCTCCAGCACCGGGATCTGCTGCTGGGGGATGAAGGTGCCGGCCCCCATGCACTGGCAGAGGCCGGAGTTCCAGAAGGCCTAGACATCATGGGTGCAGCCGGCCCAGCCCACATAGATGTTGGTGAACCAGCCCCTTGCATTCACCAGGGCCTGGACCACCACCAAATGGTAGCCCTTGCGGTTGATGTACTGGCCAGTGCTGTGTGGCAGTGCATGGATGTAGATGTGTGTGCCATCCAAAGTGCCAATGCAATTCGGAAAGCCCAGGTCCTGGAAGCCGGCGACAGTGTTGTCCAGATCCCCCAGGTGGATTACCCTATGGAGCAGCATCTCATTGATGGCTCTGATGACCTGCAGGGGTGAAGGGGGACACATGCTGTAGTGTGGGTGTGGCAGCCGTTGCCCCCCGCCTCGGGCCCATTCTGAGCCCCTCCCTTCCAGCCCACACCCCATCCAGCCCCTTGCCCCCCACCCATCCAGCCCCTGCCCCATCCATCTCCTTGCAGTGGAGGGTTCCCCTTGCCCCAGCGCCCCTCAGCCCCACCTTCTTTCCATAAGTACAGCCCTGATTGTGCCTTGCCCACCTCAAACTGATGTCCCACAGAGTGGTAGGAGTCCGGGGTGGCCAGCTTCCAGATGGCAATCACGACCCGTTTCTCCAGGGTGAGGGCTGGCTGCATGCAAGCGTCCTGGTGCTGGAGTGTGGGGGTGAGCCAGTGGCAGATCGCGTCGAAGGTCTGCCTTGACATGCAGGATTTCCACAGCCACCTTTCCTCACCCCACTCCCCTAGCACCACATGCTCCCACCAGTTGGTGCTCTTGGGGTGGGTCCTGAGTCAGCGGGGAACCCGGGGGGGCGCCTGGCAGTGCTCTGGGTGGGGGAGCCCCATGGCCCCAGGGGGACCCCCAGCCACCCAATGAGATTGGGTGCAGCTGTGGTGATGGTGCACAGCACTGCCAGCAGGGTGTCCATGATAAGGGCATCCTCCTGCAGGAGCTGTTGCTGGGCCTCCATCATTGGCATGAGTGGGCTCCGCTGGGCTGGGAAAGGCTGGGCAACACTCAGCTCATGCAGAGGGGAGGGCGGAGGGAGGGGCCTTTAAAGGAGGCGGCTGGCGGCAGCCCCAGAAGGGCTTGTCGGCCATGGGACCCCCATCCCCGGTGTTTCCTGCCTCCCTTCTTTCAAAAGAGGGCTTGGAGCCGTGAGGACGCTCTCTTTCAAAAGACCTCAACGGCACTTTGAAAGAGTGGAATGAAATGCTGAGCCAAAAAATGGCGGTGGGTGCTCCCTTTCACCAGCCACTATTTCGACCACCAAACTTCAATTTTCACCCTTTTGAAAGGGCGCTCACATGTAGACCCAGCTTACAGGTTTATGTGGCTATTATTACTATGATGTATTCTTTAACCGCACAAGATTGAACATCTGCCTGGGTCTGTTCCAACCTCTGAAACTGAAAGGAATGAACTATTGTAGTTAATGGCTACGTCTACACGTGAAGCCTACATCGAAGTAGCCTATTTCGATGAATAACGTCTACACGTCCTCCAGGGCTGGCAACGTCGATGTTCAACATCGACCTTGCGCAGCACCACATCGAAATAGGCGCAGCGAGGGAACGTCTACACGCCAAAGTAGCACACATCGAAATAAGGGTGCCAGGCACAGCTAAAGACAGGGTCACACGGCGGACTCAACAGCCAGCTACTCCCTTAAAGGGCCCCTCCCAGACACACTTGCACTAAACACCACAAGATCCACAGAGCCGACAACGAGTTGCAGACCCTGTGCATGCAGCATGAATCCCCCGCTGCAGCAGCAGCAGCCAGAAGCCCTGGGCTAAGGGCTGCTGCACACGGTGACCATAGAGCCCCGCACGGGCTGGAGAGACAGCGTCTCTCAACCCCTCAGCTGATGGCCGCCATGGAGGACCCCACAATTTCGACGTTGCGGGACGCGGATCGTCTACACGGTCCCTACTTCGACGTTGAACGTCGAAGTAGGGCGCTATTCCGATCCCCTCATGAGGTTAGCGACTTTGACGTCTCGCCGCCTAACATCGAAGTTAACTTCGAAATAGCGCCCGACGCATGTAGCCACAACAGGTGCTATTTCGAAGTTAGTGCCGCTACTTTGAAGTAGCATGCACGTGTAGACACAGCTAATATGTCATTCAAGGTCTCGTAAAAATACATGTGTATGTATGGCCCCTTTTCGTCTTGAGAAATGGTGGTTAGCAGAGGCAGTGAGGATCTATGGACAGTGTTTGAGTCTGCAGCTTCTGTCATGGCTTATCTGTCCAATATTGGATTTGCACGGTCGACTACAATAACTAGCATATCAGTCTCTTTCCGAATTCTGGAGTCTGAGAGGTTTTCTTTCTAAGATGAAGTTATTTTGTGTGGCTTACACATATACTATCAAAGGGTGATGTGCCCTGTCATAGCAATCGCCAGGTATTTTGATCTGGTGGTGTAGTTCCCAGGATTTTGGATCAATATTGAATTTTTTCATGGCATTTTTGCACATGTCCTTAAATCTTCGGTTTGGTCTTCCTCTCATTCTCAACCCACATGACAGTTCACCAAAGAGGATTTCTTTGGGAAGACTTTCGTCACCCATTCTTCTCACTTGACCAAGCCATTGTAGTCTTATGCTGTTGAGGACCGCTGTGAGGCTGGGTATGCCAGATCTTGACATCTTTGTAACTTTATCTTGCCAGTTGATATTCGTAATTCTGCGGAGGCAGCAAAGATGGAAAAAATTAAATATGTTTGCCACGATCACCTGTTGTTTACCCAATTATGTATGCAGTAGAAGTGGCTGTGGGATTTTCCATTTACAATGGATAAGGGAAGGTAATTGTTTTGATAATTCTTTTTCCTTGAAGTGGCTTATGATTTTTCATTATTTTAGTTGTAATTGTTTTCTGGAATGGGCGAAAGCAATGAACTTGCTTAGCTTTTATTTAGGATAACATTTTTAAAAAGATCACTGTGCCAGCATTTCTTTTACAGGGGAAGCCATCAGTATATAGCTGAACACTGGAACCATGCTGTATGGCAATCAGGGAAAATCTGAAGATTCAATGACCCTTGAATACAAAAACTAAGTTTCACAAACATAGGGGCCTCAATCCATTTTCACCTCTCAAGTAAGTTGCCTAGATTTTTCAAATCTGCTGATCAACCAGCAGCTCCTATCGAAGTAAACAAGGCAAAGTATTTCACACAAGGATATCTTAGATCTGAGGGAGGAGTTTCTGTTGTTGGTGGTGCATGCACAAATGATTTCATTGGCAACAGTGGACATACACTTTAAAAAAAAAAAGATTTTCATCTGCTATCCTGACATAGGAAGTGAGGTTCACAGGAAAATGATAAAGGGCTTCTTGCAATGTGGAGGAAACAAAAGGGTATGTGTATACTGGAATTGGATACCTTGGGCTGGCCCAGGCCAAGTGATTTGGGCTTGTGGTGCTGAGGCTAAGGAACTGTTTAAAATTGTGCTTTAGATGTTTGGGCTTATGCTGCACTTGGGCATTGAACCCTGCATCCTAGAGTCTAGGTGCTCACCCAAGTCTGGACATTGGTGGAGTGACTGCTGATGGTGAGTACAGATCAGTTATACGGTCCAACCTGGATCACTTTTTATGGTTGGTCCATTTGAATAATATGCATTTAAATGCATACAAATGTTAGGTCTCATATGAAGTCTTTAAAACAGGACAAAGTGTCTTCTCAAAATACATGCTGTAACTCAGCATGAAATATAGGCTCATAAAGGAGTCATTTGGTGAAATTTTATGGAGGGTTTATGCAGGAAATTAAATGAGATTATCAAAATATCCACTGATGGCTTTAAAATCTAGGAATAGGAATTTACATGTTGCTCCCAAAGGCAATATCTAGGTACCTATATACACGGCTTGATTTTCAGAAATGTGGGGCACCAAAGTATGGGTGTTACCTGCACAAACTTCTTTATCCCTTCCATGCATCAGGGGGACACACCTTTATCCAGTCCCAAGGGCTCAAGGCATGATCCCGTTAATTAAAACTCCCACCTTTACCCTAATTCCTAGGGCTCAGGGTGTAATTCCCTGTGGGTATGCAAGATCTGTGCCACTGAAAAAGCCTGACACAGTAATATTCTTATTCTCTATTTATTTAAATTACTAAGAAAGCAGAATACATGCTAAGCACATAGTGTCATGCTTACCAATCCTGATAAAGGCAGGCACGCTTCCCTGTTGGGCAGACAGGGTCAGTTCAGTCTCTTTGCATTCTGGTTGTTACACCTGATAGTCTGGCAGTTCCGGTCTGGCAGGAGAGTGTTTCCCTTCTTCCAGTTACAGTAAGTGGTTTCTAACCTTTTCAGTAACATGGCACATTTCAATGAGAAAAACATTTCCATGGCACACCCCTCTTTTTCAGCAGAATTGATTGCTCATAAATGTCACATTTACTTACATTTACTAGGGTTACAGTCCTACTAGAGAGGCTTGCAACATAGTAGTGCATACAACAACCTAAACAAGGATCAAACGCTGTAACGTTTCAAATCCACCACAGAATACACTGCCTTAGACTGCCAGCACAGGCACATTTTCAAAACCTGCTCAATGCCATGATCAGGCTGTTGAGTAAATGAGTGACTGCTTAAAATTTCAGCAGCTGCTTGATTACTCGTTGGTGGGGGACTTGGCTCCAGAAAGCCAGCTCCCCTCCCCAACAGCGCGTTGGGGCCTGGATGCAACATTTAGACTTCATCCCAGCACCAGCAGACTCCCACCCTCCCTCCTTCCCCCTTACCACAGCACGGAGTGGGGGCAGGATACGTGCCAGCTTGATCAGGCCAGGAAATTGAACAAAAATAAAAGCCCTTAAAACCAGGCTTTAAACCATAATTAGTTGATATTCACTAATAGAGATTCTGTCCTTAATCCATAAATTTATTTAATTTGGCCAAATCAGAACTTCATTATTTACCTCAGTGTAAGACGTCCGGAGACCCCCAGCCCCTTGGCCTAGGGCGGGTGGCACCCAAAAGGGGTTACAACACCAGCCCCGCACTCAGTTCAGGGCGGTCAGCAGTTCACCATTACAATACAATACAGGCCCCAGCCCTCAGTCTAGGGCGGGGCAGGAGTTCTCAATAATGGTACAATTCTGGCCCAGCCCTCAGTCCAGGGCAGGGCAGCAGTTCACAATAGCAGTACAATTCCAGCCCAGCCCTCAGTCCAGGGCGGGGCAGCAGTTCACAATAATGGTACAATTCTGGCCCAACCCTCAGTCCAGGGCGGGGCAGCAGTTCACAATCATAGTACAATTCCAGCCCAGCCCTCAGTCCAGGGCGGAGCAGCAACACAAGGGGTCTGAGCACAAGCCCAGCCCTCAGTTTGGGGCAGGGCAACAGCACAGGGTTTGAGCACAGGCCCAGCACGGGCTGGTCCTGTCAAGGAGGGGGTAGGGGGTCGCAGGCCCTCCCACTCCACTGCGACCCGGCCTGGGGCCCTGGGGGTGACTCACACATGACCACGGCAGTGGGGATCCAGACCGCAACACACTGCCATGGGTTTGGAAGTGTCGTTCCCCGGGCCACTTCCTACCTCTACCTCCACTGGCAGAAGGTTCCAGTCTATCTGGTCGGGGCGTCCCTCCAGGTCAGTCTCCTCCAGGTCGTCCACCTTCGGAGGCTCCGGCCAGTCGCTCATATCAATATCATTGGGGTAGTCTGGCGGCGGTAGCACAGGGGGCCTGAGGCGATCCTGGGCCTGGGGGCTGTGGGGATCCGCCAGGACGCTGGGGCAAACCGCTCCTGGGGCTTCTTCCAAGGCGGGGAGTCTCCGCCGGCACGAAGGTCCTGGCAGGTCTGGGAAGTCTGGGTAGTCCCCCTGGGGCATCTGGATCCGGGGTTGTTTGGGGCTGCTGAGGGCTTGCTCCTCCAGCCTGGCCGGGCGGCAATGGGCCCTCTGCCCTTGGCGCCAGCGAGCTCATGCAGGCGCATCCTTCCTGCCCTCAGGCTCAGGCTTTAATGGGTCCTGAGCCCTGCCCTTGGCTCTTCTAGCCCCGGGCCCCGCCCTCTGAGGGGCAGGCCTCTGGTATTCTGGCCCTGGACCTGCCCAGCAGGGCCTCTGCACAGCCTCCTCTGCCTCTGAGTCTGCAGGAGGCCATACTGACTCACTACACTCAGATAAATGGTCTTTCAGCTGCCTGTTCTCTTAGGCTGTTTCAACACGTCACTTTCTCTGAAAGTGGCAAGCTAATAAATGTCCCAAAATATACTAATGAGGCACATATGTAAATACCTGACACCTCATTAGCATAAGGTCATTTGATTTGGAGTCCAGAAGACGCTCTTCCGGACTCCAAAATGGCGTGTAGAAGCACTGTCCCGGGGGGGGTCTTCCAGAAGGAAGTCCTCCTTCTGGACACCCCTTCTTCCCAAAAATTTTCAGGAAGGGGCCTCTGGAAGGAAGACGTCCTTGCAGAACACTCCCTGGGAGCTGCGCTTCTACATGACATTTTAGAGTCCAGAAGAGCGTCTTCCGGACTACAAATCATGTGACTTTATGCGAATGAGACACCAGGAATTTACATATGTGCCTCATTAGCATATTTTGAGCCATTTATTAGCATACCACCTTCACAGGAAGTGGCATGTGTAGAAACAGCCTTAGACAGCCGTCAGGAGGGCATTTTAGTCACTCATCAATTGTGAAGACCATTGCACTAGCATACAGGTACTAGATAAAAGTCTGTTTTATATGGTCAATCTACATTATAAGGCAGTTGTCTTTTCTGAAGTCCTTTCTCTGTGAATTGGCAGGACAAAATTGCTAACACAGAGCTTCTTAAGCTGTGTGGTGTCATGAGCAGTGACCCAATGCTTATGAACAAACAGGTCATAGGATGGTCAAACACAGATACCAAAGATGGTCTTCTATGGCCAGCTTTCTTATGGAAAGTATTCTATTGGTGGTCAGTATAGGCACTATAAAGACATCTTAAAGGCCAATGTGAAGTCATGTGTCATATCTCCCAGTGATCCTGGCAGCAGCAAACAGTTGTACAGGCTCTCACATGCTTCAAAAGTCAACATATCTAGGCATTGCAGGAAAAGAGTAGGATCCGAAAAGAAAGTACAACACCCACAGTTGGTGGATTTTTATGTGATATCTGTAATCCTCTCTGCCAATCAAAGATTGGTTTGGTCGCTCACCAATGGCATCATAGATCGTGAGGTTTGACGACTGACAGCTCAGTCCCCTTGTGTGAGACAATTTTCGTTAGAGATGTGATTTTATAATCTTCAGCAACATACTAATGAAATACTTTAAAATCAAAATTTAAATGAATGTCCTGTAGACTTCACAACTACAACATACCTTTTAGTGAGATGCCCAATCTTGATATAATTACCTTAGATGACAGACACTGAAAAAGCTGTAGTCATCAGCAACTTTGAACAGATTCTGTGTTCAACATTCCAAGTCCCTTCTCTTGGTTGTCTTACCAAAGCTGGAAAGCTGGTATTGTCAGTCATCTGATGGTTCTTTCAGTATGGAGAATGCCTGGATGATAAATAGATGGGTATGGTGTCTGTGGTGAGAATGAGGGTATGTTGAGCATGTGTCTGGATTATTGATGTGCTCTGGTAATTCCCAGATTCCAGAATGCCTCCTGGGGGACTATTGCAATTTAAAATTTTAAATGAAGATCCTGTAGACTTCACATTGCAGGCAGGTGTAATTTTGAGCATCAGTCAGGGATTGGCCAATATCCTTTTCATCTTCATGCTCACTGCACTGCAAGGAGTCCTGACATGGCTGAGTATCTAGTCCCAAGGTATTCTAATAATGAAATGAATACAGAGATGATTTTACTCCTAATTATTCCACGCTGTAGTAAATGGAGTTATGCCAGTGCAAAAGAGGCATAACAACAGAGTCAGGCCCATTTTAACTTCCCAAATGAGCAAAGTGTTGAATGCCATCAAAGATGAATAAATAGTGGAAATCATACAGCCAGTTGGTTGAAATTTGCAACTTTCTCTGAAGTTGAAGGGCAAAACTTAGCAATTACTTGATTGAGAATGGACACAAAACAAAGTCATGTATTGTATTTCCCCTCTGTGTTGTTTTTTCATCCTGTTTAATCCAAATGTAATGTACCTGTCAGAGCATTATCCATCAGATGCCAGCTCAGAACATCACAGTCATCCTTGAGCTTTCAGTAATATCTGACAAGTACATAAACCCCACAAACCACTATAGGAAGAACTGCAATAAACTGCAGTACGGTATCTTCTCCTCAATCCCATTGCTCATTGCTTAATTTTGTGATTCAGTACAGAGAAGTGTACTGAATATTAATGTTTAGAAGAAGGTATTTTTCAAAGCATTTATCTAAGAACATATTTTATACAGTCCGAGTTTAATGGAATCCACTAGAGGTGTTTCTAGTGCTTTTGATTTGCTGTGGACAGTGTTCAGGTAATTTGAAGTTAAGTGAAAGTTTAAAACTTCAAGATATGTAGATAGAAAGTATATAATTAGTTATGTTATTTATTCCATTTTAGTGTAATAAATATATTTGCTGAGTGTGAACCGAAAAAGACGTATCAATGTCTTTTAATTAATCACGCTTAATATAATTGTCAGAGCTGTAAGAAAACCACCTGTTCTAATACAGTTAATGTACATTTTAAGAGTACATGCAGTGCTTGTGAAGGGTGCCAGATGGACTTGGACAATGTTTATATTATACCAACATATTTTTCTATATTAATTTTATAATTAACATTATTAAAATTTAAAGGTTCTAAAGTTAAATTTTCTTTCAAAACAAAGCAACACTTGTCAGATTAACTTCAAAAGTGTGCTGTTTTTTTAAAAGCTGTGCAAAAATTGAACCGCTGTTCAAAGTTCCAGAGTTTTCAACATTTTATTATGTGAACCATTAACACCTTTATTATATTTGAACAAATTCTTTGCTAGAATTTCTAAAATACTCCAGTCTACCTTGTTGAACTTAATCTCTCTTGCTAGTCTATCAGTTTAACTAGACTTTAGGTCCATGGCACCATCAGGCCACTCTGGGTGCAGAACCTTTCTCTTCACAGTTCTGGAGTAGTTTTGGCCAAAATAATGTCTCAAATACCAAATTTTCCTGTGAGAAAATGGGGTTAATCAATATCAGAATTTTTTGCAGTGGAACTTTCGGTTTGGATAATCTATAACTTTCAATTTGAATAAGCTAATTTTGATGTTAGGGGTGTCTAATATTGATCTCTGAATCTGCCTCAGCCTAAATTTTGTTTTGGGAGATGACATAACATTTTATTTCAACAATGACAATTGAAAATAAATATTCTGAATGTTAAATGTTATTTAACTAAGTCGAAGACCTTGGGGTTCACTTACTGTGAAAGAAGTAGCAGGCATCCTTCAGTCTGCATAGACTATGGATCGCACCCTTTATAGTTTCAATTGAGGGCTTCATTTACAGCATCTACTGTGACTATGAAGACCCACACGAGAGTGACAGTCCTTGCTGCATCTCTTGCAGATGTGGTGGGTGTCTGGCAAGTCCTTATTGTGCTTTCTGTGCGCTCGCTTCTCCTCTGCTAGCTGTCTGATCCTCATCTTGCCCTTCTGAAGGCCCTCGTGTAACCCCTGCCTCCATCTGCCGCGGTCGTCTGCTACTTCTTCCCATTTGTCCAGCTCAATGTCTACCTCTCTGAGGTCTCTCTTGCAGACATCTTCGTAGCGCAACTGGGGGCATCCAGGAGCTCTTTTTCCAGAGGCTAGCTCACCATACAGGATGTCTTTTGGAATCCTTCCATCATTCATCCTGTGGATGTGGCCAAGCCAGCGGAGCCGATGCTGCCTGAGGAGGGTGTGCATGGTTGGGATTCCAGCTTGCTCGAGGACGGCGGTGTTGGTTACTCTGTCCTTCCATGATATTCCAAGGATGCGCCTGAGGCAGCGCAAGTGGAAGACGTTCAGCCTCTTTTCCTGGCGGGCATACAGGGTCCAAGTCTCGCTGCCATAAAGCAGGGTGCTGAGGACGCAGGCTCTATAGACTTGCATTTTGGTGTGAGTGTACAGCTTGTTGTTATTGCACACTCTCTTGCTGAGTCTGGACAGAGTTGTGGCCACTTTTCCGATCCTCCTATTTAGCTCAGTGTCCAACAACAGGGTGTCGGTGATGGTGGACCCAAAGTAAACGAACTCGTGGACGACCTCCAACATATAGTTGTCAATGCTGATTGATGGGGATTCAACAACATCCTGACCAAGTACGTTTATCTTCTTTAGGCTGATGGTAAGCCCAAAGTCCTTGCATGCTTTGGAGAACTGATCCAGCAGTTTTTGAAGCTGGTCTTCTGTGTGAGACACTACAGCAGTATCGTCTGCGAACAGCATGTCTCTGATGAGGACTTCCCGCACCTTAGACTTAGCTTTCAGCCTTGCAAGATTAAACAGTTTCCCATCAGATCTTGTGTGCAGCAAGATGCCCTCTGTTGAAGATCCAAAGGCATGCTTCAGGAGGAGTGCGAAGAAGATCCCGAACAATGTCGGAGCAAGCACACATCCTTGTTTGACGCCGCTCCTGATTCTGAAAGCATCCAATAATGCGCCGTCATATTGGATGGTTCCTCTCATGTCTTCGTGGAACGACTGGATCATCTTGAGTAACCGTGGAGGACAGCCTATCTTGTGGAGCAGTTTGAACAGACCATCCCTGCTGACCAAGTCAAAGGCCTTGGTAAGGTCAATGAAGGCTATGTAGAGTGGCTTCTTCTGCTCCCTGCATTTCTCCTGCAGCTGTCAGAGAGAAGACCATGTCAATGCGCAGGTGTCACTGATGGCCTGAAGATCTTCAGTCAAGCTGGTCAGCATGGTCTGCACATTCCAGCAAGCAAGTTTAAATTGTTGATGTTTCTCATTTCTTGTTGATTTTGTTATTGGTTTTCCTGGTGCCCAAATTTCAGTCACTTGTCACGTTCAGGAACCTTAAGCCTCACGCACCCAGTGAAGCAGGTGAACTGTGGCAGGACAGTACCCTATTGACTGGGGGCTGCCCAGCTTGAGGCAGGCGGTGACTGTCCAGTGAGATACGAGGATCTCTCCCACCGTCGAAGGCAACCCCTGGCGCTCGTTCTGTACACCAATCGAGCAAGAGCTTATAACCGGTATCTGTTGCCTCCCGTGTTGATACAACGCTGTTCAGCAATGCCGGAACACCTCTCCAGGCGCGAGCCTAGGCACTTATTATGGAGACTCTGGGCTGCCCAGACACTAGTGTCCCCCTCTCAGCTTTACTGATATAGCCCAAAGGAGAGGATAACCTCCACGTCTGGTACCAGCTCAGCTGCAGGAGTTGCCAGGACAGTGCCAGAAGTTGACACTGAACTGCCTTCGGACTCCACTCCGGATTTTCTGTCAGGGTTTACTCCCTTAGCCTTGCTCCTTCCCAGAATAGCCCACAAGGCAGTGGGGTGTGGAGAATGTGGTTAAGGATCCCACTACTTCATACCTCCCTGTCACCACGAGTCACCATAGCTCCCTGTGGAGCAATGACCTCATATCCCTGGGACCCTCCTCCCCACCTTTTGCCCCCCCCAGCTACCATCACCATAGGACCCTCCCCAACCCCTACCCCCATCTGCTCCCATGTCTGCCCTCTTCACTGCACTGGGCCCTCTCCCCCCAGCTGCTCTCAGTGCCCCCAGGTCCACCATCCACCATCGCTCTTCAGGCTCTTCTCTTCAGAGACTGCTTTTCTTGATAGTGTTGCCTTGCAGGGCACAGGTGGAACACCATACCTGAACAGGACTACAAATATGGGGCTCCTCCCTCGGAGAACTCCCAGAGGCAAACTCCCTTCCCTGTTAGCTGCTGCCCCCTGTTCGCTGTTCAGCTGAACCCTGAGCCCCACCCAAAGCTGCTAACTCTTCATCTGGCTACGGTTGTCCCTGGAGCCCCACAGATGTGGTGCGGTGCATACATACAGGGAGTGCAGGACTGGGCCTGGAAGCCATGCAATCTGAGCCAGTGCACCGCAAGCAGCCTCTGTGGGTGCTGCCATCCTCACAGCCGTACCAGATGCCCCCAAACCACTTGCCCACCACTGACATCCCTTGATCTCGCCCCGCCCCCGCTCTTCACGCTGCAGCGGGTCCCTTAGATCCCTCTAAGCTCCCCCTCTAAACTCCCCTCTCAAAACTCCCTCCTGTTAGCAACCACCCTGTTCGCAACCCCCTGATCACTTGCCAGCAGGGCTTTAGAGCTCTGGCCTACCTGAGAGAGCCCCTCCCTCTGATGACCGCTCAGCCAATCGGCACGCAGCCTGAGCACATGGCCAGCCTGAGCACATGGCCTTTCAAACAAACACACACACACACAGCACAGCACTCCAAACACCAAATAAACAGACAAACCCAGGCCCGGAACCCCCAAACCCAGGCACCCACACACTTCATCTGGAAAGGAAAACTGCATACCAAACAAAAGAAAGAAAATAGTCAATCAGTGCTTAGCTATAGACATATTGCACTGCACATGATTTTATTAAGTGGAATATTAAAGCAAAAAAGCCGTGTTTTTAAGTTTTCCACTTGTGTCAGAGACTCTATGTTTTATTCACCATTAGAAAAATTCTCAAAGTATTTCTAATATTTTCTAAATGAATTAAGAACTGCCTGCTTGACAGCAATGTCAAAGGAATTCTTTAAAATTGTCCTTAAAAGGTATGATATTGACAGAGCTGTCTAAATATTTCATCCATATTTCTGGACAACTATGCAGTGAGAGTTGACAGGGACTGACCTGTCTAGCTCCATGTTATCTCATTACGTGAAAACCAACTGGAACAGTTGGGTTATCCAGTACCTCCTAACATTATGTTAAATTTTGTTACATAACTATCTGGTGGATACAACAGAGCATGCTAAGGTAGAATTCACCTTTAATTATATTGCTGTGGCACTTTTCAATGTGAATCGAGACAGACAGTATTACATAAGTGACTGTTTTCTTATCTCTAATGCATCAACTCCAGCAATCTCACACAAGTGGTATATAATTTTTAGAGAAGATCTTCTGTACACCACTTAATAATAATAATAGTAATAATAATAATAATAATAATAATAATAATAATAAATATAAAGAAAATCCATCTCAACCTACTGAAATTACAGGGATTTGTCTAGCATTTTCCTTGGTTAAGGTTCCTCTGTTCCTGTACTGTACTGCAGTGTGCTGTCAGTTGTCTGTCTCTGCCATAGAGGTGGGTGTACTTCAGAAAGGATTTATATCTAGTTTGAAACTATTGTAAGATTATTTTCAAACACTCTTCAAATATAAAATATAGGCTTACCATCAAGCAGACACAAGAACCAAATTTCAGCCCTGTTTAGAATGAAACCAGGTAAGTGTGACTTTTGGGAGGCTGCATTGTGAGCTGATGGGCTGATCATCCAAGTGTCTGTGTGTCTGAGCATTTGTTTTGCAGTTTTGCAAAGAGGGGCAGTTTGAAAGTGTGTTTGGTAGTCTGATAAGTTTGAAAAGGTGTGAATTGGGAGTGCTTTGTTCTTGGCAACCCTTCAAGGGCTGATTGGCTTGGAAGCCAGGGTTTGAGCCAGGCCTAGCCATCAGCCTTTAAGAAGGCAGCTGCAGCAAACAGGGCAGCAGGTAACAGGGAGTTTGCCTGGGAGTTTGCCTTGGGGGAGCCCCATGCCAGTTGTCTCTTTCTTATAGTTTTGTTTCTCTTCTGCTGTTCAAGGTGGCACTGAAAGCATCTGAGGAAACTCTCTGAAAGGGAAAAATGGATAGTGACAAGTCTACTGACACGTTAGCTGTTTTGACCTGCACAGTATGTGCCATGTTTGTCTTCCTCCCACAAGATAGAAAAGATTTCATATGTATCAAGTGCAATCTGGTTGCCATATTGAAAGAGAAGGTTTATGGACTTGAACCCCAAATAGCAGCCCTTGGGTCCATCAGAGAAGGTGAAGACTTCCTTGACAAAAGGCAGCATGTCGTAATACAGGCACAGCAGGTTGAGCAGCCAGCGAAGGCAGTACTAAACAAGGAAGAAAACTGGAAGCATGTACCCTCCAGGAGAAGAAAGGCCGTTAAGGTATCTCCAATTCCTGTGGAGGTAAGCAACCTCTTTCAGGATCTCTACACAGGTGATTCAGCGTAGAATGCTGTGGCAGAGACCTCACAAGGAAGGGTTCAGAAGAAGACCCTGCTGACTAGAAGGCATGGGATGCATAATCCTGAAGATGGGATTTTTATCACCACCACCCCTAAGAGAAGAAGATGGGGGGTGGTGGTCGGGGACTCTATCCTAAGAGGGACAGAGTGATCTATCTGCTGCTCATACTTGGAATTATGGGAAACTTGCTGCTTACCAGGAGCTAGAATCCAGAATGTGAAAGAGTCTCTTCCAAAAATCACCAAACCTGTGGATTATTACCCTTTCCTTCTCCTCCATATAAGAACTCATGAAACAGCAAAGATTGACCTTGAGCAGTTCACTGCAGATTATGTAAGTTGGGGAAGAAAGATCAAGGAATATGGAGTTCAGTGGTGTTTTCGTCCATCCTCCCTGTTGAAGGAAGGGGTCCAGGTAGAGATCATGAAATCATGAAGGTATATGCATGGTTGCACAGGCGGTGCTGGATTTGATTTCTTTGACCATTGGATTCTCTTTCAGGAACAGGGATAGCTAGGAAGAGATGGGATCCACCTAACAGAGAGGAAAAAGCATTTTGCAGGCAAGCTTGCAAACCTAGTCAAAGAAGTATGAGTTTATTGGAATAAAGGAGACTTGGAGGCATGACTCACATAACTGGAGCACAGACATAGAAGGGTATAAACTGTTCAGGAAGTACAGGCAGGGGAAAAAAGGAGGAGGAGTTGTGCTTTATGTGAGAGAGAAGTATGGCTGCTCAGAGCTCCAGTATATGGAGGGAGAGAAGCCAGTTGAAACTCTTTGAGTTAAGCTTAGTGGTGGAAGCAATAAAGGTGATGTTGTGGTTGGTGCCTGCTGTAGACTGCAAGATCAAGTTGATAAGGTAGATGAGGATTTCTTCAGACAACTAAAAGAAGCTTCCAGATCACAGGTCCTGGTTCTCATGGGAGACTTTAATCTCCCAGACATTTTGGGAGACCAATACAGCAGTACACAGACAATCCAGGAAGTTTTTGGAGAACATTGGCAATAACTTACTGGTGCAAGTGCTGAAGGAACTGGCCAGGGGCTGTTCGCAGCTTGACCTGCTTCTCACATACAGGGAAGAACTAGTAGGAGAAATAGAAGTGGGTGGTAATGTGGGCTGCAGTGACTATGAGATGGTAGATTTCAAGATCCTGACAAAAGGAAGAAAGGTGAGCAGTAAAATACAGGCCCTTGATTTCAGAAGAGCAGACTTTGACTCCCTGACAGAACTGATGGGCAGGATCCCCTAGGAAATGTATATGAAGGAGAAAGTAGTTCAGGAGAACTGGCAGCATTTTGAACAAGTCTTATTGAAGTCACAAGAACAAACCATCCTGATATGCAGTGAGAAAAGCATATATGGAAGGCAACCAGTTTGGCTTAGCGGGGAAAACATTGGTGAGCTCAAACTCAACAAGCATGCATACAAGAAGTGGAAACTCAGACAGGTGACTAAGGAGGAGTATAAATATATTGCTGGGGAGTAATTGGGAAAGTGAAAGCACATTGGAACTACAGCTAGCAAGGAATGTGAAGGATAACAGGAAGGGTTTCTCCAGGCATGTTAACAACAGGAGAGTGATCAGAGAGAGTTTGAGGCCATTACTGGATAAGGGGGAGAACCTACTGACAGATGATATAGAAAAATCTGAAGTACTATTTTTTTTTGCCTCAGTCTTCATGGAAAAGATCAGTTCCAAAACTATGACAATAGGCAATGCAGTATGTGAAAGACATGAGCAGCCCTTGGTGGGGAAAGAAAAGGTTAAGAGTTACTTAGAAAAGCTAGAGGTACTCAAAGCCAAGGGTCCATATTTAATGTCATTGCAGAGCCTTTGGCTATTATCTTTGAAAACTCATGGAGACCAGGAGAGATCCTGGATTACTGTGTAAAGGCAAATGTAGCATCTGTCTTTAAAAGAGGAAAGAAGGACAATCTAGGGACCTATAGACCAATCAGCCTTACCTCAGTTCCAGGAAAAATAGTGGACGGGATCCTCAAGAAATCCATTCTGAAGCACCTGAAGGAGGGGAAATTGATCAAAATTAGTCAACGAGGGAAGTCATGTCTGACCCATTGAATTAGCTTATATGATGACGTAAATGGCTCTGTGTGCATGGGGAAGTCAATGGATGTGATATACCTTGACTTCAGCAAAGCTTTTGATATAGTCTCCCAGCAAATTCTTGCTCATAAATTTAAGGAAGTACGGATTGGATACATTGATTGTGATATGGATAGAAAGCTGGCTTGACAGATGGGCCCAATGTGTAGTGGTTAATGGCTCAATGTCTGGTTTGTGGTCAGTTTCAGGTGGAGTGCCCCCAGGATTGGTTCTTTGGACAGTATAGTTCAGCATCTCTATTAATGACCAGGATGAGGGGATGGATTGCACCCTCAACAAATTTGCAGATGACACTAAGCTAGAGGGTGAAGTAGACACATTGGAGAGTAGGGATAGGGCCCAAAGTGACCTAGACAAATTGGAAGATTGGGCCAAAAGAAATCTGATGAGGATCAACAAGGAGAAGTGCAGATTCCTGCACTTCAGATGGAAGAATCTCAAGCATTGTTACAGGCTTGGGACTGCTGGCTAAGTAGCAGAGCAGCAGAAAAGGACCTGGGAATCACAGGGTTTGAAAGGATGGATATGAGTCAACAGTATGCCCTTGTAGCCAAGAAGGCTAATAACATATTGGGGTGCATTAGGAGAAGCATTTCCAGCAGATCTAAAGAAGTTATTATTCCCCTCTACTTGACACTGGAGTTTTGCGTCCAGTTCTGGGTCCCCCAGTATAGAAAGAAGGTGGACACATTGGAGTGGGTTCAGCAGAGGGCAACAAAAATGATTGGGTGCTGGAACATATGACCTATGAGGAGAGGCTGAGCAATTTGGTCTTATTTAGTTTCTAGAAGAGAAGACAGAGGGGCAATTTGATAGCAGTCTTCAACTTCCTGAAATGGGGACTCTGAAGAGTATGGAGAGAGACTGTTCTCAGTTCTGACAGAAGGTAGAAGAAGGAGCAGTTGTCTGACATGACAGATGGAGAAGTGTAGACTGGATATTAGGAAAACTATTTCACCAGGAGAGTGGTGAAGCCCTGGAATGCATTACTGATAGAGGTGGTGGAATCTCCATCCCTAGAGGTTTTTAAGTCATGGCTTGACATAGTCATGGCTGGGATGATTTAGTTAGGGTTGATCCTACTTTAGGCAGGGGGCTGGACTAGATGACTTCCTGAGGTCCGTTCCAGCCCTAGAATTCTATTAATTCAATGAAATGCTGTCCTCATAGGCTATGTCTACACGTGCACACTACATCGAAATAAGCTATTTCGATGAATAGCATCTACACGTCCTCCAGGGCTGGCAACGTTGACATTCAACGTCGACGTTGGGCAGCACCACATCGAAATAGGTGCTGCGAGGGAACGTCTACACGCCAAAATAGCACACATCGAAATAAGGGTGCCAGGAACAGCTGCAGACAGGGTCACAGGGCGGACTCAACAGCAAGCCACTCCCTTAAAGGGCCCCTCCCAGACACACTTGCACTAAACAGCACCAGATACACAGAGCCGCCAACTAGTTGCAGACCCTGTGCATGCAGCATGGATCCCCAGCTGCAGCAGCAGCAGCCAGAAGCCCTGGGCTACGGGCTGCTGCCCACGGTGACCATAGAGCCCCCCAGGGGCTGGAGAGAGAGCGTCTCTCAACCCCTCGGCTGATTGCCACCATGGAGGACCCCGCTATTTTGATGTTGCGGGATGCGGATCGTCTACACTTTCCCTAATTCGACGTTGAACGTTGAAGTAGGGCGCTATTCCCATCCCCTCATGGGTTTAGCGACTTCGACGTCTCGCCGCCTAACGTTGAAGTTAACTTCGAAATAGCGCCCAACACGTGTAGACGTGACGGGCACTATTTCGAAGCTGGCGCCGCTACTTCGAAGTAGCGTGCACATGTAGACGCTGCCATAAAGAGAAAAGATGAAATCCATGAAGTAATAGGGGAGTTGGGTATGAAATGATTAAGTGATGAAGCTGACTAAAACAACATAAATTCAGAACTGACATACATTGTGAGATAAATTACATTCCTGTTGTACATGATTTTAAGGGTGAATATTGTTAAAATTTTTATCCATAGGGTCGAAGCATATAACCCGGAAGCAGCCAGTACAGGTATTTATATGGCACCAGGGAGAGAAGTTGCTTCATCTAAAGCTCTATTTCATCTTCCTGTTAGTGTTTGTGTGTTTGTATGTTTGTTTGTTCCCCCTGCTGGATGTTTGTCCTTCTCTCAACATGAAATTGATTGAATTTGCATAAATTACCATGTTCCTCTTCAAGTGGCTGGAGTGAGGCACACTAGCATCAGAGATTTTTCCCTTGGTAATGTTTGTTGTAAGGATGCATATGCCCTACTGCTGGTTATAGGGCCCTCCTGATGCTGCGTCAAGGCTTTGTTGAGTTCCTGCTTACTGCCTTCAGCCTTATCCAGAGCTCCCTATGTGCACAGCTTCTTCTCACGGTTTTATTTTTCTCTGTGGGTCATAATTGTATCCCTAAATTTTTCACTGTGTAAATAACTTTTCATAGTTCTTTTTTTTTTTTCTATCAGTAGTTGAATTAAAGTTTCTGTTGTGCTTCAGTCAGATCTGGCTTCACTCCTGCCGCCTTCTTTCCAAGAAACTTCATGGACACCAGGGAGAACCTTTTTATCTAAAATTCCCTCCATCATTTCCACACCAGTCCCTGTGCAACAGTTTATTTAAGCTCTGCTATAGTTTTCATCCCTTTCCTCAAAACTGGAGGAGAACAGTGCTCTCCCTCCCTTGTGGTGTCAATGTAACCAGGCTCACCCATCCATGTTCTCCTTTCTCTTCCTTTGGCATTTCCTGCCTTCCTCTTTATCAGCCTTCGAATAATGGGGAAATTGACTTCTTATCCCAGCCAGCCTAGTTGTCAAATTACCCTCATCAGGTTTCTCAAGGGGAATTAATTGATATCTGAGTGATCAGAATGTAGGCTCACCTGTTTGCCTCCTGCACTCTTGTCACAAGTGCCCAGCACTGAGGAGTATTCAGCATTCTTCAGGTTTCAAAGCTGTCTATCATGTGATGATTCTGTCCCCAGAACTGGCCCGCATGCTTGCTATTTGCTCTGCTTAGTAGAGGCTGACATTAACAAAAGGCAATGGCACCAGCCTTTCTTTTAAAAAGAGAATGCAGATTGCAACAGCCCTTTGTCTGAAGCAGCATTTAATTGATCAGATTATGAAGTTTGTGTTAGCACTGGGACCCCTCACAACCTCTGGGTTTCATTGCCTTTTGATACCTTCCATTCCTCTAGTGATGGTGGAAAGAACCAAAACTCTGATTCTCCTTTAAAATGGAAAGAGTTTATTCTATAACCCAGGAGCAGCATCAAATGAAGATCCGCCAGATAGATCAGGGATGACTGACAGAAAGAAAAGGGTTGGCTCTTCAAAACAGTTTTGAGATGGCTGCAAGGCCATGGTACCCAGGGGAAATCCAGGCAATAGGCCTGCATCTGCCCTGTTCCAGGGAGAGAGAATTGTGACCTGATATCATTGACTCCAGATGCATCTCTAGGATGGCTGTCAAATCTCTTACCTATAAACACAACTGCAGCACCATCACTTTCATTACCTTCCTCCTTACGGGAGCATGTAGCAATGAGTGACTTACTTTATTGGTCTGTACCAGCCTTGCTACTACCCCAAAAGTCAGCAGAATTAGTAATCTTTCCTACTTTTCTAGATTTAGGCGGATCAAGAATTAGGTCAAAGTTAATGCCATCAAAGTCCTTTTGTGCTGGGAATGAAGCTGATTCCTACTTCAGTGCAGGTGACTGTGTTTTGGTACTAGGTCACTCCTTCTCTGTAGCACCATCTGTATTCTTCATTTCAGCATGGGGGAATCTCTACATATAAGTTCTCTTTTTAATGGAAAAGGAAATTATCTGTCTGATAAAAGGCAATACCCTGGAATTTTTGATAATGTGTATGGGACAAACAGCACTCCCATCCTTTGGAGACACTTTGCCATTTTCTTGTTTGTGCGTGGATAACTCAAGGTCTCATGTGGCTCCATGTGGGTGAGTTCGACCCATATTTATAGACAATTCAGAAGGATCTTCAGATGACAACACATAGTTAAGATCTGGAGACATGTCATTTCCAGCACCGCACTCACGGTTTTATAACACGGCAATTCAAAAAATTTGAACTAAAAGCTGACAAACCAGATACATAGGACTGAAAGGAGGATGGGGGAATGCAAAGTGTGGGAAGGACGGGAGCAAAAAGCTAAGTGTCCTGCCTGAGATCACTAAGAATATCAAAGACTGGAGAGTTGTCTTTGTAATGCATGAGGTAATTGATATCTCTACTAAAGCCTCCACTTATCAAATTTGAGCGTAAACTGCAATTCATACATTTTTGTTTGTAATCTGATGTTAAAGTCTCTTTGTTGTAAAACACATATTCTGAGGTCTTTAGCAGTATGGCCCGCTCCACTGAAATGCCCATTGACAGGTTTATGTGTAATCAGATTCCTAAAGTCTGCTTTGTGTCCATTCATTCTGTGGCAAAGTAATTGTCCAGTTTGTCTGATGCACATAGCGGAGGGGCATTGCTGGCACATGATGGCATAGATAACATTGGTTGAGGTACAGGAGAATGAGCCCGTAATCCTGTAATTAATGTGGTTAGATCGAGTGATGGTATTTCCAGAATAAATATGTGGACAAAGTTGGCAACAGGGTTTTTTGCAAGGAAAAGTGGTATGACCTGTGGTTGCTAATAAGAATTCTCCTGAGGTTACATGGTTGTCTGTAAGAGAGAACCATTCTCTCACCTAGGGCCTCTCAGTGTAACTGCATGTTCCAGTGTAGGTTATAGGTTGTTGATGGTGCACTGCAGGTGTTTGAGCTGGGGGCTATAGGTGATGACAAATGGTATTCTGTTGTTGACCTCCTTGGACCTACCTTGAAGTAATTGGTTTCTGAGTATTCGTTTAGCCCTGTTTTTGTTTGTTTGTTTGTTTTTTAACTTATCCTGGTGTGTAATGAAGTTTTACAAATAGTTGATAGGGATCTTGAAATTTTTCTGTCAGTCGGATAAGAGCAGATGCGATTGTATCTAAGGGCTTGACTATGAAAGATGGATTGTGTGGTGTGTGCTGGATGGAAGCTAGAGGCATGTGGGTAAGTGGGTTTCTGGTAGAGAGTGGTATTGATCTGACCATCAGTGATTTGCACTGTGGTGTCCAGGAAATGGATCTCTCATGTGAAATGGTCAAGGCTGAGATTGATGGTGGGGTGCTGGTTGTTAACACCTATGGAATTCTTCCAAAGTCTCTTTGCCATGGGTCCAAACAAAAGATGTCATTGATATAGTGTAAAAAAAAGGAGAGGTAATGTGGGAAGACAGCTGATGAAACATTGTTCTAAGTCATCCATAAAAATGTTAGCATATTGTGGGGCCATCAGGGTGCCCATAGCAGTGCCACTGACCTGGAGGTGTAAGTTATCCCCAAATTGGAAATAGTTGTGGGTGAGAATAAAGTTACATAAGTCAGCCAACAGATTTGCTATGGTAACATCAGGGATAGTGTTCCTAATTGCTAGACCATATTGGCTTACATGTACTGGTCTCCTGAACCATAATCCTTTTTTCAGTGTCTTTTCTGGGACTTGGGTAGTGCTTCTCGCTCACACAGAGCTAAAATTCCATCAGAGTGTTCAGTGGGAACAGAATCAAGACCAGTCTATCTCAAGGATGCAGGAGAAGTTCCATCCATCTTGAGCTCTAACTCTTAAATGAAACTTTGCTAGAGCAGCAACCTCTCTCTTGATAGGTGACCTCAGCTATGCCAATTTCCTCCCAGCACTTTAGAAAAGTCCAATAGTCCCATATTCCTCATCTATCCTCCAAGAGGTCTTAACAGGACCTGCTTCAAAGAAAGTTTTCAGCTGTGGATATATAGGCTTAACTAGTTAGGAAAAAAGTTCTCATATGTTAATGGACATTCTACAGGAAATTACTCCAGGGATGGTTACAATCTGCAAAAGCTTTATGATTAGTCACTTCATTGTTTACCCTGATTGCTCAATGTACAGAAATATGTTATAAAGTACAATCTCAAGAGTTTTAATATTTATTCAACATCTTGAACTTTTTAGCAGTCACAAGTGCCATTGAGATTTCCCAGTTGCTGATTCAAAACAATGACAAATGCAAAAGAAATGAAAAGACTAATTTTTTTTTTTTTTTTTTTTTTACAAAAGGAAGTTTATTTCATTGCCTTTTTCCACAGGTGGTAGTAAACCAGCAAGTTCCCTTGGGAAAAATATAGAGTTTCCTTAACTGGGAGTCAATGGCTAAGTTGTCTGACAGGCTCCTGGAGGATGAAGGAAATGAATTCATGGCCTTCCTCAGGGAGGCCAGTTGATGGAAAAGATTTCTCTCTAGTTAGCACTTGATATTGCAGGTGCATCTTCTAGGTTCTCTGTAATTGTAGGGATTAAATCTGTGCAATTCTGGATTAGTGCTGGGCATTCAATGGTTTATTGAGGATTTACATGTTAATAGGAAATCCCTCTTCTCTGTTAATGTAGACAAAGTTAAATTCTTTCACAGACTTCCACGTTATTCTATGCTCTCTGTGAACATATGTAGAAATATCATACACTAAGAGACACCACTATAAACATCTTCAACAACATAAGAGGCTGCATGTCCATCTCTCAAAGCACCAGGACATCACCATGAGAAGATAAAAACCTCAACACAGAAGGCTGTCTAATTCCAATTTGAACCGATCATCTTGGCCACAGTCTGCAACTGGGAAGCAGATTTCCACTCTGAGGGCAACAACACAACCAGCAGCAGTGTTCTTGTTCTGTCCACTCAGTTTCAAGGCAAGCAATCCCATTTCCTCTGAGCTTGGCAGACAACAACTTTGGACAAGTGGGTTCTATGTGCTGGGATATTCATCCAGTTCTGCTCAATATTCCCTCCCATCTTTATTCCCCATTGATTTTTCAGGGAACAATCTGACAAGATTGTGTTTCTTCAGAAACTCTAGTCACTACTGGGAGCTATCTGGGAAGGTTCCCCAGAGTTTCTGGGTCAGGGGTTTTATTCCCACTATTTTCTGGTCCTCGCATTTGAGGTGCACACATAGCTGGAATCCAGAATCAGCTAGCTGACTTCCTCAGCAGGAAGTTCTAAGTTAATTACAATTGGTCTCTCAAGAGCAGCGTGTTAATCCATCTTTTGAATTTGGGACATTCCTACCATCATCCTATTTGCAATTAAAGAGACCACCTCTTTTGTTCTCAAGTACAGCATAGTCTGTGTTCCTTTACCAATGCCTGTATGTTGAAATAGACACTGGGCCTAACGTATTCAGTTTCTCTTTAAATCAATGGGGACAGGGGAGCAAGGCCCATGGGTAAGTAGAGCAGGTGGAAACCTGGGAGATGGGGTCAGAAATGGGAGGGAGCACGGGTTATAATGGCAGAGAAAAAGGAGGGTCAGGTCAAAACTGAGAGGCAAGATCAAATCAATATCTTAGATGCCTATATACAAATGCAAGAAGTATGGGGAATAAGCAGGAAGAACTGGAAGTGCTAATATATAAATACAACTATGACATTGTTGGCATCACAGAAACTTGCTGGGATAATACACATGATTGGAATGTTGGTATGGAAGGGTACAGCTTGCTCAGGAAGGATAGATGGGGGAAAAGGGAGGAAGCGTTGCCTTATATATTAAAAATATACATACTTGCACTGAGGTGGAGATGAACATAGAAAACGGATGTGTTGAGAGTCTCTGAGTTAAGATAAAAACAGTGGTGATGTCCTGCTAGGAGTCTACTACAGGCCACCTACCCAGGTGGAAGAGTTGGATGAGGCTTATTTTAAACAACTAACAAAATCATCCAGGGCCCAGGATTTGATGGTGATGGGGGACTTCAACTATCCAGATATATGTTGGGAGACTAGCAGCAACACATAGACTATCCAGTGAGTTCCTGGACTGCACTGGAGACAAATTTTTAATTCAGAAGGTTGAAAAACCTACCGGGGGAAAGCTGTCCTAGATTTGATTTTAACAAACAGGGAGGAACTGATTGAGAATCTGAAAGTGGAAGGCAGCTTGGGTGAAAGTGATCATGAAATCATAGAGTTCACAATTTTAAGGAACCTTAGAAGGGAGAACAGCAAAATAGAGACAATGGACTTCAGGAAGGTGGATTTTAGTAAACTCAGAGAGCTGGAAAGTAAGGTCCCATGGTTAGCAAGACAGATGGGAAAAACAACATAGGGGAGTTGGCAGTTTTTCAAGGGACATTATTAAGGGCTCATAAGCAAACTATTCCTCTGCATAGGAAAGATAGAAAATATGGTAAAAGACTGCCTTCGCTTAACTAGGAGCTCTTGCATGATCTCAATATAAATAAGGAATCACACAAAAATGGAAACTAGGACAAATTACAAAGGATGAATATAGGCAAAGAGCACAGGAATGCAGGGGCAAGATTAGAAAGGCAAAGGCACAAAATGAGCTTAAATTAGCTACAGGCATAAAGGGAAACAAGAAGACTTTTTATAAATACCGAGAAGTCTGAAGAAGGAATGCCTAACATAGTGAATACAAGTGGGAAAGGGGTAGGTTTGGAAGATAAATAGAAAAAGAACAAGTTAAAAATCAGTTTAAAAAGTTAGATGCCTGCAAATCTCCAGGGCCTGATGAAATCCATGCTAGAATACTCAAGGAGCTAATGGAGGAGGTATCATAGCCACTAGCTGTCATCTTTGGAAAATAATGGGAGACAGGAGAGATTCCAGAAGACTTGAAAAAGGCAAATATAGTGCCCACCTGTAAACAGGGGAATAAGAACAACTCAGGAAACTACAGACCAGTCAGTTTAACTTCTGTGCCAGGAAAGAAAATGGAACAAGTAATTAAGGAAATCATCTGCAAACATTTGGAAGGTGGTAATTTGATAGGAAACAGTCAGCATGGATTTGCAAAGAACAAATCATGTCAAATCAATCTGATGGTGTTCTTTGAAAGGATAACAAGACTTATGGATAAGGGAAAAGCGATAGATGTGGTATACCCAGACTTCAGTAAGGCATTTGATATGGTCTCATATGATATTCTTATCAATAAATTAGGCAAATACAACTTAGATAGGGCTACTATAAGGTGGGTGCAAAACTGGCTGGATAACCATACTCACAGAGTAGTTACTAATGGTTCTCAATCCTGCTGGAAAGGTATAACATGTGGGGTTCCGCAGGGGTCTGTATTGGGACCACTTCTGTTCAATATCTTCATCAACACTTTAGATATTGGCAAAGAAAGTATGCTTATTAAGTTTGCAGATTGTACCAAGCGAGGAGGGGTTACAACTGCTTTGGAGGACAGGGTCAAAATTCATAGTGATCTGGAGAAATTGGAGAAATGGTCTGAGGTAAACAGAATAAAGTTCAGTAAAAACAAATGCAAAGTACTTAGGAAGGAACAATCAGTTTCACACATACAGAATGGGAAGTGTCTGTCTAGGAAGGAGTATGGCAGAATGGGATCCAGGGTTACAGTGGACCACAAGTTAAATATGAGGCAACAGTGTGATTCTGTTGCAAAAATAGCAAACATGATTCAGGAATACATTAACAGATGTGTTGACAAGACACGGGAAGTCATTCTTTAAACTAGGTTTGTCGGGGGAAGGTGACACAAGCCCGGAGGTAAGTGGGGAAGGAGGAGGGAACAATCAAGTGGGTTTCCTGGGTGAAGAGGAGAAAGTGGGCCAGTTGGCCCCTTCTCTAACATGCTTGTACACTAATGCCAGAAGCCTGGGGAACAAACAGGAAGAATTAGAGGCCCTGGCACAGTCACACAAGTATGAGGTGGTTGGAATAACGGAGACTTGGTGGAACAATTTGCATAACTGTAGCACTGTCATGGAAGGTTATAAATTGTTTAGGAAGGACAGATGGGGAGAAAAGGAGGAGGAGTTGCACTCTATGTGAGGGAGCAGTATGATTGCTCAGAGCTCCAGTATGAGGAAGGAGAAAATCCAGTTGAGTGTCTTTGGGTTAAGCTTGAAGGTGGAAGTAACAGAGATGATGTTGTAGTTGGTGTCTGTTATAGGCTGCCAGATCAGGGAGAGGAGATAGATGAGGCTTTCTTCAGGCAGCTTAGTGAAGCTTCCAAATCACAGGCCCTGGTTCTCATGGGAGACTTTAATCATCCAGACATTTGTTGGAACACCAATACATCAGCACACAGACAATCCAGGAAGTTTTTGGAGACTATTGGGGATAACCTCTTGGTACAAGTGCTGAAGGAACCGACCAGGGGCCGTGCACAACTTGACCTGTTGCTCACAAACAGGGAAGAACTAGTAGAAGAAATAGAAGTGGGGGAAACCTGGGCTGCAGCGACCATGAGATCATAGATTTCATGATCCGGACGAAAGGAAGAAGGGTGAGCAGTAACATAGAGACCCTTGATTTCAGAAGAGTAGACTTTGACTCCCTAAGAGACCGGATGAGCAGGATTCCTTGGGAAATGAAGATGAAGGGGAAAAGAGATGAAGAGAACTGGAAGTATTTTAAAGAAGTCTTACTGAAGGCCCAGGAACTAACAATCCCACTGCATAGTAAGAAATGAAAACATGGTAGGCAACCAGCTTGGGTTAACAGGGAAATCCTTAGTCAGCTTAAATTCAAAAAGGATGCATACAAGAAATGGAAATGTGGACAGTTGCCGAAGGAGGAGTATAAACATACGGCTGGAAAATGACGGACAGTAATCAGGAAAGCAAAAGCACAATTGGAACTGCAGCTGGCAAGGGATGTGAAGAGTAACAAGAAGGGTTTCTACAGGCATGTGAACAATAAACGGATTATCAGAGAAAGTGTGGGGCCATTACTGGATGAGGGAGGTAACCTACTGACAGATGATGCAGGAAAAGCTGAAGTACTCAATCCTTTTTTTGCCTCAGTCTTCACAGACAAAGTCAACTTCTCAAAAATGATCCTAGATGATGCAGTATGGGAAGGTGGAGGGCAGCCATCTGTGGGGAAGGAACAAGTTCTGAGCTATCTAGAAAAACTAGATGTGCGTAAGTCCATGGGTCTGGATTTAATGCACCCCTGGGTACTGAGGGAATTGGCAGAGGTCATTGCTGAACCCTTGGCCATTATCCTTGAAGACTCTTGGAAATAGGGGGAGATACTGGATGACTGGAAGAAGGTAAATGTCACGCCCATCTTTAAAAAAGGAAAGAAGGACAATCCAGGGAACTATAGACCCGTCAGCCTTACCTCAATCCCTTGGAAAATAAAGGAGGAAATCCTCAAGGAATCCATTTTGAAGCACTTGGAAGAGGGGAAAGTGATCAAAAGTAGCCAACATGGATTCACCAGGGACAAGTCCTGCCTGACCAATCTGATTAGCTTCTATGATGAGGTAACAAGCTCTGTGGACATGAGGAAGTCAGTGGATGTGATATACCTTGACTTCAGCAAGGCTTTTAATACAGTCTCCCACAACATTCTTGTCCATAAGTTAAGGAAATATGGATTGGATCCTTGGACTATAAGATGGATAGAAAGCTGGTTTGATGGTCGCGCCCAACGGGTAGTGGTCAATGGCTCAATATCTGGATGGCAGTCTGTTTCAAGTGGAGTGCCACAAGGCTCGGTTCTGGGGCCAGTGTTATTCAACCACTTTATTAATGACCTGGATTGCACCCTCAGCAAGTTTGCAGGTGACACAAAGCTAGGGGGAGAGGTAGATACATTGGAGGGTAGAGAGAGAATCCAGAGGGACCTGGATAAATTGGAGGACTGGGCCAAAAGAAATCTGATGCGGTTCAATAAGGAGAAGTGTAGAGTCCTGCACCTGGGACGGAAGAATCCCAAACATTGTTACAGGCTGGGGACCGACTGGTTCAGCAGCAGTACTATGGAAAGGGACATAGGGGTTATGGTGGATGAAAGGCTGTATATGAGTAAACAGTGTGCCCTTGCAGCCAAGAAAGCTAACGGCATACTGGGGTGCATTAGGAGGAGCATTTCGAGCAGATCTAGAGAAGTAGTTATTCCTCTTTATTTGGCACTGGTGAGGCCACATCTGGAATATTGTGTCCAGTTTTGGGCTCCCCCCAGTATAAAAAGGATGTGGATTTGCTGGAGCAGGTTCAGCGAAGGGCAACAAAAATGATTTAGGGTTTGGAGCACAAGACCTAGAGGATAGGCTGAGGGATTTGGGCTTGTTTAGTTTACAGAAGTGAAGACTTAGAGGTGATTTAATAGCAGCCTTCAACTTCCTGAAGGGGATCTCTAAAGGGGAGGGTGAGAAATTGTTCTCAGTGGTGTCAGATGGCAGAACAAGGAGTAATGGTCAGAAGTTGAAGAGGGAAAGGTGTAGGTTAGATATTAGGAAAAACTACTTCACCAGGCAGGTGGTGAAACATTGGAATGCGTTGCCTAGAGAGGTGGTGGATTCGCCATCCCTTGAGGTTTTTAAGTCCCGTCTGGACAAGGTCCTGGCTGGGATGACTTAGTAGGGGTTGATCCTGCTTGAAGCAGGGGGCTGGACTAGATGACCTCCTGAGGTCCCTTCCAGCCCTATGATTCTGTGTGATTCTGTGATTCTTCCGCTCTACTCTGCGCTGGTTAGGCCTCTCTTGGAGTATTGTGTCCAGTTCTGGGGACCATATTTCAAGAAAGATGTGAAGAAATTGGAAAAGGTCCAGAAAAGAGCAGTAAGAATGATCAAAGGCCTACAGAACATGACCTATGAAGAAAGGCTGAAAGAATTGGGCTCATTTAGTTTGGAAAAAAGAAGATTAATGGGGGACATGATAGCGGTTTTCAGGTATCTAAAATGGTGTCATAAGGAGGAGGGAGAAAACTTATTCTTCTTGGCCTCTGAGGATAGAACAATAAGCAATGGGCTTAAACGGTAGCAAGGGAGGTTTAGGTTGGACATTAGGAAAAAGTTCCCAACTGTCAAGGTCAAACACTGGAATAAATTGCCAAGGGAGGCTGTGGAGTCTCCATCTCTGGAGATATTTAAGAACAGGTTAGATAAATGTCTGACCGGGATGGTCTTGACACTACTTGGTCCTGTCATGAGGGCAGGGGGATGGACTCGATGACCTCTCAAAGTCCCTTCCAGTCCTAGTGTTCTATGATTCTATGATTCAGTTTCTGTCCTTCTGCAAGTCATTCACAAGCTGAACTAAGACTGTGCCCAGTTGATCTTTATAGTTCCAGAATGGCCAGATAATGCACATTTTTCCTTTGATCAAGGAATTGAGTCCTCCTTTGGACATTACCTCAGTTTTTTCAGACTTAATGGACTACCATTTGAGCAAATGATCACATGTGCTTGGTCTTATCTGAGCAAGAAGACAGCTTTCTTTATAGTTACAAATTGGACCAGAAGTGTCTTTAAGGTTCAAACATTGAAGCTGGGCCCTCTGTACACAGTGGTTTGCCAAGATAAAGTAGCCTTCCGGAGATATATGCATCTCATAGAACTGTAAGGGACCTTGAGAGGTCATCAGGTCCAGTCTCCTGAACTCACAACAGGACCAGGCATCATCCCTGACATTTTTTTTAATCTATTTGACCCATATCCCTAAATAGCCTCCTCAAGTACTGAACTCACAACCCTTCATGCAAGGAATGAGGCAGGGTTCTTTCAAAATCTTTAGTTAGTTAGTTAGTTGATCACTTTCCAAATTTTTGGAGTGGCTTCCCATCAAAAATTATTGCCTACCCTATGACTAGATGAGCATGGTGATCCATGCTGGTTTTAAAGTCTATGAATCTAAAAGTTACTAAATAGGTAAGCAGCCATTTTTAAAATTTACTTCACCCTGCTCTTGATCTCTGAAATACTTGCTTGGAAAAGGAAGCTTTACATTGTCCAAATATAGTTTCAGCCATCAGCAAATGACAAAGAACTCAGAACTAAATTTATTAGATGTATCTGATCTAAAGCACACATTCTTTGTAGCTCCTGTCCCACCATCCCCTGGCCCTCCCAATCACATTTGTGTGAGACAAAAAAGCAACAGAAGAGCTATGACCCTAGTCATAATACACTATAGTGAAACTATTTGTGCTTGCTCACTAACTTTTAGATATCAGCTTCTGTTGAAATTCACCATTCTTTTTCCAGAGTTTAAAGAAGTGTAGGATTAGGCTGTTCAAGTGTCTTGTTATAAATAAAATGTTGCATTGCAAGTGTGTGTGGGAAACTGAATGTGGAAAAGGGCTCTAAAAGAACACACTGTTTATATTTTCTTGATGATCATGATGGCACCACACTCTGAAGGAGAAAGAGAATCTAACCCTCAGTGAGATTCCTGTTGCTTACTGAGCTCTGCTGTACTACCAACAGATTTGTTTTCACATTGTGGTATTTCTCTCACTATGCAATCTTGCCTCTTTACACAGTAGGTTATCCCGCTGTGATTTTTTTCAAGAGTCTCCATTTATCTTCCTCTTCTCTCTGTCTCATTCCATCTCTCCACTTAGAGAAAGAGAATATTCTTAATTTCTTTTGGCGTGGGAATGAGGGTGCCACAGCCCTGGTCAGAAAGGAGTGGCACTGACATAATATCATCTGAATAGTGATGTGCTTTTGGGGATTATTGTTCCAACAAAGTCAGGTAGCGGTAATTTCTTACAGTATTTGGACTGTGGCAGATTTCTTCCCCTGGATTACAAAGAATCACTCTTTTGTCAATATAAATACATCTTAATACATTCACTGTCCCTGTAGACTGTATTACACACCTGAAAGTTAGTTCATAAAAACTGCTACTCAGCACTTGAAGCTTCTACCTATAGCTTTATCCTGTTTATGAAAAAAGAGGCAGAAAAAGCCTATCATTGAATTTTGCTTTATTTTTCATATTTTACTTCACCAGTATTCCACTGAATCTAAAATGTGGATTATGCAGCATAAATGAATGTAAAAAAGGCAATTTCACATCAGCCTTTATTAACATTTTCACTTTGTTATCAGAAATTGTTTCAGTCAATATTTTAATTTCAATGGGCTGAATAACAGGGAAAAAAGATGGTTGTTGGAAAATTGATAACTGTATCTGATAGTCTATAAATAGATGTAAGCATTATGCTGGGCTATGTAGTTTCTTTTGCATAAAGTACTAAAGTCATTTTCTTAGAGTTAATATTATTTCTCTTGCTCTAATTAACTTAGTTGGACGGTATGCAGAAATTACAATGCAATGCACAAAAAATATTCATCCGCTCGGACTGGATTAGCAATTGTTGCTGGGTGGGACACACCAAGGTAGGATACTTTTTTCTTACTGTGTGCGTATATATGTGGGGCAGAAGCAGTGAAGTGAGACACAAATTTGTTTCTTTGTTACTTTACTAAATGGGGTAATTTCACTATTGAAACTAAAGTTCTTAGCCTTTAAATAGTTCCACACATGCTTAATTTTATATATTTAAACAGTGCCCATGACCACAGTGGGTCTACACATCCACAGAAACCTAAGCACACATGCATTTGCTGAGTTGGGAGACTCTCAAATTTCCTTTTAAAGAGAGTCTGCCTCAGCCTCACCTGCACCTAGTTACTCACCTTCCAGAAGATGAGTTGGAAACACTTTCTGCTAGCAAGGTGAAAAAGTTAATAAAGGATTCTTATGTTTTTTTAAACAAGGTAAAGCTATAGGTAGACCCTTCCAGTGCTGAGTAGCAGATTTTGTGCAGTAACTCTAAAACATATAATGCAGCCTGTGGTTGGGCTCAGATGATCAGACAAAGTGTTGCAGAGCTGCTTGAAAGAAGGAATGTGTTCATTCTGAGGCTTGCAGGGGACTAGAGGATAGCAATAACCAGAGTAAGTAGTTTTCCATATGGTTGGGGAACCAACAAGGAAAGAAATTAGGCCTGAGGAAGAGAATTGCTTGAAGGAAGCAGCTTGAATGGAATAGAGTGAATGAGTTTTGTAGGAACCTGATAGTTGTATTAGCTTAGAGGTATAGCTTGGTATTTAAAATGAGAATGTGAAGAAATCCTCTTTTTATTGTCCTGTGGTAACATAACAAACAAACTGCTAGAATGAACTGCTGAGCCAGGTGAGGGGTAGAGAGTAGCTGAAGTCCACTAATGTACACTCTAAAGAAGTGAAGACCAAACATGATCACTGAATACAAAAACCTGTAGGAGAACACTTCAATCTCCCTGGACACTCAGTAACAGACTTAAAATTAGCCAACCTGCAACAGGGGGAAACATAACCAACCAACCAACCAACCAACCAACCAAACTCCAAAGAGAAACTTCACAGCTGCAATTCATTAGCAAATTTGACAACATGAACCACGTGCTCTTGATGTTCACATCTACACATTAGCTACTGATAATGGACCACATCTTCCATGAGTGAACTGATATCATTTCTCCTCTCTTGGTGTTCACAGTTCCACATTAACTGCTGCTAAGTGTCTGCGTCCTCTGTGACTGAACAGACCTTGTTAAATCTGGCTCTCCACTTGACTGACACTCCCTCTTTAAACCCTCCTCTGAACTACGCCCCCACTCATGAATCTGATGAAGTGGATCTTTGTCCACAAAAGCGTATGCTCCAAGATATCTGTTAGTCTATAAGGCACTACAGAATTTCTTGTTGTTTTGCTCGTTGAGCTTTCTGATGGTGACTAATTGTTCAGAGTTTGATGCATCCAAGGACATGTCTACACTGACAAGTTTTGTCACCAAAACTCCAATTTGGCTGCCAAACACAGAAGGCATTCACACAGCAATGTGACAAAACTTCCACCTCCCTGAAGGATGTTTGTCCTACCCATTCCCTTTACTGTCAATACTCACGTAGTGTGTACAAAAAGGTTGGTGTTGTCAATTTTAGTGAATTCCAGGAGGTTTCCCACCATGCCCAGATAGCCACTCTGACCAGAACTTTGAACTTTGCTGCTCTGCAGCTGGGTAATCAGAATGCACCCTGCCTCCCCTGTGAGCCCTGGGAACTTTTAAAATCCATTTCCTGCAGGCTGCCTCTGCATGGAGTGCTGTCATGTGAGTCTGCGTTGGTGAAACCAAGGTGGCACATGCTACGCTGCATAGGGAGCTTACTGCCCACTGCTTGCAAGTGGAAGCAATGCACGCATGCACCTGTTAACCTTCAGCAGGAAGATGTTCCTTAGGGTATGGCAGCCTGTGGAAAACTGGGGCATTTTTAAAATATTTTCCATGTGCATCTGTTGAACAAGGTGTTCTATGCACACCCCTTCTTTCCCCCATCTGTCCCCAGCTTTGAAACTCACCATGTTCAGAATATCTTGAGAGGTCTCTCTCCGCCTATCCAGGAACAGGCTGAATGGCAGCTTCTCTTCAGAGCAATACATTCCAGTAAAATGTTTTAACCCTTTATGGGGGCTGCAGGGGTCACTCTTCTGCCAATGGTTATTTTTTTCAGGCACAACCTTGAGACAGCAGCCTAGCTCCACTGACCATCTTCATAACCGAAGGGGGAGAAATCCCTCGTGAGGAATGTTTTGCAACACTCATCACTCCAAATGCAGAAAATGGAGGAGAGGCGGGCCAAAGAAATGAAAAACAGAGCAGAAACCACTGAACGCATGCTGAAGCTGATGGAAGACCTGTCAGACATGAGACAGAGTGAACAGGACTGGGAAAGGCTTCCCTGCCAGCATCTTCATCAGAGCATTTCACCCATCAACACTTCCTCTTCACCCTTACAGAACCCTCCTTGGCAGCATATGTAAAACTCTGTATCCAGCAGTCCTTCCTCTGGGTCCACACAATCCTTTTCAATGTCTGGTGATGATTTTCTACTACACTCCCCAACACAGCTGTGATTTTTGACAGCTGGTCATTGATACAATATAATGTTATCCTCAAACCCTCACCCTCCTCTACCAGCAAGCCTTCTCCTTTGCTGTGGTGTGATCACAATGTTTGTTGCTGAATAAAGGAAAAACTGATGCAGTGCTTCAGAACTTTATTTTGTGTTACAACCCCCAAAGCACTCACTCTGTTCCCAGGGGAAGCCTGTAACATCACTTCGTGTAATGGGAAAGCCCTGCCGTGGGGGAGCAGTAGGATAAGGTAGGGAAGCAACCGCACAGCAGACAAATGTCAGAGTAATTCATTGACAAACTTGTTCCTCAGAGCCTCCCTGATGTTGATGGACACCTTATGGCATCTTCTGACAGCACCAGTCTTTGACTGTTCAAACTGTTTACCCAGGCACTTTTCCTCAGTGCTCCACCCATTGGCAAACACTTCCCCCTTACTCTCACATAAATTATATAAGCAACAGCACATAGCCAAAACCATGGGGATATGATCCTCCATAAGATCCAGCATCCCACAGAGACAGCAATCTGCCAAAAAGCACATTCAACAACCATGTGGCATCAGGTTACCCTGTTGTTGAACTGTTCCTTACTTCGGTCCAGGTGCACTATGAATCACGGCTCTAAGAAGTAAACAGGATCACTGAGGATCACTATGGGTATTTCCACATCCCCACTGTAATTTTGTGGTCTGGAAGGAAAGTCTCTAGTTGCATCTTTCTGTACAGGTTCCTGAAGGTATGTATGTCATACTTTTATGTCTATGAAATGACCATGGCTTCTGAAGCACCACCAGGAAGTACCCATCCTGACTTGTATACTGTGTGGCAAAGTGGAGTGGTGCTATAATTGGAATGTATATGTCCCATCAGCTGCCCCTCTGCAGTTGTGAAAGCCTATTTCTGCAAAGCCAGACACTATGTCATTCAAATTTCCCACAATCACAATCCTACGCCGCGAAATGTGATTTATTGCCCTGCACTCTTGCAAAGCGCTGCCCCAGTGGAAGACTTCCCCATTCCAAAGTGTTCTGAAACTGAATGGTAGCAATCTCTACAGAGACAGCTGCTCTCATTCTCATGTCCTTGTGCTGCAGGTTAGAGGTGAACTCAACCCATAGCTCCAAGAAAGTTGCTTTATGCAAACTAATGTTCCGTAGCCACTGATCTTCATCCCACACCTGCGCGGCAATGCGATCCCACCTGTTAATGCTGGTTTCCCTAGCCCAATTTCTCACAGCAGATGCTGGAGTGCATAGCAAGCACTACAGTTTCAAAATGTGCAATTAACCCAAAGGATTTGGGAGGGATTTGATGCAGAGAGGTGGCTGGTGGGACATTTTCCACATTCCCAGAGGTGCCTTGTGCCACCTTCTGCATTCCCACAGTGCCTAGCAATTGAAGAAGATGCTAGGTAGTGAGGGATGCCTACCCACATTGGTTTGCATTTTTTGTTGGCAAGGGAAGTAAAAATGTGGCCACAACATGGTGACAGAGAGTGGCAGTGTCAACATTACTTTTGTCACCAAAACATTGCAGTCTAGATAAATGCCATTGTGGATGATCTGAGGCAGTCACAGACTCTCTCAACAGATGACGTGAAAGCCTGTTAAAGAGTTTTTATGACTAATCTTTCCTCTCACTTAAACATACAAAATATGCTTTGATCCTGCAAATGCTCATGAATTGAGCTTTCACCAGTGGAGTACTCCCATGAGCTTCATATGTAAATGTCAGTGACATCAATGGGACTACACACTGGAATAAAGCTAAGCCCATGTGTAAGTATTTGCAGACTCATGGCCTAAATTAATAAAACATATGGAGTGGTTAGTAGCTGCTCTACAGTTAGAGACTGAAGCAATCTTGTCGCTGAAACTTCACCTCACCCATGGCCTCCAAAAAGAATAAATCCCCTGAAACTTCACAGAGTGCATCTCACCCTCGGTATGATATTTTTCCCAGGAAAATCAAGAAAGTCTTGAAGTTAGTTTTCATTTTCCTGTCTTTGACTATGTGTGTATGTGTGTGAGAGACAGAGTCATGTCATAGGTATTGGAAGGTACAGCTTCAAAATTTCAAACGTCTAATATTGTTGGCCTCAATAAAAATTACTTCTCAGGGCTTAAATGGGAGGTACGGAGAATGTGGATAAAAAATGAGCTTGTGGTAGCATTTACATATTAAACATAAGGAAGGCATGGACAGAAAATAATTTTATGTACATTAAAAGAGACAGGCAAAGCAGAGACTCACAAAGTTCTGGGCACCCCAATTCAAGAAAGATGTGGAGAAATTAGAGAAGGTCCAGAGAAGAGCAACTAGAATGATATAAGGTCTGGAGAACATGACTTATGAAGAAAGGCTGAAAGAATTGGGCTTGTTTAGCTTGGAAAAAAGAAGATTGAGGGGGGACATGATAGCAGTTTTCAGATATCTTAAAGGGTGTCATAAGGAGGAGGGAGAAAACTTGTTCTTCTTGGCCTCTGAGGAGAGAACAAGAGGCAATGGACTTAAGCTGCAGCAAGGGAAGTTTAGGTTGGACATTAGGAAAAAGTTCCTAACTGTCAGGGTGGTCAAGTACTGGAATAAGTTGCCAAGGGAGGTTGTGGAATCTTCCTCGCTGGAGATATTTAAGAACAGATTAGATAGATGTCTATCAGGGATGGTGTAGATAGTGGTCGGTCCTGCCGTCGGGGCAGGGGACTGGACTCTATGGCCTCTCGAGGCCCCTTCTGGTCCTAGTGTTCTATGATTCTATGATTCTATGAAAGCACTGGGGGAGGGCCCATGAATGAGGAAGGAAATGCTCACACTTCTTCTGGCCCTTTGAAGAGCTGCAAGTCCCAAATCAGGAAAACAAATGTTAGCTGGAAACTTTTTGAAGCAAAAGGACATTTTGATTTATTCTTCCCCCCGAGTCTTATACGTAAGTTATCATTTGCTTGTCATTTTAGTGGTAGGAGGCCTGAGATTGGTCTGAAAGTGTGTGAGAGAGATTTGTTGGGGGAGTGCAGTTCTGCTGCTCTGTACCCAGGGCCAGGGTAGGCCTGCTGAGCATAATTTCATGGTTTCCCTAAAGTAGCAGGGTGCAGTCCTTTTCTGCTTGTGTGTTGTTCCATTGTTATCTGCAGCTGTAATCCAGGTCACCCTTGTACAGAGCTGGTTTTCAGTGTATGAAGAGCAATGAGTCGACATATTTAAAAACAGACTGTTTGATAAGTATGTTTGATAAGTGAGACCATGGGAAAAGGTTGAGTGAGGGGAGTCTGTCAGCAGCCATGGACTGGGAGTATTTACCCACTTATACCACTTTATATTCAAGGATTTGGTGCACTTTAATATACCAGTTAATTTATCTTTCTAATGCCCTTGAGTGGAACATTATCATTTCCGTCTTACACATAAAGACATTGAGTATCAGGGAATTCAACCAGTATCACAGAGGAGGTTTGCAGAACAGCTGCAAGGAGAACCCAGACATACAGATTCCCAGTGCTATCCCTTGAAAGCAAGACTTTCTGAATCCAGTAATTTATGGCAATTCCCAAAATAATAATTTGAACATCTGAGGTCAATATGAGGTTACATTTATGTTTATCAGGGCTGTTGATTAATCTCATTTAGCACACAAAATAGATAAAAAAATTAATCACGGGTAAAAATTGAGATTAATCTCACAGTTAAAAAATAAAATACCAATTTAAATTTATTAAAATATTTGGATTTTTTTTCCTACACTTTCAAGTATCTTGGTTTCTATTACAACACAGAATACAAGTTTACAGTGTTCACTTAATATTTTGGATTACAAATATTTCCACACTAATAAGTACCTTTCAATTCATATCACGCAAGTACTGTGATGCAAACTCCTTATTATGAAAGGTCAACTTACATATTTAGACATGTAGGTACATAACTGCACTCAGATCCAAAATATAGAACTTTTGAGCCTAGAAGTCCACTCCGTCCTACTTCTTGTTCAGTGTATTGCTAAGATAACCAAGTGCGTTCACATTTACAGGTGATACTGCTGTCTGCTTCACCTGAAAGTGTGCAAAGGTTTTCACAGGGCACTTTTGTAGCCAGCATTACAAGGCATTTACACAAGATATATGTTACAGATTCACATGCCCCTTCATGCATTGTCCACCATTACATAGGAGATGCTGATTATGCTCATTAAAAAGTGTTAATTACATTTGTGACTGAAATTCTTGGGAGAGAATTGTATAGGTCCTGTTCCTTTTTACCCACACACTGCCATATATGTCATGTTATAGAGGTCTTGGATGATAAATAAATCCACAGCACATTTGACAAAATGGAAAGAAGGTATTTATGTGAGATTTCTAAAAATAGCTACAGCACTTGACCCAAGATATAAGAATTCAAAGTGGTGTCCAAAATCTGAGAGAAATGAAATGTGGAGGATGCTTCAGATGTCTTAAAATATAAACACTTCAATGTGGAAACTACAGAACCAAACCACCAAAACAGAAGATCAACCATCTGTCAGTGGCACTCACATGATGAAAATGACATATGTTCACTCTGCTTTGGCTCATTATCAGGCACAAGCCATCATCAGCACTGAAGCATGTCCTCTGAAACAGCAGTTGAAGCACGAAGGGACACATGAATCTTTAGTGCATCTGCAACATAAATATCTTGTGACACCATCTACAACAGCACAGTGAAAATTCCTGTTCTTACTTTCAGGTGACATTGTAAACAAGAAGCAGGCAACATTCTCTCCTGTAAATTGTAAGCATACATTTTTGTCTGAGCAATTGACAAAACAAGACATAGGACTGAATGGACTTGTAAGCTCTATTTTTATTTTTGAATGCAGTTATTTTTCTACACAATTCTACATTTGGAAGTTCAACTTTTATGATAAAGATATTGTACCACAGAACTTTATTGTTTTTACATTACAAGTATTTGTAATAAAAATAAATATAAAATGAGCACTGTGCATGTTTATTCTATGTTGTAATTGAAATCAGTATACTTGAAAACATAGAAAATTTTGAAAAATATGTAAAGAAATGATTTTCTACTGTTTAACAGAATGATTAAACAAGATTAATGTTAATTGTGTTGCAGCCCTACTATTTTTAAACCATGTGTATTTGGTTTTCTGTGTGAAAGAAGTCCTAGACTTTTCTGCATTTTAAGCCACGTCTACACGTGCCGGCTACTTCGAAGTAGACGCACCAACTTCGAAATAACACCCGCCACGACGACACGTGGCAGGCGCTATTTTGAAGTTGACATCTACGTAAGGCGGTGAGACTTCGAAGTCGCTATCCCCATCAGGAGATGGGAATAGAGCCCTACTTCGACGTTGAACATCGAAGTAGGGCACGTGTAGCTGATGCGCGTCCCGCAACATCGAAATAGAGGGGTCCGCCATGGCCGCCATCAGCTGAGGGGTTGAGAGATGCTCTCTCCAGCCCCTGAGCTCGATGGTCACCACATGCAGTGGCCCCTTAAAGGTCCCCGCCCCCTGCCTTCCTGTGCAGGAAGCTAAGCGAGCGTGCAGGTGGCAGCACAGCCATGCGGCCAGCCTGCACATCTCACAGCAGCCAAGAGACAGCCACCCTGCTGCGATGGCTGCCCGCCCAAGACCCCAGGGCAACCCCCGAAGGGGAGCCAGGGCTCGCAGGCTGGCAGCCAGCCCAGGAAGTGGCAGCGGGGCCCCTCCCGGACAGAGGCCAAGCTTCGGGACCTGCTGGAGCTCTGGAGCAAGGAGGTGGTGCTCCAGGTAATGGGGAGCAAGAGGCAGAATACGGATGCGTTCGCTCGGCTGACCGAGGGCCTGGCCACCAGAGGTCACCCTGCCCGCACTCCTGACCACATCAGGACTAAGGTGAAGGAGCTGCGGCAGGGTTACGCCCGGGCCCGGGATACGGCCAGCTGATCTGGGGCCGCCCCCATCACTTGCCCTTTACACAGGGAGCTCAGGGCCATCCTGGGCCCCCAGCACACATCCTCCCCTCCGGCCACTCTTGACACCTCGGCCGACGAGCTCCAGCAGGCCCCGGAGGCGGAGTCCGCCCCGGAGGCAAGCCCCGCACCCCAGGGGCCCCCCCCAGGAGCCCACCCCTGGAAGACCGGAGGAGGAGGAGGAGGGGGGATCCTCCTCCAGCGATGGGGGGCTCTGGATCATCCTGCCATCCCAGAGATCCAGCAGGGCATCCTCCCACTGGGTGTCCCCCGACCGTGGGAGCGGACCATCAGGTATATATCCCCCCGGTGCACATCCCCAGGGTTGAGGGGCGGGGACAAGAGACATGACCAGGGCCCTCCATGTGCCCAGCTGACCATGGCCCCAAGGACAGCAGTGGCATGTCCCTCAGAAGACTGCATCAACCCCTGCCCCCCCAGCAGGACAGTGCCATGCCCCATCCCTGGGGATGGGGGGAGCGGAACCTAGGGTCCCCCGGGGGGAGGGGGTGGGACACCCATCAGCAGCAGCACCATCTCCCGGGGACGGGGATGGGGAACCAGCAGCAGAAGGGTGGGGGGACAAGGGACATAGCTCGGGGGCCACACTAATGTCTGTCTCCACTCTTCTTCCCCCCCGTGTTCCGCAGCTGTAACTTCAGAGGGACTGGAGAGCGCTGGCGAGGTGTCAGTGGTCCCGGAGAGCCCACCGGGGCCATCACTCCAGGCCAGCCCCTTGGCAGAGCACCGACCAGCCCCAGGTTGGGGACGACGGCGGACCCAGCACCACCCATGGAAGGCGACGGACCCCCAGCTGCTGACGATCCTCCGGCGGCAGCTGGAGGTCTCAGAGCAGTGCCTGTGGGTGGAGGAGTGGTGGCTCCATCTGCAGGAGCGAGCGCTGGCCTGGTGCCAGGAGGCATGGGGGGCCTTTATGGGCACTTTTGAGTGCATAGCCGACTACCTGGCCCCCCATGACGCGCCGGCCACTGCTCTGCCCTCCCTGCCTGCACCACCCACCTCTCCACCCGCTGCTCCACCCGCCGTTGCACTGCCGTCCGCCACCGAGGGGCCCTCCGCCGATGGGGACCTGGGGCCTGCTGACACCAGCTGGCCATATCTACTGGTCCACCCGGCCCCCAGCCAGCCCTGGCCAGGGCTGAGGCTGAGGTGCGGGTCGTGGCCACCCACCCCCAGCACTGGACATTAGGGGGTGCGGGGCCCAGGATGTGCCCCCCCCTTTGTATATATCCCCTTTTACTTGTGTTTTGTATATAGTTTGTATTAGACCCATGTTATTTTATGATACCTGCCCCCCCATGTAAATAGTTCTCCCCTTCCTTGTCTTCCCCTTTTTTTTCCTTATCATCCATATAATATATATAATATTTATATTGGTTGCAAATAATATATAATAATAATAAGAGCTCAATGTTTTCTGGTTTCAAGAAAAACGTCTATTTTTATTTACAAGAAAAGTGGGGGGGTGTGCTCTTGGGTGCTCTGTGGTGTGGGAGTAGGGGTAGGGAGTGTCGTGGAGGATGGGGGGATGCAGTGGGGGGCCTGCCAGCGTTCACCCCACGGCCTCGTCGAAATGGGCCCGCAGGGCCTCCCGGGCCCGGATCCCTTCGGGGTCCACCTGGCGACTGGGGGCAGCGGGTGGCTGCACATCGGCCCTGCCAGCCTCCACAGCCCAGCCCTGGAAGAATGCCTCCCACTTGCTCTCGACCAGCTTGTGGATGGCGCTGCATGTGCCCACAATCTGAGGGATGTTGGTGGGGCCCGCATCAAGGCGGGTGAGGAGACACCTCCAGCGCCCTTTGAGGAGGCCAAATGTGCACTCAACCACCTGGCGCGCATGGTTCAAGCGCATGTTGAAGCGCTCCTGGCTGGCTAAGAGATGGCCCATGTAAGCGTGCATGAGCCAGTGCTGGAGGGGGTACACCGTGTCTGCGATGACACAGAGGGGCATGGTGGTGTCCCCCACAGGGATCTCCCGCTGGGGGATGTAGGTCCTCGCCTCCAGCCAGTGGCACAGGCCCGAATTTCGGAATATCTGGGCATTGTGGCTGCTGCCAGGCCAGCCCACATATATGTCCAGGAAGCGGCCCCGGCTGTCCACCAAGGCCTGGAGGACCACTGAGTGGTAGCCCTTCTGGTTTAAGAAGCGTCCTCCACTGTGCTCCGGGGCATGGGGCACGGATGGGGATACGGGTCCCACCCAGAGCCCCGAAGCAATTGGGGAAGCCGCATGCTGGTGTCCTGGTGTCCTGGTGCCTCAGTGCGGGGGTGAGCCACTGGCAGAGCTCCAGAAATGTCTGCCAGCTCATCCGAAAGTTCTGGAGCCAGCGGTCATCGTCCCACTCATCGAGCACCAGCCGCTACCACCAGTCGGTGCTCATGGGGTAGCTCCACAGCCGGTGGCGTGCGGGGGGCTGCAGGGTCTGGGGTTGCTTCCTCCTCCCCTGGGGGCAGCCCCTCTTCTGTGTCTAGAATATGATCAACTGCCTCCTGCATGGCATTGTGCAGGGAGAGCACTGCTCCTACAGGGGTTGCTGGGTGGACCTCTGGCTGCTGCTGCTGCTGCTGCTGCTGGGGGTCCAGGACTGCGTCGCCGAGGTGTGCGTGCCTATGGCTCTGCGAACCGTGTGCTGTGCAGGCTGAGTGTGTCTGGGAGGGGCCCTCTAAGGGACAGGCTAGCTGTTGCCCCGAAGTGCTAGTCCGCCCTGTGTCCCTGTCTGCAGCTGTTCCTGGCACCCTTATTTCGATGTGTGCTACTTTGGAGTGTAGACGCTCCCCCGCAGAGCCTACTTCAATGTGGTGCTGCCCAACGTCGACGTTGAACATCAACGGCACCAGCCCTGGAGGACGTGTAGACGTTATTCATCGAAATAGCTTATTTCGATGTCGCTACATCGAAATAAGCTTTTTCGATGTAGCATACACGTGTAGACGTAGCCTTCGTGTGTCCAGATGCTCAAGTAACAGGTAAGATATCTATCTTTCCTGAAAGACCTATATTTAAACTATTCCTTTATAAGTTGTACATTGTTCTGAAATACATCATATATATTTAAACATTGAGCTATATGACCAAAGGAATTGGAAAATTTCAGAGAACCTTGACTGGGAAATTATTATTGCACATTTTGGAGAGAGGCTTGACTTGATTAATTTCTTAGCGTCCTCTAGAGAGAATAATTGCAGGGGACAGAAATCTTTTCACTGCCCAGCTTGATGGCTTCAGAGGCTATGCACCTTTCATTTTTTCTTATTGTTTCCTGGCACTACTCATGTACAACAAGAGCTGTCCGAATCACAGGAATAATAGATGCATTGTTTCTTGTAACTTATCTCACACTATTTTAAATGTAGTCACTGTAAAATTATTATTGCAAAACTAGTCGTGATTCAGGATTTAACCTTTAAACATATGAGGTCCAAAGAGAACTACTTTGAGTAGGAGAAGTGTGTAATGAAATGAGTAGCTGGGCCTGAATTTCTTTCTCTCCCTGAACTGAATGTAGGCATTTATAATGATTAGAAGCCTGTGCCATAACTAGCTAATTTTGTGCCTGAGGCAAGAATATAAAATTGCACCCCTCTCATGTTCATATATTCATAGTAGTTATTTCATAAAAAAGGGAAAAATACATTATTATTATTATTATTATTATTATTATTATTATTATTATTATTATTATACAATGCTTATTTATTAAAGCTAAATACTGTTCTTTTATTATATTTAAGCTGAGTTGTGATGGGGAAAGATACTCATCCCCAAACTGCTCCCCACCTACCACACACTCCAAAGCTGGAGGAGGTCACACACTCAGAGGCTGGAGAAGGTCACACATGGAGGATGGGGTGGAGATGTCACACACGGGCTGTGAGGTGGGGTAGCACAGGGGTGGAGGTTACAGAATGAGGATGGGTATCCTGGGGGGATCATACAGAGACTGAGGGGGGTCACACTCAGAGGATGGAGTAACATAGGCATGAAAATGTCACACATGGAAGCTGGGGTGGAGTTACACACTGGTGAGGGTGTCACTTGTGGAGGATGGGGTGGATTAACATAGAGGAGAGGGTCACACACTGGGGCTGTGGGGTGTGATAACAGAGGGGTGAGGTGTCCCCCATGGATCATGTGGTGGAGTAACACGGGGTGAGGGGTCACATACACAGAGGCTGTGGGGTGGGGGAAAACAGGGGCAGGGATGTCACACATGGAAGTGGGGGTGTCACACAAGGAAGATGGAGATGGAAAAACTTGGAGGGGGATCACACATGGAAGCTGGAGCTCACACACAGAGGATGGGGTAGAGTAACACGGGGTAAGGAGGTAGGACATAGGGGCTGTGGGATAGGGTAACACAGGGGTGGGGGTGTCACACATGGAGGTGGGGAGTACTGCAGGTGCCAGGGCGGGTCATGCTGCAGGAAGCATGAGGAGGAGGTGCACCTGAGTGCATTCAGGGGCCACTCTGCTTCCGACTTTGCCTCTGCTCCAGCCTCTGCCCTAGTGCTAACCCTGTTCTCCGCCTCCCAGGGCAACAGAGATGTGTGGCCGGCTGTCACACTGGCCAAGGCGAAGGGGAAGAAAACCAGGAATAGACTCCATGTCCTGTGACCACTGACAACTCCCGAAGACAGTACCTTCCAGTGCTGTGTCCCCAGATCCACCCTCCAGCTTAAACCCCACACTTCCCCAAGACACCCCACGCTTCTCACACAGTACCTCCTCCACATGGCTCCCCTTTGCCCTTACCTGAGGCAGTGCTTATCCCTACCTATTTTCTCTTTTCTAAACAAACACACCCAGGTCTTTCAGTCTTCCCTCATAGCTCTCTAGAACTTTAATCAGTCTTGCTGCTCTTCTCTGGACCTTTCCCAATTTCTCCAATACTCCACATGAGGCCTGAGGAGCGCTGAGCAGAGCGGGAGAATGACTTTTCATGTCTTGCTCACAACATTCCTGTTAATGGATCCCAGAATCATGTTTGTTTTTTTGGCAACAACATCACACTTTTGACTCATGTTTAGCTTGTTGTCCACTATGTCCCCTAACTGCCTTTCTGCAGTACTCCTTCTTAGACAGTTGCTTTCCGTTCTGTATTTTTGAAGCTGATTGTTTCTTCCTAAGTGGAGAACTTTGCATTTGTCCTTATTAAACTTCAGCCTGTTTACCTCAGACCATTTCTCCAGTTTGTCCAGATCCTTCTGAATTATTAGCCTATCTTTCAAAGCAGTTGTAAACCCTCCCAGCTTGGTATCATCTGTAAACTTAATAAGCATACTCTGTATGCCAATATCTAAATTGTTGATTGGTTCCAAAACAGATCCCTGCAGAACCCCACTTGTTATGCCCTTCCAGCATGACTGTGAACCATTAATAAATAATCTCTGAGAACAGTTATCAAGGCAGCTATGCACACACGTTGTAGTGGCCCCTTCTAAGTTGTATTTGCGTAGTTTATTGATAAGAAGATCATTCAAGACTGTGTCAAATGCCTTACTAAAGTCTAGGTATATCACATCCACTGCCTCTCCCTTATCCACAAGACTTGTTATCCCTGTCAAAAAACGGTATCAGATTGGTCTGGCATGATTTGTTCTTTACAAATCCACGCTGGCTGTTACCTATCACCTTATTTTTATTCAGATTTTTGCAGATGAATTCCTTAATTATTTGCTCCATCATCTTTCCTGGCACAGAAGTTAAACTGACTGGTCTGTTGTTTCCTGGGTTGTTTATTTTTTCCCTTTTTATAGATGGGCACTATGTTTGCCCCTTTTTTCAGTCTTCTGGAATCTCTCCTGACTTCCAGGACTTCTCAAAGATGATAGCTAAAGGCTCAGAGACCTCCTCTATCAGGTCCTTAAGTATTCTAGGAAGCATTTCATCAGGCCCTGGTGACTTGAAGACACCTAGTTTTTCTAAATAATTTTTAACTTGTTCTTTATGTATTTTATCCTCTAAACCTAGACCCTTCCCGCTAGCTTGCATTATGTTAGTTATTTCTGCATCAGCCTTCTCGGTGAAGACTGAAACAAAGACGCCATTAAGCATCTTTCCCATTTCCAAGTTTCCTGCTATTGTTTCTGCCTTCTCAATGAGTAATGAGCCTACCCTGTCCTTGGTCTTCCTCCTTGTTCTAATATATTTATCTAATGATTTCCTGTTACCTTTTATGTATCTAGCTAATTTGAGCTCACTCTGTGCTCTGGTCTTTCTAATCTTGCCCCTGCATACACACATAGTTTGCTTATATACATCTTATGTAATTTCTCCTACTTTACACTTTTATATGACTCCTTTTTGATTTTGAGATCATGCAAGATCTCTGGGATAAACCAAGGTTTACAATATTTTCTAGCTTTCTTATGCAGCTGTATAGTTTGCTCTTGGGCCCTTAATAATGTCCCTTTGAAAAACTGCTAACTCTCCTCAGCTGTTTTTTCTCTTAATCTGGCTTCCTATGGACCTTATCTACCATTTCTCAGAGTTTACCAAAATTTGCTTTTCTGAAATCCATTGTCTCTATTTTGGTGTTCTCCTTGCACTATTACTTTGAATCATGAACTGTATGATGCCATGGTCACTTTCTCCCAAGCTACCTTCCGCTTTCAAATTCTCAGTGAGTTCCTCCCTATTTGTTCAAATCAATCTAGAACTTCTTTCCCCCAGTAGCTTTTTCCACCTTTTGAAATAAAAAAAAAAAAATTGTCATCCATGCAGTCCAAAAACTTTCTGGATATTCTGTGCCTCATTGGCCAAGTCTACACGTGAAGCCTACATCGAAGTAGCCTATTTCGATGTGGCGACATCGAAATAGGCTATTTCGATGAATAACGTCTACACATCCTCCAGGGCTGGCAACGTTGATGTTCAACATCGACGTTGCGCAGCACCACATCGAAATAGGCGCAGCGAGGGAACGTCTACACGCCACAGTAGCACACATCGAAATAAGGGTGCCAGGCACAGCTGCAGACAGGGTCACACGGCGGACTCAACAGCCAGCTGCTCCCTTAAAGGGCCCCTCCCAGACACAGTTGCACTAAACACCACAAGATCCACAGAGCCGACAACAAGTTGCAGACCCTGTGCATGCAGCATGAATCCCCCGCTGCAGCAGCAGCAGCCAGAAGCCCTGGGCTAAGGGCTGCTGCACACGGTGACCATAGAGCCCCGCACGGGCTGGAGAGACAGCGTCTCTCAACCCCCCAGCTGATGGCTGCCATGGAGGACCCCACAATTTCGACATTGTGGGATGCGGATCGTCTACACAGTCCCTACTTCGACGTTCAACGTCGAAGTAGGGCGCTATTCCGATCCCCTCATGAGGTTAGCGACTTCGACGTCTCGCCGCCTAACGTCGAAGTTAGTGCCGCTACTTCGAAGTAGCATGCACGTGTAGACACAGCTATTGTGTCCATTTCCCAATATATGCCTGAACAGTTGAAGTCCCCCATCAGCACCAAGTCCTGTGTTTTGGATAATTTTGTTAATGGTTTAGAGAAAGTCTCATCCACCTCTTCTACCTGGCTAGGTGATCTGTAGTAGACCCTTATCACAACATCACCCATGTTTTTCATCCCTTTTGACTTAACCCAGAGACTCTCAATATGTCTGTCTCCTGCATCCTCCTAAGTTCCATGCTCTCATACCAAATGCAATGGAGGTGCGAAGTCTTCAACACCTAGTGACTGGTCCATTCACCATCTCAGAGGATCCTATAGACATATTTATAAATGGTGCCCATCATCTCATCAAACAATAGCTTATATTAAAAATGAATCTAAAAATGATGGACTAAAGAGTTCTCTATATATTTGCATATCCTGCTTCTGTAATACTCCTAAAACTCTTCCCATCTTCTCAAAAACTTTGTCTACTTTCACTTAAGTTTCTCTCACTAAGGCTAGGGCTACTAAAACCTTGTCCCCAGCAAACCCTGAACTGGAGCAGTTCCTTCTGTGTTCAGAATTATGGTGGTGCTATTCTCACTTTGTTCCCTGCCACCAATGACAATGGTCAGGCTGCATCCCTACATCAGTGTGAGAGGAAGTTACTCTCTCAATGCCTTCCACAAAAACCCAGAACAATGTCACTTTCACACAGGCTGAGTCAACACTAGCACCCCCCTTTGAAAGGGGGATGCTAATGAGATACTTCGGGATATGCTAATGAGGTGCTGCAATGTATATGCAACACCTCATTAGCATAATGGTGGGCATAGCACTTCGAAAGTGCTGCTTTCAAATGGGCACGGATCATCTACACAGGGTCCTTTTCGAAAGGACCCCACACACTTTAAAATCCTCTTATTCCTATAACCAAACATTGGTTTTAAGAATGGTGGCATATATATTCTATAACCTGATTCATATGAATAGTGTCATAACTGATAGTGTTGGCTTTGCTTTCTGTATTGTATCTGTAATATTGTACTGTGCATTAGGAGGGGAAAATCCATTTTGTTTCTCCTTTGCCTTTGACATGAGGGCCATGTCTACACTAGCCCCAAACTTCGAAATGGCCATTCAAATGGCCATTTTGAAGTTTACTAATGAAGTGCTGAAATGCATATTCAGTGCTTCATTAGCATGCAGGTGGCCGCGGCGCTTCGAAATTGATGCGGCTCGCCGCTGCGTGGCTTGTCCCAACAGGGCTCCTTTTCGAAAGGACCCTGCCTACCTCGAAGTCTTCTTATTCCCATGAGCAGATGGGAATAAGGGGACTTCGAAGTAGGCAGAGTCCTTTAGAAAAGGAGCCCCGTCGGGACGAGCTGCACGGCGGTGAGCCGCGTCAATTTCGAAGCTCCAGGGCCGCCTGCATGCTAATGAAGCATTTCAGCGCTTCATTAGAAAACTTCGAAATGGCCATTTCCATGGCCATTTCGAAGTTTGGGGCTAGTGTAGACATGGCCGAGATGAATAACAGCTGTCACCTGATCCCTGAGTTAGTGAATAGTTAAAAAGAAGGACTCTGTGGCTATGTCTACATTTTCGAAAGGGGGATGCTAATGAGATATTTTGTGATATGCTAATGAGGTGCTGCAATGAATATGCATAATGAATATGCATATACTTTTGATTGCATGCAGCTCGTCTGGATTGGGTACTCTTCGAAAGGACTCCACACACTTTGAAATCCCCTATTCCTATAATCAAATAACATATCCCAAAGTGTCTCATTAGCATCCCCCTTTCGAAAGTGTAGACATAGCCATATGTCAAAGGTGAAGGAGAAACAAAATGAATTTTCCTCTCCTAATCCACAGTACAATATTGCAGACACAATACAGAAAGAAAAACCAATACTATCAGTTATAATACTACTTATATGAATCAAGCTCTAAAATATATATGCCACTGTCCTCAAAGCCAATATAATCCATTAAAATATAGTCTAAAACAAAAGACCGTTAAATAAAGAAATAAAAGCAGGGCAATAAAACAGGGGATGCTGAATATGGTAAAACACTCCATACTGAAAAGGTCACAAGAGGTCCTGAAAATATCCATTTATGTTCTTTTATGGGCATACTGAAATGGTAGACAAACTTCATTCCTGTATGGCTGCAGTATTTGAATCATCTCCATGATCTTCTGGGTCAAGGAATACACTTGATACAGACAAACAACCATGATGAACTGTTTAAAAAGAGAAACAAATAGTCTTGGCTATATTCACACTTTGATCCTGATTTTCCGATATAATTAGTATGTGACGTGTCCCTATCTGAGGTCAGAGCAGTCACATCCCACATTATGCTTACAGAAGAGGAAAAACCAATTACCTCTGCTTCAAGGACACCAAGCAAAGCAGAAGCAAATATGCAAAAATTGAAAGGGAGCATAACCATGATCTTCTGAGTGTGGAAGATTCATCAGTATTTATATGGATGAAGTTTCATATTTCTGACAGCTAATCATCCTTTCACATCATATCTTTGGCCCTCACTTGGTTATTCCATTTGTAGGTGCCAATAGACTGCAGAGGGGATCTGCTGTTATCAGCCTATATGTGATACTAAGTACAGAAATTCTACATTAGACAGCGCCACGATTACTTATGCAATTCAAACATCAGAAGCTGTTTCTGTCTTGAAGTGGAGAAAATATGTGACAGATCTGCAAGTGGGAAAAAATATACATGGTGATGTCACGTGAGAAGGGGTAAATATATTAGGCAAGTTTGTACTCTCTGCATGTTGTGAAACTAAAACTTATAAAAATTAAGTATAAAAGTATTTATAAAATCAGTAGGGGTTACCAGTGCCTTAGCAGAAACATTTGTTCTAATAACTAAGCAAGCTTCCTTCTAAACAGCAAATTTATCTGCTCATAAACATCCAGTTGTGAATTTTGTTTCTGTACACAACATATACTCTTTCAAAGCAGTCTGTAATGGTGGGAAGACTGTGCTGTGTCTGCAGATTTATTGATTCCATCAGTGATGCTGTCAGAGATATCAGAACAAAAATTATATCAGAAGTTTCAAAAACACAGTGACCAGTCTGGACTGATGGGTATGACATGGGGCAAACTGGAATAATGTTGTAATTATGTCAAGACTGACATGCTGTATAAACAAACTGGACTCACATGGAGGTCTGGTGATCAGTTTTTATCAATAGCTGCACCACCACCAGATGAATCAACAGAATGTTCTAGAGTTTTGAGATGAAGAACAAATGGTTGAAATATCTTGTGTTCCGGAAGAGAGTCAGATCCATTAGTATCTGAGTTTTTTTGTATGCCTGATATTTTAGTAGTCCCTGTTTTCTTTTATTCCAAAAGATACTACCAAGTTTTCTCTTCCCTGTCAACTTCTACTCCTCCCTCACCTCTCCAAAACTCTATTTTTTTTTCCTTCTGCAACAACAAACTCCTCTTTATTGTCTGCTAAAATACCCGTGTCACCATGACACAGTGAGTCACAATATCAAATTCAGGATAAACTGATGAGAATCAGGACAGAGGCACTCAGGAAATGATGATGGCTTTTTTATGAGCTATACTAAACCCGTATTAAAACTAAACTTCTGTCTCAGCGTTGGATAACAACAAGTCAGAACTACAGCCTCCATAGATTTTCCCTTCCTTGTTTCAGTACCCAGACCAGGCATGTCAAACTCAAAGCCTAATGAGGGCCACACAAATGAGAACTGATAGCTTTCAGGCACACCAATGAAAACATACTTCTGTCAGAAAATTGTCGTTATTTATTATTATAGATTATGTTTTAGGTATATTTTATAATATTTTTCTGGTCTTGATGAATACAATATAATAATGTAATTGTTATTTTAGTATTTAATATGAATTTTATTGTTTTATATTTTATTAATAGTTCATAACATTTGAAGTGAAAAAGTCTTGTAATTTGCTCACAGCAACAGCAAGCTGCTGTTTTTCTAAACCAGGAATGGCCCAAGTGTGGCTCACAGGGAAAACTCACTTATGGCCATAGCCACAGTCACCTTCATTATGGAGGATGGAGGCCACAGACAGGAGATTCCAACATGCCATTCTCTAGCTTGCCACAAGCAGTGCTGGTATGGAGGATCGTTTGCTGGCCCTCACTTCCATTTTGAAGATGAGGTCAGCTACATCATATTCTATCCACAGTGGATGAGTGACTTTAAAAAGGAAAAGCCTTATAAGGCTTACTAAATAGGGTGAAGACAAGCCAAAAGGTTGGGTTTGTCATGTGCATGAAAATGGAGTTTGGTGCATGAAGATGTGACACTGCATGCAAGGCTTCATTTGCTCAAAGGCACAACAATAAAAATACCAAATCCCAACATCTATTTCTTCTTGCATGGGATGCGCATGTATCTCAGTGTGAGTAACAGCTGTGCTGCTTGCTAGGATTTGTCATCTCTTCAAACCACACAGTCTCATCACACCAACAGGGGCTGCCAGAGTCTCCTTCCACCTTACACCCTCCATCATCAACACACAGCTTGTGTGCCCTCCCACACCTGCCCTCCCGTAGGAGCAGAGCCTCAGACAGAGGCTCCCAAATCCCATGACAGTGAACTGGAGTAGCTTATGGCTCACCAAGGATAGGAGGATGCTTAGTTTGTGCTGCCCCAGAAAGACATGTCCTCTCACTCATGGAGCTGCTGAAATATGGTAAAGAACCACAAAGGGCTCAATGGCCATGATGACCTTGGAGAGCCCCACAGCAGTCACTTCCCCTGAATCCTGTTCCCTGCATGGTTCTCTCAGAAAAGGTGCCCACCCACTGCTCCACCTCTGCCATGAAAGTCTCTCTCTGACCTCTGCAGCACAGTAGCTGACACCATCTTGCCAGCTGCTCAGCCTGCCTACGGCTAGTATCAAGGGGAATGCCACACAAGGGTGGGACTAGAACAGGTAGTCTGCATGATGGGTGGTTACAGAGAGGTGGCATGACAGAAGCTGGGCATCAGCTCTTCCTTTCCGTCTCCCTTTGGCTGCCTTCGCACTGTCCCAGGAGCTGAGCATACAAATGCCATTCTGGCAGCTTGGCTGTACTCACCCACCTGGTAGCAGCATGGTAAGCAAGTACCCCAGTCAATGAGATGGGCATGAGTGAGCATCAGCATGCGCACAGTGCTCTTGCTGCCCTTGCAGTGCCCAGTGCAGCAGCTCCACTGCAGGTTGGCCATGGGGGGACTGCATGTATATATATTACAAACGTAGTTATGGGCAACAAAAACTTCCCTTTGGGCCACATGTTTGACATGATTGACCTAGACACTAGACTTAATGGTGAGTGGTTATGTAAAAACAATTTCATCAGCCAATAGGTGAGTGGCTAATTAAAGGCAATTTCATCAGCCAGATGTTCTTCTGCCCAGGTCAATACATAACTCTGATTTTACCCAGCTGTCTCATTGTTGTCAGTCTCTTAGGCTATGTCTAGACTGAACACATCTGTTGACAAAAGATATGCAAATCGCACAGCACATTTACATATCTCCTGCTGACAGTTCTGTCAGGAGAGGCTTTCCTGATATTTGTCCCGTCTACATGGACACCATCTGCAATCTAGATATTGCCTTAGTATCTAATATCTGAAGAAAGAAAGAAAGAAAGAAAGAAAGAAAGAAAGAAAAAGTTAAAATTTGTTAAATAGATCAAACACATATAATATTTGCAAAGTTCTTGGCTCAGACTTGAAGCAGTGATAAAATAAACAGCTGTCTTTTTAAGTCTCTGGTTGTTTCCAAAGCACTGGAAGGTCCTCTGTCTCTGGGTTAGAATATTCCCATTAGTATAAGTCCATGGTTTAGATATCAGAACAGGAAAGAGAAAAAATGAAGATGTTTCTAAGGACTTCTTTGGCTTCTGCCATGTGGCAGGAACTTTTTTATTTGTTTGGTTGGATGTTTCATTTTCTTTTTTGTTTGTTTGTTTTTTTTCACTAAGGGGAAATCTGAGAATGTCCTCTCTTTTCTGTGTCATTGATGTGTCAACAAGCGTCATGTTCTTTTGATATTAAAAAATGCAAATGCCAAAACAAAAAGAAAAGAACAAACCATAAAGCTTAGCCTAAGAGAGCTCAATCTTTAGGGTTTGGGCAATAAATCCTTACCTGACAAGTTTTTAAAAAGGCTGAAAATTGTATTAGTGATTATAAAATCAGACTTGTGGAACATATCTATTTTAATTCCATATTTAGGAGGTTTTTATCCCTTCCTCTTCTTGGTGGTTTCAAAGTAAATGTGCTCTGTAGCTCTTTGCAACAGGAACGTCAGGAGAAGGGAAGTTGCTGTTAGCTCTTCAAGAAGAGTGATTGGAACCAAGAGTAGCATCATACTTCCCTGTTATTTGCCATCTAGTTCATCCCCATGGTCTTCATAGCTATATTACAAAAGATTTTGAACACACCTTTTTCAATATTTTTCTCTTTGCACTAGATGACTGGCAGATATGAAGTGTTGGTGAGCTATGAATTTTGGGCTTGGATGAAATTTCTGTTCCTGAATCTATGGACCTGGAAGTTTCACTGCCAGTTGATGAAGTGCTGTTCTGTTTGCCAAGAAGTGAGCTTTCCGTGAGGGGCTGCTGAAGAAGTATGCAGTTTTGTGTGGGACAAAGCTCATCTATGCAGTAATCCCCACTCTGACAACAGGTACTATTCGTATAGCACTGCAGTACTGGGAGAGCTAGTGGCATGGTTGTAGAAGGTCTATGGGATATTCTACATTGTAGATCTTCCTGGGTTTTTTTTTTTGCCCATGTAGTCTGTGCAGGACTAAAATAGTGTTTTGGATCTGATTTGCTTCACCCATTTCAGACGTAAATCTCATAAGTCATAAGCAAATTAAAATCCCTCCCTTCTACTTTGCACAGATTCTAAACAGCCACCTAAGAATTATTTTTTCAACATATTTTGCAATCACCAAATCATTGTCTCATGCTTTGAGGTCCCATTTAGGATCATTATAACCTAAAGGTTATATTTTTTTCCTGTGTGCCATTTTCCATAAAAGTCACTGCTTTGTACAGGAAAGAAAAGATGAAACAAACTCCTACCAAAGCTTATCATAACAAATTGAGACTTACTTGAATTCTTCTCAGTGTGATTTTTTGGAGTCCTTCAACATAAAACTGAAAATGACCTTTACTTTTATGCTTTTCTAAAGTGCTAGCTTGGATCATCATTTTCTCCACTATTTATAATCCCTTTTTATGGGAAAGCTGACCTTTATAAAATGTAGCCATGGACAGAATGCAAATGGATGAGCAGATCTCTTCCACTTGTTTGGGGAAAAGACTAATAAACACATAAAAAGGAAAACCAAGAAAAGAAGTTAAACAATATGATGTAGACCATGCTATCAGCAGAGATTCTGAGAAACAGACTGCTTACTTTGTCGATTTTGTTGAATTCAGACATCAGAAGAAAGATAGGTAGTGCAAGGTAATCTTCATCGGGGTAGGAGAATTCTTTGACGTCTGATGTACATGTGAAAGCAGTTGCTAATGTGCTCTTTTGCCATGTCATTAAATAGGAAAACCTCTGAGGAATATAAACATGACTATGGTTACATGAAATAATGTAATGCTCTGAAACTGATCAATATAGACTAGATAGTGCACATCCTTATATGAAATTATATATGTTCCCAAAATATAAACTACCTCTATGATCAAAGTCAGGTTTCATGTGTTTATGTTGACATTACTGTGACTCTCATAACCTCTAAAAGGATGGCTTTCTAATGTCTGCAAATGAAAACTCAACTATGTATAAGCAAAAATGCTGCCTTTAAATTATAGCTGTGATTTTATTGGTTTACTTGCTTGTTTTGTTGCCTTTTTAATATCAAAAGAAAAAATATTTATTACTTTTGAAACTCAGGTATCAGGTTTTTTTTGGAATTTGATTGAAGAATTACTTTTGTTCTGTCTCTAATAGTTCATTTAACATTTCAAAGGGAATATGTGTTCAGGAGAGAAACATCTATTAAACGGTACAGAGAAAGTCTTTTCATTATCAGAACTCATAATGCATGTATTTTTTTTCTACTGTGGCATATTTGTTCTTTTGCAGATAAAGACCTGTGACTGTTCTAATTTATTTACAACCTCCAGTATAATTTTATGCATGCAAATAATTCTACTGAGTAGTTGCAAGACTGGGGCCCAACTTGGACAGCGCACAGCAAGGGATGGTAAGGATGAGATTTATAATAGTAGAAGAACATGAAGTGCTTTTTCAGTAAAAAGTAAACATGATTCTGGGATGCATTAACAGGAGTGTTGAGAACAAGGTACAAGAAGTCATTCTTCTGCTCTGCTTAGCTCTGATTAGGCCTCAGTTGGAGTGCTGTGTCTAGTTCTGGACACCACATTTCAAAAAAGATATAGAGAAATTGTAGAAAGTCCAGAGAAGAACAACAAGAATAATTAAAGGTCTAGAGAAAATGAGCTATGAGGGAAGACTTGAAAGAACTGGGCTTGTCTAGTTTAGAAAAGAGAAGACTTAGAGGGGACATGAGAGTGGTTTTCAAGCATCTAAAAGAGGATTACAAGAAGGGAAGAGAAAAATTGCTCTCCTTTGCCTCTGAGGATAGGACAAGGAGCAATGGGCTTACACTGCAGCAAGGGAGGTTTAGGTTGGACATTAGGAAAAAGTTGCTGTCAGGGTGGTTAAAACCTGGACTAAATTACCTAGCGGGGTTGTGGAATTTCCATCACAGCAGATATTTAAGAGCAGGTTAGATAGGCATTTTTCAGGGGTGGTCTAGAAGATGGTACTTGGTTCTGCCATGAGGGCAGGGGACTGGACTTGACGACTGCTCAAAGTCCCTTCCAATTCTTGTGCTCTATGATTTTATGGTCTACAAACATGTAAGAACGTGCTAAGTCTCCCAAGACTAGGAGGATGGTGGAATATTAATAAGGGCATATAAAGGGAGTGAAAGGTGGATTTGCAAGGCAGATAAGAAATTTATTTTTTGCCACAATCAGTCAAGATGGTGACCTCATATCTAGAAAGAGATGTCAGCGAAACTGCTGCAGATGGTCATTGGAAAAGACTGTCTAGTGTATCTTAGATTCTGTTAGAGCTTCATGCCTTAAAGCTGGACTCCTGGGCTGCATCTACATGTGATCCTTCCAGAGGGCATGGTAATGAGCAGCCCAGAAAATGCTGATGAGGTGCAGATGTAAATTTTCTGGACCTCATTAGCATATGGCCACATGATTCGGAGTCCTAAAGAAGATCTTCTGAACTCCAAAATAGCCATGTAGACACAAAGCCCATGGGTATCCCCTGGAAGAAAACCCTTCTTCTGGAAGACCCCTATTCCCCTCTGGCTACCGCCCCCAAAAATCTGCCACAGGGAGAGTCTTCCCCCTAGCTACAGCCCCCCCAAAATCTTTGCTATTGGGGAAGCCTTGCCCTCATGCAGGCCAGGATATGCCACTGTCTGAGAAGCATGGTCTGCACTGCACCACCAGCACATAGTGTGATGGGGCGTGGACTAGCCACATGAAATGCTTGTGTGGGGTCTAGACCCCCAACTTCATGGTGCCTGTGGGAGAGAACGACTAACCTGTAGAAATTTGAGCCAAAGAAAAGGAGTTTCTGGAAGTCCCCGACAAGCACAACCCCCACAGCCTATCCACCACATGGTGTAGTAGGGATGGGGCTTCCCTGCTAGCTACATGGAACTGAGGAGGTGGGGACGGGTTTGCCATGTGGTGAGGTGGGGGGCTACACCCTTGACTTCATGATGCCTCTGAGGGAGGTAGGCTGCCACATACAAATGTGAAGAACTGAAAAACAGTACCTTGGCCTCTCCTCATATATCCTGTTCAGGAAGGAAGCCTTTACCCTATGCAGAACATGTCACCCTGCTGTCTCATGTTCCACTGTCTCGTCCTCACAGCCAAGCCAGCAAGTGGTGTGATAGGGCAGAGGCTAGTCTGCCAACTGAATTGAGACTCTGGCTCTCCTGATAGCTCCATGCTTGGGCTGCCTAAATTTCCTAGATGTGATAAACATGCCAATCATAAAAAAAAATAGTTCATAATGCTGCGGTTTCTGTTTCCTACTTCCTGCACACTTGGGCTACGTCTACACGTGCAGCCAACATTGAAATAGTCTATTTTGATGAATAACGTCTACACGTCCTCCAGGGCCAGCAACGTCGATGTTCAACTTTGACGTTGCTCAGCCCAACATCGAAATAGGCACAGCGAGGGAACGTCTACACGTCAAAGTAGCACACATCGAAATAGGGATGCCAGGCACAGCTGCAGACAGGGTCACAGGGCGGACTCAACAGCAAGCCGCTCCCTTAAAGGGCCCCTCCCAGACACAGTTGCACTAAACAACACAAGATACACAGAGCTGACAACTGGTTGCAGACCCTGTGCCTGCAGCATAGATCCCCAGCTGCCGCAGAAGCAGCCAGAAGCCCTGGGCTAAGGGCTGCTGCCCACGGTGACCGTAGAGCCCCGCAGGGGCTGGAGAGAGAGCATCTCTCAACCCCCCAGCTGATGGCCGCCATGGAGGACCCAGCAATTTCGACGTTGCGGGACGCGGATCGTCTACACGGTCCCTACTTCGACGTTGAACGTTGAAGTAGGGCGCTATTCCTATCTCCTCATGAGGTTAGCGACTTCGACGTCTCGCCGCCTAACGTCGAAGTTGGTGCCGCTACTTCGAAGTAGCGTGCACGTGTAGATGCAGCTTTGGAGAGCAGTGAGGGTGGAGAGATGACCAGAAAGAACACCTTGAGGAGCATTGTGGTTAGTTTAAAGGCTAATAAAATCAATGTTAATAACACTGCAGTCTTCACCTGTATCGTAACAGACTTCAAACTCTCTCAGACAAAGAGTTAATGGGCAAAAAACAGAGATCAAAACATTCCTGATCCACAAACCAGTTTGTCTACATGTTAATGGAGTGGGCCATTCTGTTAATGACTTAAAAGTCTGTGTTTTATTGAAGAAGAATTTCCAGTCTGCTTTACAAAGAGAAGCTGCTGAACTCTCTTCCATATTCAAATTTGACACATTAACACGTGGTTTGATCCAGGATGCAAACTTTCTGGGACATTATAGGGGCTCTTTGGCATACTTGGCTTAATTTAATTCTTGACCCCCTCCTTCCCCGCCCCTCTGCTCTCTGATTTGCTCACCTTGATAATTTTTTTTCTGATTTGTCAACTTTGATTACTATTTTGGTTCTCTATACCTTAAATATTGAGTCTGTTCTGGTATGGCTATGGTCTGAAGAAATGGGTCTGTCCCACAAAAGCTCACCTAATAAATTATTTTGTTAGTCTTTAAAGTGCTACTTGACTGCTTTTTTTTTCACCTGTATAGTTTGACTTTGCAAATTCAACTTGTTGAGTTGCTGCGGGGGGAAGTCAGCATTACAAAAGGTGATGTTAGAGCCCCTTAAAATATACCTGTTGAGTGCTGGGGTGTAGACACATAGTTTATAAGATCAACTTAGATCCTTAAATTTGACTTAATCTGCTAGGCCTATCAGATATCACTGGCTAGCTGCACTGAAATACTCACACAACTGACTCAAGTAAGTTCATAAACCTTCACCTGTATGGTGGGTACTTTTTGCAAATTAATATATTTAACTATCTGCCAGATAGGTATCATGTTTTAATAAGAACTCAGAAACTTGACCAGCTGTCTGGAGTGGCTCGGGAATGTGAATGTCAAGCACAGGCAGACTGTTAAGAAACCCGGCACACTCTTCAAACTGGTTGTGAGTTCTATAATTAGATTTCACTAACAATATATTGTGTAAACTCCTCAGGAATTTCACTGCCTGAACATGCAGTCACAGACAGTTCCCTTGGGAATTTGGAAGAAATAAGTTAATTCCAAGTTATTTTCCAAGGTAAAAGTAGGTAAATGTAAAAACACGTGTTACAGTCTTAGGTTCTATTGAGTAATAAATATGCAAACTGTGATATTAAAGTGTTCTGTGACAAACCCATGTTAAGTGGCAGGGGATCCCTTGCTTAAGCAGAGGATTTTTGCCCCACTAAGTCCAAGTAACATAAAGGTACAGGTTCTTTTCTGATCATTTTTTTAAAATCCCTTCTCTGAGAATTCAAGCTGATGGGATGAGTTTGCACACCTCTTCTTCATGGGTGTGTGTGAAGCCTATCAAAAAGACTTTTGTTATCTTATATTCTACAATGTTTTGTTTGGATTTTCTGGGCTCTCTGTCTATGGGAAAGAGATAATGACTCCTGTTGTGAATTGCAGTATCACAGCTGGTTAATATCTATCGTCTGACTGTGGGGAATTCCAGTTTTGGAACAGACACTTAAATTTTACCCTAAAAAATGGGCTATAGTTGTAAGTAAGAGTAATCGGGTCACAGTTTACAAGCTTTTTATAAAGGCTAAACACCAAGCAATTTTGTATATATATATATATGTATATATTGTATATATATATATAAATCAGTAACTATTTTTAAAATACTAATATACAAATAAGCCAGACTGGTTTCCAGCTATTCATTTGTCATAATATAGTTAGGCCTAGGAGCCTTCGTATGAACTGGCACCTGATCTGCAGCTTCACACTGACCAACACCTTTCAATGACAAATAATAAGGAGTTCCCTTGTCTCTTGATCCTGCCCTTATTTGAAAGCTACAGCAAAACTACCAATGACTGAATTGCTGCAAGTAACTCTGTTTCTCAATATCCGCAGTATCTGAGCCCCATAAAACTGCCACTCAGCTGATGAGTCATCAGGAAACAATATTTAAAAATGACATACCGGGTGGGGGACGGGGGAGGGCAACAGATTTGCCCGGCCCCTGGACAAGGCCTTCAGTATCACGTGCAGCACTCCACACCAGCCCTTCCTCCAACCCTCAAAGCTGGCCAGAGTGTGATATGTGAGCTCTAGCAGCAACTTAAAGGATGTGGGGTTCTGGCTATCATTGCTCCTGCAGAAGGAGCATCAGTGGCTAGGAGCCTTGGGCCTTTTTGAAGTACCAGGTCCCAGGGCAATTTTTTTCCCTTTCGCCCTCTCCCCCTCCCCAACATTGGGCAGGCCTGTTGACCACATTCAGCATTTATATAGCATGTTCATACTGTACACACTTTGCCTAGTCAACTCATACAACTTTGTGAGGTGTATGGTTACATATTATTTCCATTTTACAGAAGGGAAAATAAACCAGGAAGATTAAGTTTCCACCAAAGGCCAAAGAGTCAATAGAGTCAATAACTGGACTGGAATACATTAGAATTCATGGCCTTTTAATTTCAAACCTGGAAGTTAGCTTTCAGTACCTTTCAACACACACAGCTGTCTCTCTTGTACATTTCAAAGATATAGATCCCTATTTAAAATTTTGGACTTTGCTTTTTACATATTCTTCATAGTAGGCAAAAACCAAAACAATTAAAACATACAAATCTGAAACAGATAACTGGGCTTTGTGAACCTCTTGAAAGCTCTGAGATTAAGGGATTGTCAACACTGATTTCTTTGAGTCTGAATGGTGGTTTAAACGAACTAGTGGTTTAAATAAAATGACTTACTGAAGAAAATGCAACCTGTTTCATTCCCCTCTGTTTAAAGAGAGGAGTGAAAAACATTAAACCACTCATTCATTGAAGAGTATAATCCAGTTACACTTTTTCAAAAAGTTAATACTATTACACCTTCCCTTCCTGCCTAGCAAATGCAGAAAGGCACTGGGTTTTCAAACACCAGCACTCTGTGGATCACTTATCCACACAGCCTAAGAAAAGAATATTTTGGGGAGCTAAAGGTTTGGGGTTGAGGGAACAAGTTAGTGATATTAAACAATTTGATGACCACTTTAGAAGGAGATGTAGCAAAGTAAATATAATTGATCTTATACCTGAAACAGGGAATGCTAGGCAAACTAAATATACCTTTATAAAAGTTAATTTCATATTTTGCCATGAATAAAAGTTAACCCATTTGAAAAAAAAACAAACTAGTGTTACAGTCCAACGAACAAATATAACAAATATACACATTTTGGACAATTGTAATAGGAAATTGCACTGCAAAGAGTAAATGGGTGGTGTCTACTCTCAAGGCAGCAAAATATATCAATACATCTCCAGTTTCTATATTAATCACTACAAATGTATCCAGACCAGAGCTTGTTCCCTCTTCCCGAGAGAAAGATAGAACCTCAGCCATCTTGTCTCTTTATAACTTGTCAGTCAAGAATAATTTCATAGTAAAGGGCTACAGAAAAAGCATTTGCTGTCTACAGGAGACAGTCAGAGCAACCTGGCTTTCTGTGACAATTCCTCCTTTTGAGGAAAGAATAATGTCTATATACACCACTTGCTTCCACTCAGTAAATAGCTGGAGACTAGGACTACTAATATCGCTGCCATAATGGATTATCCTGGTTCTTGGAGTAACACCATCTAGCCAGGCATTCCCATAAGAGCGAGTTGGGGCTGAGACCACCCTTTTTTCATGGTCCTATATTGTCCCTCAGTGATAGGATGTTCTCTCTTTGTTCCTAGAGTCAAGTAACAGTAAAACCTGTGATGGTGTTCTCCTGGACAAGGAATGTTTCCTTCATAAACCTTAATATAGTTAAATATCTTGGGTTTTATTTGTTCTCATTTAATTTCAAGGACAATTAATAGCCAGTGTGGACTCTATAGCAAACAAAGAGAGACCCTGCCTATGACATGTTATGCCCAAGCTGCTCTTAGGTGCTCTTATTAGAGTTCCGAACCTTGTTAGTGGTGGGGATAACAACAAAAGCAGCTAGAAATGACTAATACATAATGTGTTGGTCCCCTACTGGAGAGGTTGACAAAGGGAGTGGGATCTACTCCTGTTTCCCAAGTACTTGGATGTTCTAAAATGGATGGGTTTAGGCCAGCAGTTAGTGATCATAATCAGAATAGCATTATTATCCAGTGCACATAACTAAGACTTTTGTGTATATTAAAATATGATGCCATGCTAGCTTCCTTTTGTAATCATTTGAATGTTCTGATTTTTTTTCTTTTTCCTAAAATTATTAACTTCTGAAGATACACAAACAGGAAAATCATACTTATTTTGTTTTGTTTTGTTTTGTTTTGTTTTTTGGACCTGGACTTGATGACTTGCACATTTTCAACTTAATATTCGTATTTTTTACTTTTTCTTCATTCTAACCTAGATGTATGTCTGATAAAGAAACACTGTCCAGACTTAATACAGGAAAACTTTATTGATCTGCATTCTGTGTAAAGTACATAGAAAAAAAATGTTGTCTTCCACTTCTTAGAAGAGATTAATTATCAAAGTGTTCTAGAGAGGAAAGACAATACTAAGATGCCTTTATTTTCCCCAAATATTCTGAGTGCTCTTCACTTACAAGTACATTATGACTCACTAATAAAAGAAAATCACTCATGTAAAAAATAAATGAAGAAACTACACTTTTAAGATGGAAGTGTTCTGGTTGATCATCTAAACCCCTTGAAGTCAGTGGGACACTCTTCAATTGAGTTTGGATGAGGCTGTAAGTATCTTAATGGATTCTGTTAAAGATTTTAGGGACCTATATTCCTTGCTTTTATAAATAATTATAGTCCTATTGAAATGGAGTTTTGGAACTATGACCATTTATACCAGTTTGGGATCTGCTATGAGTCTTGCATAGCTTTTATAGATTTTTTGAACTTTTTTCAGTTTTCAAAATAAACATATTTTATTTCCTTAAACACAGTGTTGAGATAAGATATGGAATCAAAAGTAATATTTAAAACCGAGGATCTGAACAGTGAGCATCACTGTACCTCAGGGCTAGGCTTTCCCATCCCTACTGGCCTGAACCCCTCACACCATCACCAATGGACCCCAGGGGTCCCCCCTTGCCTGGCACCTCCCTTCTTGTTTCCCTTGCTGGACTTGTGAATTGAGCATGCCTTACCTCCATGAGGATAGCCTCAATGGTCAACTTGCCCATCCTGAATCAGTGCCCCACAGGGCAGTAGCCGTCCAGGGTGGCCAGCTTCCAAATGGTGATGGCGACACACTTCTCCAGTGTTAGGGCAGGCCACATGCAGGTGTCCTGCTGTCAGAGGGTGGGGGCAAGCCAGCTGCATAGCTTCAAGAATGTTTCTTTCCACATGCAGAATTTCTGAAGCCACCACACATCATCCCACTGACCCAGGATCATCTGGTCCCACCAGTAGTAGATGGTCAGGTAGCTAGAGAGGCACAGGATGGCCTAGGAGGGGGACATGGCTGGGACTGTGGTGGCTTGGGGGCCCTGGAGCCAGGTCTCTGCCACCAGAGGAGCTGGAGGGTGGACGCAAGAAGGGTGGCCAGCAGCCCAGACAGGGTGAGCACGCTGGTCAGAGCAGCAGTCGGTCCATGCCTCTTGGCTGTGAGCTTTGAGATTGTGCCCGGGCTCTGCTATGCTCTGTGTATCCAGGCTGGACTAAGTAAGTGCAGGGAGGGCATGTTTGGGAGGGGAACTTGGTGGGACCATGTGGCCAGGACTCCCAGAAGGGATTGCAGGCCATGTGACCCCATCAGAGGTATTTCCTGCCCTGTTCTTTTGAAAGAAAGACCAGTGCTGTGTGGTCACTCTCTTTCAAAAAAGCAGATCAATCTTTTGATACACTTAAGTTGCATCTACCCATGCCAGCTACTTCGAAGTAGCCGCACCAACTTCTGAATAGCGCCCGCCACGTCTACACGTGGCGAGGGCTATTTCAAAGTTGAAATTGACGTAAGCTGGCGAGACGTCGAAGTCGCTATCCCCATGAGGAGATGGGAATAGCGCCCTACTTCGATGTTAAACATCGAAGTAGGGCACGTGTAGCCGATCTGCGTCCCGCAACATCGAAATAGCGGGGTCCACCATGGTGGCCATCAGCTGAGGGGTTGAGAGACGCTCTCTCCAGCCCCTGAGCTCTATGGTTGGCACGTGCAGCGACCCCTTAAAGCTCCCCACCCCCTGCATTCCTGTGCAGGAAGCTGAGAGAGCATGCAGGCGGCAGCACTGACACGCGGCCTGCCTGCACGCCTCCCTGCAGCCCCAAGCCACCACCCCTGCTGCAATGGCTGCCTGCTAGCCCCACAAGTGCCCCCAGGGCACCCCCCCAAGGGAAGCCAGGGCTCCCAGCCTGGCAGCCAGCCTGGCAAAAGGCAGCGGGGCCCCTCCTGGATGAAGGCCGAGATCCGGGACCTGCTGGGGCTCTGGAGCGAGGAGGAGGTGCTCCAGGTAATGGGAAGTAAGAGGCAGAACGTGGATGTGTTCACTCAGATGGCCGAGGGCCTGGCTGCCCGGGGTCACCCTGCCCGCACTCCTGACAACGTCGGGGTAAGGTCAAGGAGCTGCGGCAGGGGTATGCCTGGGCCCGGGATGCGGCCAGACGATCTGGGGCCACCCCCACAACTTGCCCCTTTCACAGGGAGCTCAGGTCCATCCTGGGCCTCCGGCACACCTTCTCCCCGCCGGCCACTCTTGACACCTCGGCGGACGAGCCCCAGCAGGCCCTGGAGGTGGAGTCTACCCTGGAGGCAAGCCCCACACCCCAGGGGCCCCCCCAGGAGCCCACCTCTGGGATGCCGGAGGAGGAGGAAGGGGATTCCTCCTCCAGCAACAGGGGGCTCCAAATAATCCTGCCATCCCGGAGCGCCAGCAGGATGTCCACCCAGAGGGTGTCCCCCGACCGTGGGAGCGGACTGTCAGGTATGTACCCCCCCGGTGCACACCCCCGGGGTTGAGGGGCAGGGGTAACAGATATGACCAGGGCCCTCCACAGGCTCAGATGACCATGGCCCCAAGGACAGAAGTGACATGTCCCTCAGAAGAGTGCATCAGCCCCTACCCCCGCAGCAGGACAGTGCCATGCCCCATCCCTGGGGATGGGGGGAGCAGAACCTAGGGTCCCCCGGGGGGGAGGGGGTGGGACACCCATCATCATCATCAGCATCTCCTGGGGACGGGGACGGGGAACCAGCAGCAGAGGGGTGGGGGGACAAGGGCCACGGCTCGGGGGCCACACTAACAGCTGTCTCCACTCTTCTTCCCACCCTGTGTTCCGCAGATGCACCATCAGAGGGCCCGGAGAGTGCCAGCAAGGTCTCAGTGATCCCAGAGAGCCCACCAAGGCCATCCCAGCAGGCCAGCCCCTCGGCGGAGCACCAACCAGCCCCAGGACGGGGCCAACGGTGGAGCCACCACCACCCGAGGACGGCCACGGACGATAGCTACAGGTGTCGGAGTAGTGCCTGCAGGTGGACGAGTGGCGGCTGGAGCTCCAAGAGCGAGCACTGGCCTGGTGCCAGGAGGCATGGGGGGCCTTTATGTGCAAGTTTGAGCACATAGCAGAATACCTGACCCCCCATGCCGTGCCACCCGCTGCTCAGCCTGCCCTGCCCGCCACACCACCTGCTGCTCCGACCACCATCCCACTGCCGTCCACCACCCTGGGGCCTTCCGCCAAGGGGGACCTGGGGCCTGCTGACACCCGCCAGCCATACCTGCCAGTTCGCCTGGCCCCCAGCCAGCCTCAGCCAGGGCTCAGGCCGAGGTGAGGGTCGCTCCCGCCAACCCCGGGCACCGGACAGTGGAGGGGTGCGGGGCCCAGGACATGGCCCCCTCTCCCCCTTTCTACATATCCCCCCATATATATTTTTATATAGTTTGTGTTACACCCCTGTTCTGTTGTATGGTACCTGCCCCCCCCCATGTAAATAGTTCCCCCCTTTTGTTCTGCTCCTCCTTATATATATTTTTGTTGTATGAATAATAAGAGAAGTCACCAGTTTTTGCCTTCAAAAACAACAGCTCCATTTTTATTTGAAAGAAAAGGCGGGGGCTTGTGTGCTCTTGGGTGCTCTGTGGTATGGGCATGGGGGAAGGGAGTGTTGTGGAGGATGGGGGGTGCAGTGGGGGGCCTGCCAGCGTTCACCCTGCAGCCTGGTCGAAATGGGCCCGTAGAGCCTCCCGGACCCGGATCCCCTCAGGGTGCATCTGGCGACTGGGGGCAGCGGGTGGCTGCACGTCAGCCCTGCCAGCCTCCACAGCCCAGCCCTGGAAGAATGCCTCCCCCTTGCTCTCCACCAGGTTGTGGAGTGTGCTGCACACACCCACAACCTGGGGGATGTTGGTGGGGCCTGCATCAAGGTGGGTGAGGAGACACCTCCAGCGCCCTTTGAGGCGGCCAAAAGTGCGCTTAACCACCTGGCATGCGTGGTTCAGGCACATGTTGAAGTGCTCCTGGCTGGCTGAGAGATGGCCCGTGTAAGGGTGCATTAGCCAGGGCTGGAGGGGGTACACCGCATCTGCAACGATGCAGTGGGGCATGGTGGTGTCCCCCACAGGGATCTCCCGATGGGGGATGTAGGTCCTTGCCTCCAGCCGGCGGCACAGGCCCGAATTCCTGAGCACCTGGGCGTCATGGGTGCTGCCAGGCCAGCCAACATAAATGTCCAGGAAGCGGCCCCGGCTGCCCACCAAGGCCTGGAGGACCACAGAATGGTAGCCCTTCCTGTTGAGGAAGTGTCCTCCTCTGTGCTCCGGAGCACAGATGGGGATATGGGTCCCATCCAGAGCCCCAAAGCAATTTGGGAAGCCCAGGCTGGCAAATCCCACAATGGCGGCATCTGGGTCCCCAAGCCGCACGAACCTGTGGAGGAGCAGGGAATTGATGGTGCAGACGACCTGCAGGGGAAGGACATGGGAGATCACCAGTGAGGGGTGTGCAGGGTGTGTCTGCCCCGCCCCCCAGGGTTGCCGTCTCCCGGGTCCTCTTACCTCCATTAGGACAGCCCCGACGGTGGCCTTGCCCACGCCAAACTGCTGCCCCATGGATCTGTAGCTGCCTGGAGTAGCCAGCTTCCAGACAGCAATGCCGACCAGTTTCTCAACCGTGAGGGCAAGCCGCATGGCGGTGTCCTGGTGCCTCAGTGCGGGGGTGAGCCACTGGCAGAGCTCCAGGAACGTCTGCTGGCTCCTGCGAAAGTTCTGGAGCCAGTGCTCATTATCCCACTTGCCGAGCACAAGCCGCTCCCACCAGTTGGTGCTTGTGGGGTAGCTCCACAGCCGGTGGCGTGTGAGGCAGGGGAGGTGTGGGGGGCTGCAGGGTCTGGGGTTGCTTCCTCCTCCCCTGGGGGCAGCTCCTCTTCTATGAATAAAAGGTGGTCAGCTGCCTCTTGCATAGCATTGAGCAGGGCAAGCACTGCTCCTGCAGGGGCAGCTGTGTGGACCTCTGGCTGCTGCTGCTGCTGCTGGGGGTCCATACTGCTTCGACGGGTGTGTGTGCCTGTGGCTCTGCAGACCGCGTGCTGTTCAGGCTGCATGTGTCTGGGAGGGGCCCTTTAGGGGAGCGGCTAGCTGTTGCCCCGGAAGTGCTAGTCCGCCCTGTGACCCTGTCTGAAGCTGTTCCTGGCACCCTTATTTTGATGTGTGCCGCTTTGGCATGTAGACACTCCCCTGCAGCACCTACTTCGATGTGGTGCTGCCCAACAACGTCGACGGCACCAGCCCTGGAGGACGTGTGGACGCTATTCATTGAAATTTGATGTTGCTATATCGAAATAAACTATTTCGATGTAGCATACACGTGTAGATGTAGCTTTATTGTGTGTGGACATGATCTTTCAAAAGATGTTTTTCTGGAAGAGTTATTTCAAAGAACCGCTGTAATGTTGACATAGCCACTAAGGCTATATCTGCATGGCCTAGTCATTTTGAAATAAGAGCAGTTATTCTGAAATAACTTTGGAAGCATGTAAATGATGCAAATGTTATTTTTAAATAAAATTGAAATTAGTGGTACATTATTCTGATTCTGGTAAACCTCCGTCTACAAGGAATAATGCCTATTTTGAAATTGTTTCAAAACAGATGACATTAAAACATGGAAAAGTGCTATTTCAAAAAAAGACAGAATTAATGTGACCCATGGAAACTTAGGTTACACTTATTTGTATGTGTGTATTTAATTACATGATCACAAACCATTCTTTTGGCCACAGAATCCTTGACATATTCAGAGTATGGGGCGGACAATACTCAGTTAATAAGAAGCTATTCAATATATATAATCATTGTGTGGTTACCCCTTACTTTGACTACTGCATATTAGAGCTATCTGAGAAACTAGGATTCCCATTCAACATGAACTCCGCTCCCACTCCCGCTCAAGAACAAATCCTACATGGACCAAAAATGAGACTCTGAAATTTCATTTTGATCTTTTTGAAAACTGATGCTCCCTGAAAATATTCAACTGGAAAAATTCAGACCAGCTCTGTTACATACAACTTGAACTTTGCATTGAGTATAAAAATATATTAATGATATTAATTTCCTTATGAGCTTTTCTCTGGCATAACCACAATACCTAAGTAGCTCAGAAATATTAACAAATTTATCTGCGCAAGCCACCTCTTGGGTAGGTTGCTTTATTATCCCTATATACAAAATGAAAACTGAGTCATGTCAAGCATACTCTAAGTTCAACTAAGTGTCTCTAGGGGTTGATGCTTAAGAAAAAAAAAACTACTTAGAATTTTTACCACACTTCATATGTTCAAACTGCAGTAAACATTTACTGTCATCATTCAACCTCCACACACATACTTCCTTCCTACAGCATTTCCTGTGCTCCAGATGGTGCCTTCCTTCCAAACAACCCCTAACTCTGGGTATTCTCACTCTAGTCCAGTTGCTACTTTGCCCATATAAACTGACCCTTTTCAGATCTGCCGTTCTGTTCTTTAGCTGTGTCCACACTTGCCCCTTTCTTCAAAGGGGACATGATAATCAGCTTGATCAGAGAATAGTAATAAAGTGCTGCAATGAATAGGCAGCACTTCATTAGGCTAATTCTCCTCGCAGAAACTTCAAAGTGTCAGACTTCAAAGTGCTCGCATGCCGTGTAGCCGTGGGCACATCTAAGTGCCTTTACTCCCCAGATTGTTAGGGAGTGAAGGCACTTCAAAGTAGCACAGGCACTTTGAAGTGCCCTCAGCTACACAGCATGCTTGCACTTCAAAGTTTGACACTTTGAAGTTGCTGCGGGAGAATTAGCCTAATGAGGTGCTGCCTATTCATCTCAGCATTTCATTAGTATTCTCCAGTCAGGCTGATTACCATGCCCCCTTCGAAAGGAGCATGTGTAGACATAGCCTTTGATTCTTTCCTAAGTTCTAATTTAGGAAACCTGTATGAACAGTCTGCACCATTTTCCATTATCTCTTCTCTTGAGTTCCTTCCTCCCACTTTCCTACCAGTGTAGCAGTATTAGTATACCAGTTTGACCTGTTCATCCATTCAGATAACTCCCAGTCTTCTGTGGAGACCAGGGCTACGTCTACACGTGCATGCTACATCGAAATAGTCTATTTTGATGAATAGCATCTACACATCCTCCGGGGCTGGCAACGTCGATGTTGAACTTCGACGTTGGGCAGCACCACATCGAAATAGGCGCTGCGAGGGAACATCTACATGCCAAAGTATCACACATCAAAATAAGGATGCCAGGAACAGCTGCAGACAGGGTCACAGGGAGGACTCAACAGCAAGCTGCTCCCTTAAAGGGCCCCTCCCAGACACACTTGCACTAAACAGCACCAGATACACAGAGCTGACAACTAGTTGCACACCCTGTGCATGCAGCATGGATCCCCAGCTGCAGCAGCAGCAGCCAGAAGCCCTGGGCTATGGGCTGCTGCACACGGTGACCATAGAGCCCCGCAGGGGCTGGAGAGAGAGCGTCTCTCAACCCCTCAGCTGATGGACACCATGGAGGACCCTGCTATTTCGATGTTGCGGGACGCTGATCATCTACACGTTCCCTATTTCAATGTTGAACGTCGAAGTAGGGCGCTATTCCCATCCCCTCATGGGGTTAGCGACTTCAACGTCTCGCTGCCTAACTTCGATTTCAACTTCGAAATATCGCCCAACACATGTAGACGTGATGGGCGCTATTTCGAAGTTGGCGCCGCTACTTCAAAGTAGCGTGCATGTGTAGACGTGGCCCAGGAGTGGTAATCAGCCCAGGGCATCTAACTCTTGCCATTCTAACAATAATCTGTACTTAAATTTTCCATTTGTATGAAAAGTATAATCATTCTTAACTGCTTTAACTTAAAGACATTAAAGGTTTTTAAATCTTAAGATGTGTTAAGCAGCTGAAGATTTTCAGGAAGTCCTGTAAAAGTGCAACAAAATAACTCAGTGCTAGACTGTATGACAATTATTTATGCTGCAGAGCTCTTACACTAATCATCTCCATGGAGTTTAGGTTGACTAGGTGTCTGGCTTTCAACCAAATGCCTTACTGTAAAGGGACCATTCCCATCTCAGTGAAATGAGTGACTGAGGATGGGGGAAAGGACAGGAGACTGAATGAGCATAGCAAGGCCTCAGAGGAGGGATGGGGAGCAAGGATTTTTGTTTTTGTTATATCAGAATGTTGGCACCCCTACTGGGGATATGTCTCTGAGTTATGGCTCATCAGTTTTATGTATTAACAAAGTAGGTCTTAGCTACAGAAACATGTTCACTAAAGTTTTTGCACCTCTTAAAGTTATCTATCAAGCTATATTGTTTGGGCCTCCAATTCTGCAGTGCACCAACATTTAGAAATTCAAAAATCAATTCTCTTTGTTTTTCTATCTTTTATAAATTACTGCATAATAGGTATCAGAACATTTCACACAGAAGTAAACACTAGCTGTGTAGCTACTGTCCTTATGAGCACAGGTGACATTATTGCCTCATACATGTTCCACTACTGTGGAGGTTATCACTTAATTAACCCTGATAATGTCAAATGGAAATGCATAAATGTCAAGCCATTTCCAAGAGCTTTTCACTGGAGAGTTTAGAAGACTTGGTAATAGCTCAGATTAAGGTGGTACATCATGTAAAACTGCCTTCCCTCCCAGTGCCCTCCTCCAGCCATAGGTCCCTTAAACACTTTTAATCTCTGACTATAGTGAGATAGGAAATCTGTTTGAGACATAGCTAGTGACAGGATAGATGAGGTGAGTGAGGTATTATCTTCATTTGGACCAACTTCTGTTGGGGAGAGAGACAAGCATTTGAGCTTACAGAGAGCTTTTCTTTAAGTCTGGGGAATGTACTTAGAGGGGATACTTCCTGGACTTGAAAGGGCAGGTATTTCTATTTTCTTTTATTTTGTTCAGCTCTTTTAAGAGTGAAAGCTTGCCTCTCCCCAACAGAAGTTGCTGCAACAAACAATAATATCTCACTTACCTTGTGCTTCCAGTGTTTTGGGATTGACATGGTTGCAAAAACATTGCAAAAATTTTCTTAAAGAAAAAGAAGCAATACAGATATTAACTTAGAATTATATTTTGAGACACTATGGGGAAACTTGGATCTGGCTAATTTAAATTATGGGCTACCTATTCTGCAACTGCCATGGTTAGCTGTTGCTTAGTGATTCTAGTGAGATCAAGTGCAGAGTAAGTTAATATTCAGCAAGTGTATGGGTGGCAGGATTTTTCCTACTAATGCAAATGAGAAAAACTGTGTTTTTAAAGACATTTAAATGGCAGTTCTTTCTGAACAGATGTATATGCTCAAACCTCTTTCAGATTTCAAATGTCACAATATCTGCATTTAATGTGCCAGCTTGTTATAGTTTCATATTATGTTCTGTCATAATCCCCAAATTCTCCCATTGATTATGTGGCATAAGGAAGGATATCACAGTTCAGTCTTTAATAAACGCAATGGACTTTGCCTTTTCCTAGCTTCCTGAGAAGTCACATAAGCTATGGGCTGAAACCTCATGCAGTGACAGTATACCGTATATTATGTATTCTGTTTTCCAGAATCACAAATGCTCAGACAAATGTCAAGGTATTTTGACTTACATGTAGCATTTCTTTTTGTTTTGGGTGTATTTTCACAGTAAATGATCACTTCTTAAACTTATTTACTTTATATAATCTATGGCCATCTAAAAACTATCACAGAGGTAGCTGTGTTAGTCTTTACCTTTGAGAACAAAATTATAGACTAATAGATATCTTGGAGCATAAGCTTTTGTGGGCAAAGACCTGCTTCATCAGATGCCTGAGTGGGCGGGGGGGGGGGTGGTTTCAGAGGGGTATTTAAACAGTGGAGTCTCAGTAAAAGGGAGGATCAGAGCTGATAAGGTCTATTCAGCAAGGTGGAAATGGCCCAGTTATCAACAGTACTTATCAAAGGAAGGAAAAACAAGTCAGATCAGACAGGGGATTGTGAGCCTTAGTAAGCGTCTAATGGGGAGATAGTAACATCCAGAGCAGAGAAGCTGTCTTTGTAAGCTGTGAGCCACTCCCAGCCTCTGTTTAATCCATGGTTAATGGAGTCAAATTTGCAAATAAATTGCAGGTCAGAGATTTCTCTCTCCATTTGATTTTTGATTTTATTTTATTTTTTTTTTTGTTTCAGGACTGCCACCCTTAAATCTGCAGTTGAGTGTCCAGGGAGATTGAAATGTTCTCCTGTGTGATAACATTTCAGTCTCCCTGGACACTCAGGCTACGTCTACACGTGAAGCCTACATCGAAATAGCTTATTTCAATGTAGCAACATCGAAATAGGCTATTTCGATGAATAATGTCTACATGTCCCTCCAGGGATGGCAACATCAATGTTCAACTTCGACGTTGCGCAGCACAACATCGAAATAGGCGCTGCGAGGGAACGTCTACATGCCAAAGTAGCACACATCGAAATAGGGATGCCAGGCACAGCTGCAGACAGGGTCACAGGGAGGACTAGCGCTTCCGGGGCAACAGCTAGCCGCTCCCTTAAAGGGCCCCTCCCAGACACACTCAGCCTGCACAGCACACGGTCTGAGGAGCTATAGGCACACAGAACCCGTGCGACGCAGGCATGGACCCCCAGCAGCAGTAGCAGCAGCAGCCAGAGGTCCACCCAGCCCTCCTGGCAGGAGCAGGGCTCGCCCTGATCCATGCCATGCGGGAGGCAGCTGAGCACCTCCTTGCTACACCGGAGGAGGAGCTGCCCCCAGGGCAGCAGGGCTCAACCCCCAACCCTGCAGCACCCCGCCCCCCCCGCCTCACATGCCGGCGGCTGTGGAGCTACCCCACCAGCACCGACTGGTGGGAGCGGCTGGTGCTTGAGGACTGGGACGACGACCGCTGGCTCAGGAACTTCAGGATGAGCCCGCAGACATTTATGGAGCTGTGCCAGTGGCTCACCCCCACACTCAGGCACCAGGACACTGCCATGTGACGTGCCCTCCCTGTGGAGAAACGGGTCGGCATCGCTGTCTGGAAGCTGGCCACTCCAGACAGCTATCGATCCGTGGGACAGCAGCTTGGTGTCGGCAAGGCCACCGTCTGGGCTGTCTTCATGGAGGTAAGAGAACCCACGGGGGGAGGGCAGGGCAGGGGAGGGGGGCCCGGGCAGAGGAGGGCAGGGAAGGGGAGGGCAGGGCAGGGAAGGGGAGGGGAGGGGAGGGCGGGGGAGGGCAGGGCAGAGGAGGGCAGGGCAGGGCAGAGGAGGGCAGAGGAGGGCAGGGCAGGGGACGGGAGGGGAGGGCAGGGCAGGGCCACACACACCCTGCTCACCCCTCATTGGTGCTGTCCCATGTGCTTTCCCTGCAGGTTGTGCGTGCCATCAACGCCATGCTCCTGCACAGGCTCGTGAGGCTGGGGGACCCAGATGCCACCATCGTGGCCTTTGCCACCCTGGGCTTCCCCAATTGCTTCGGGGCTCTGGATGGGACTCACATCCCCATCTGCGCCCCGCATCACAGTGGAGGACACTACATCAATCTCAAGGGCTACCATTCTGTGGTCCTCCAGGCCTTGGTGGACAGCCGTGGCTGTTTCCAGGACATTTATGTGGGCTGGCCTGGCAGCACCCACAACGCCCGGGTTTTCTGGAACTCGGGCCTGTGCCGCCGGCTGGAGGCGGGGACCTACATCCCCCAGCTGGAGATCCCTGTGGGGGACACCACCATGCCCCTCTGCGTCATTGCAGATGCGGCATACCCCCTCCGGCCCTGGCTCATGCACCCGTACACAGGCCATCTCTCCGCTAGCCAGGAGCGCTTCAACCAGCACCTGAACCACGAGCGCCAGGTCGTGGAGTGCTCATTTGGCCCCCTGAAAGGACGCTGGAGATGCCTCCTGACCCACCTGGATGCGGGCCCCAACAACATCCCCCTGATTGTGGGTGCCTGCTGCGCCCTGCACAATTTGGTGGAGAGCAAGGGGGAGGCCTTTTTCCAGGGCTGGGCTGTGGAGGCCGGCAGGGCCAACGTGCAGCCACCCGCTGCCCCCAGTCGGCAGGTGGACCCCGAAGGGACCCGGGTGCAGGAGGCCCTGCGGGCCCACTTCGATGATGAGGCCGCAGGGTGAACTCTGCCAGGCCCACCACTGCCCACCCCTTCCTCCACAACACTCCCTGCCCCAACGCCCACACCATGGAGCACCCAACCGCACCCCCCCACACTTTTCCTGGACAAATGACAGCACGCACTTGTGGCTAAACTTAAACTGCTTTTTCTTTTAGAACTTTTTTTTTAACTATAAATAAAACAAGAACAAACTATATACAACATGTGTGGAACAAAAGTAATGTGTACAAATAAAACAATAGTAATAAAAAATTTGTTCAGTAATAAAAAGAAAACCAGGGATGATAAAGGGGAGAACTATTTACATGGGGGGAATGGGGCAAACGGGGGGCACAAATTAATGTCACAACTATATATGGGGGGGGGGCCACGTCCCAGGCCCCTCGCCCCTAAAGTCCGGCACTGGGCATGGGCGGCCAGGAGCCCCGCTGCGGCCGCAGCCCTGTCCAGGGCTGGCTGGGGGCGGGGCGGACCGGAAGATATGCCTGGCAAGTCTCAGCTGGCTCCAGGGGTCCCTTGGCGCTCTGGCCCTAGGTGGTGGGTGGCGGGGCAACGGCGGACGGGACGGCGACGTGTGGAGCAGCGGGTGGTGTGGCGGGTGGAGCAGGCAGGGCGGGCGCTGCGGTGGCCGGCGCGGCATGGGGGGCCAGGTAGTCCACCAGGTGGTTGAAAGTCTCCATGTAGGCCCCCCATGCCTCTTGGCGCCAGGCCAGCGCCCGCTCCTGCAGGTGCAGGTGGCATTGCTCCACCCGCAGGTGCTGCTCCGCGACCTCCAGCTGCCGACGGTGGATGGCCAGCAGCTGGGGGTCCGTCACCGTCGGCTGGTGGTGGCGCGGGGTCCACCGTCTAGCCCGCCATGAGGCCGGTTGGTCCTCGGCTGAGGGGCTTGCCTGGAGCGATGGCCCCGGAGGGGTCTCCGGGACCACTGATGCCTCGCCGGTGCTCTCTTCCGGTCCTTCCGATGGTGCAGCTTCGGGACACAGGAGAGGAGTGGGGGAAGAAGAATGGAGACAGGCGTTAGTGTGGGCCCCGAGCCGTGGCCTTTGTCCCCCCAGCCCTGTGCTGCAGGTTCCCCATCCCCGTCCCCAGGAGATGCTGCTGTGATGGATGGGGTTCAGGGGTCCCCCTGCCCTGCACCCCATCCCCTGGTGGGAGCGACTCTCACTTCACTCCGCAGGGTCTGACAGGAGAGGTTTCTTAGGCCACAGATGCCCAGTTTCTCCCAGGAGTGACAGCACCAGCTGTTGGAAGAGACAGTCCTTCCAACCCGTCGTGGGGAGAAGACCCCAAGGGGTGCCCCTCTGGGATGCAGCTTTCCCCCTCCTCAGGCTGGCTGCCTTCCAGCTCTCCCTTCCCCTAACCTCTACCTGCGGCCCCTGCCCCCACACCCCCGATTCAAAGCCAGTTCGGCTCCTCCCTCCTCTTTGTTCAGGGCAGAGGTGTCACCTGCCAGCTGTAGCCCCAGGATCATCCTTTGCCCCTGGGAGCTATTCGGCTCTTGTTGCTCATATCTAGCCTGAGTCTCCCTTTTGCACTCCCCCCACTCCACCACATGCTGCTGCTGCTGCTGCTGCGGGGTGTCCCACCCCCTCATCCCGGGGGCCCCTCGAGGTTCCGCTCCTCCCTGCCCCGGGGATGGGGCATGGCACTGTCGTGTGGGGTGGGGGAGGGGCAGGGGCTGATGCAGTGCTGTGGGGGACATGGCCCTGCTGTCTTTGGGGCCATGGCCATGTGAGCATGTGGGAGGCCCTGGACACATATGTATTACCCTCGCCCCTCAAGCCCAGGGGTGTACACCAGAGGGGGATACATACCTGTTGGTCCACTCCCACGGTCCGGAGATCCCATGGGGGCGTTGGCCCGGCTGCTGCTCCGGGATGGCAGAAGGAGGATCTGCAGCCTGGATTCTGCGGAGGAGGAGCCCCCATCCTCCTCCTCTTCCTCCTCCTGCAACGATGGCCCGGGGGTGGGCTCCGGGGGGGGCCCCCAGGGTGCAGGGCTTACCTCTGGGGCGGACTCCAGCTGCAGGGCCTGCTGGGGCTCATCGGCTGAAGTATCAAGGGTGGCCGGAGGGGAGGAGGTGTGCCGGGGGCCCAGGATGTCCCTGAGCTCCCTGTAAAAAGGGCAAGTGACGGGGGCGGCCCCAGATCGGCTGGCCGCATCCTGGGCCCGGGCGTAACCCTGCTGCAGCTCCTTCACCTTACTCCTGATGTGATCAGGAGTGCGCGCAGGGTGACCCAGGGCGGCCAGGCCCTCGGACAGCCGAACGAACGCATCTGTGTTCTGCCTCTTGCTCCCCATTACCTGGAGCACCTCCTCCTCGCTCCAGGTCCCGCAGCTCGGCCTCCATCCAGGAGGGGCCCCGCTGCCGCTTGCCAGCCTGGCTGGGCTAGCTGCCCTGGCTCCCCTTGGGAGGGGTCCCCTGGGGGCGCTGGGGGGGCTGCCGGGCAGCCATGAAGGGTCCTGTGCCTCCTGTGGCTGCTGAGGGACGTGCAGGCTGGCCGCGTGTCTGAGCTGCTGCCTGCACATTCCCTCAGCTTCCTGCACAGGAAAGGAGGGGGAGGAGACCTTTAAGGGGCCGCTCCACGCGGCCACCATTGAGCTGAAGGGCTGGAGAGAGCGTCTCTCAACCCCTCAGCTGATGGCCTCCATGGAGGACCCCGCAATTTCGACGTTGCGGGACGCGCAATGACTACACGGTCCCTACTTCGACGTTGAACGTTGAAGTAGGGTGCTATTCCTATCCCCTCATGGGGTTAGTGGCTTCGACATCTCGCCGCCTAACGTCGAAGTTAACTTCGAAATAGCACCCGATGCGTGTAGCTGTGACGGGCGCTATTTCGAAGTTAGTGCTGCTACTTCGAAGTAGCGTGCACGTGTAGACACGGCTTCAGTGGCAGATTTAAGGGTGACAGTCCTGAAACAAAAAAATTTCAAAAATCAAATGGAGAAAGAAATCTCTGACCTGCAATTATTTGCAAATTTGACTGTGTTAACCATGGATTAAACAGAGACTGGGAGTGGCTTGCAGCTTACAAAGACAGCTTCTCTGCTCTGGGGCTACGTCTACACTAGCACACTAATTCGAAGTAAGGACATCGAAATCGGCTACTTCGATGCGTATCGTCTACATGTCCTCCAGGGCTGGTGCCATCGACGTTCAATGTCAAAGTAGTGATGGGGAACATCGAAAGGAGCCGCCCCGGAAGGAAATGTGGAGCGTCCACACATACAAGTGCTCACTGTTGAAGTAAGGGGCCAGCAAAGTCCCAAGCCGCTCCCTTAAAGGGCCCCTCCCAGACACACTTGCCCTGCACAGCACAAGATCCACAGAGCTCACAACTGGTTTCAGACCCTGTGAATGCAGCATGGACCCCCAGCTGCAGCAGAAGCAGCCAGAAGCCCTGGGCTAAGGGCTGCTGCACATAATGACCATAGAGCCCTGCAGGGGCTGGACAGAGCTTCTCTCAACCCCTCAGCTGATGGCCGTGTAGGGTGCGAGACGACATTGTAACGGTCGAGAGTGCAGTCCAACCCCTCTGTGAATCCTCAGGAGAATTCCAAACAGACCAGTCTGTGCAAGATGAAAAGCTGCAAAACAACTAACCCTGCCATGGCAACAACTGCATACAAGGCTTGCTTGCCAAGACTTCAAGGCTACGCTGGCAGTAGGCCACAAGAGATAGTGATAAGGAACGCATAAGCAATTTTAGGCAATCTTATGTTAATGAGTTGAGCTTTATCAGCTAGTGTTAGGAGGCCTGTTACAGGACGAGTCGGGTTTTCCCCCACTGGTGACTGCAGCGTCTCCTGGGCTCCCGTCGCAGGTGTCACGTGCTTTCAGTAAACCGAATATAGCACTCGCTTTCTGGGTGCAGCCTCGTTTCTGGGGAACCCGAGCCTGGTTGGTTACAAGCCGCCATGGAGGACCCTGCTATTTCGAAGTAGCAAGACGCGGATCGTCAACACACGCCCTACTTTGACATTGAATTCTTCGGATGGGAACAGCGATTTCGACGTCTCACTGCCTAACGTCGATTTGAACGTCGAAATAGCACATGGTGCGTGTAGACGCAATGCGTGCTATTTCAACGTTGTGCCGGCTACTTCAAAGTAGCTGTCTAGTGTAGACCCACCCTGGGTGTTAATATCTCCCCATTAGACGCTGACAAATGTTCACATCCTCCTGTATGATCTGACTTGTTTTTCCCTTCTTTGATAAGTTCTGTTGATAACTGGACCATTTCCACCTTGCTGAATAGACCTTGTCAGCTCTGGCCCTCCCTCTTACTGAGACCCCACTCTGTATATACCCCTCTGAAACCACTCCCCCGACCCATGCATCAGATGAAGCAGGTCGTAGCCCACAAAAGCTTATGCTCCAAAATATCTGTTAGTCTATAAGGTGCCACAATACTTCTTGTTGTTCATTTAGAAACTAGAAATCCTATACGAACAACATGTGTGTTTTCTGACTGGCTACAGCCATGCAGATTGTCTTAATGCTTTCCTTTGTAATGAGAGAAATTAAGAAGCTGATTTATATTCAGCAGACTTTTCCATACTTCAGCTGTTTGAGTTAAACAAAAAAAAAACATATTACTGTGGAAGATACATAGATAAGGATGCATTCCCTTAGATACAGCATGTACCTGTGTCAGTGCCAGAATTAGCTGTTTCCCGCCCTAGGCAAACTGAGGAATAGCCATGCTGTACATAATTAGCAGTCACCAAGCTTTTTTTTTTTTTTTGCCCTTAATGTTATGCTGCCCTAAGCAACAGCCTGCTGTGTGGGTGAGCTACCTCTGGTTCTCATGCAGAGATCGATATACTCTGAACTGATATTGTTAGGAAATGTATACTGTAAATAAGTTGCCGGACTGTTAAAAATACCTAATGTTAGGCTTGTAAACATCTTTAGGCATTTAAAAGGGTGGCCTGGTTTTCTAAAGTGCTAAACAGCATCTTTTGGATTCAGTGAGCTTCAATTTCATCAGCACACTTGGAAAGCAGGCTATTCAGTGCCAAACTTTTAACCTAACTTTAGGCACATCTTTTGAAATTGCTGGCCAATAGTGTCTGATTATAATCCGTTGGAAAGATTTGGCATGCATAAAAAACCCAGTTTACCTACCATTAATGGTTTATTGTTAGAGATGAACAACTGAACAAAACAGTGGATAAATTTTCATTTGAACCTGTTAGGAAAGTAGCTTAGAATAGGTTCCTATATTTGTGCGTATTGGCTGTCACAAATATTCATGATAGCAAAGTTACTTGCAGTTTATCAAAATTGAGTTTTAGGCAAAAGTTGCAGAATATTGTGGAAAATGAACTTCATATTCATACTTACAAGCCTCTACTCTCACAATCAAATATGTAACTTTTATCCAATCAAGGCATAGAAATACATTACCAGGCATAAGTGCACCATCAAAACAGATGAGAATCAAAATTTTGGTTACAGACTGCTGGCAAAGAAGCTACAAGCCATGAATAATGTGTATAAAAATCAGCAAATGTTGAATATGAGGAAAACACAATCTGTTTGAATGAAGTCTTCAAGCACACAAAGGAGGAGGATGAGAAATCAATTAAATAAAATGCTATGGATAAGTATGAACTCATGTTAAAAAATGTGGTTCAGCATTTATCGTTTAGTAAGTGCTGACATTTTAAAGACACCTAGTGATAACTTATACTGTTACGTACAAGATTAAATGCTACTTTTTAAATGAAGAAAGTTCATATGTTTCATATATTCATCTGTTTTAAACCATTTTTCTTACAACAAGTTCTAGCAACCATCTGAAAGTCTAATATGAAAGATGGGAATCGGGAAGTAGGGGGAGGCTCAGTTAAAAACACAGCATATGGAAAATAGCTGTAGTCAATTTTCTTTTTAAAATACTGAGTCAATACTTCTAAAATTATTCAGCAAATATTTTGGAGAATGTTCCATTTTCCTACCCTTCTGTTTTATTCCTACTCTGCAAAAATGGAAAAAAAATAATAATTTTTTCTAGCTTCCCAAAGTGATCCTGCAAAATCAAAAAGGGATAGATACTTCATTATACTTTTCTCCCTATCCTTTTAATATTTGACATGAATGAATGAAATGAATTTTGGTGTGTGCACCAATATGGAGATGATGTGTGACACCAATCTCACGTGGGTGAGCATAACAAAATTTGTTCTACATATAGATGTTTGTGGCAAGGATGGGGGAAAAAGGTGCAGAGTGTGGGAAGAGGCCCAAGTTTGACGGAAAGAGGGTTCTGGCTGGCAGGTGCAGGTTCTGGGGTTGGGATGGGGATGAGGGGTTTGGAGTGTGGCAGGGGACTGAGGGATGAGGTGGAGGTTTGGGATTGAGGGGCAAAGGCTGTGGCTGGATGTGGGATGGGGCTGGGGATGAGGAGTATGGGGTATAGACCTTTCTTATAGTAGCATCTCTGGGCACATCTCTGCTGGCAGTTCCAGTGAGGGTGGCTTGGGTGGAGGGAGGAGTGCCTCTCTTGTGGCTACAGCAGGTCCATGTTGGTAGCAGGGCCGCCCCAAGCTGGGAGAAGGCCCAGGGCAGTCCGCCCTCCATCAACCCCCCAGGCATGGGGCAACCCCACCGCCATGCTGCAGACCCCACCCCTTTCCCACTCTGCCTCCACTCTGCCTCCCTCCCCAGCCAGCCTGGCCAAGGATTACCTGGTGTTTCCAGATTTGCCTGTTACTCTGGGGTATGCACATTTATTTGGGGTTACAGTGATGGGGGAAGGTGAATAATCCTACCAATGTGCTATTTGTGTTACTAGTGCTCCTAAAGAGCTTTACTTTTCCCTTCTGCTAATTCCCTCCCAATGGAGCTATTTTGCCCAACCCAGGGTCCACAGTGTTAAGTTCTTCCCACCCTGGACTCAGCTGAACACACACACTGCCAGAGCTCATGTGAGAGGACCACTTAATCAGCACTTACCAGGGGCTGGGCTGTACTCAGTGGGCCGGGTTGCACAGCAGGGCCAAGCTATGGCCCTTAAGTACCCTTGAACTAGTGGCTGGGTTAAACAGAACTGTCAGCTCCACCCTCATATGCTACCCTGGTTCAGCACCCTGTCCCCAATCCCACTTTCACAGAACAGTCATTCTACTGGTAACCCTCTCGATGGGCAAACCCCACAGGATGTGCATGTGCTACAGGGATCTTTAGCACAGGTACAAGAAGCGCTGTTGCAGAGTGAATGGGGAAGCCTAAACAACACCCGTGAGAAAGAGTGAGCCAGAGAGAAAGAATAAAGAGAGAAGCCACCAGCTTAACAATTCAAATTATTTATCTCTAGGCAGTGGCTATATTTTAAGAGTTACAATATTAAATCTAAATTGAAAATATTTACAAATTTTAGGATTGGCAAACCATATAACTGATTACATAAAGATGAGGAGAAGCTAGTGAAAACGGCGCAGGTGCTAAATGAAGAAGGGAAGCAATTTGAACTGATTATGAACATGGATAAACCAAAAACAATGGTATTTGGAGATAAAGCAATAGGAAGGAAGATCATTGTTGATAGTATTGAATTAGAAAATGTAGAGAAGTTCACATATCTGGGGAGCAACATAACGTATGATCTGGACTGTAGGAAGGAAATAGCAACTAGAATAGCGAAAGCAAGAGCAAGTTTGAAGGTGATGGATAAGATCTGGAAAAGCAAAGTGATTAGCTTAGGAACAAAGCTGATCATCTTGAAAATTTATGTATTCAGCAGCATATTGTACAGATGTGAGACATGGGTGATAAAGAAAGATTCAAAAAGGAGAATATTGGCGTTCAAAAGGAGTTGTTATAGAAAGATTCTGAGAATAGGATGGATGCAGAAGGTCACCAATAAGGAATTATATAGAAAGATACCACTGAAAGAGAACCGGCTGCAGAAGGTTATAAAATGGAAGCCACAACTATTTGGGCATATTTTGGGTTCATCAGTATCTGGAGCAGATATTTCCCATCAGACAGTGCTTCTCTGCTTTTGGCATCTCAGAGTTCAGTGTGGTTCCTGCTTTGGAAAAGCTGTTCTCCGTTCTCTGCCAATGGAGATGCCTTTCTCTTCTATCTTCAATGCAGGTGAGGCTAGGGATGTTTCCTTAATCCAGCCACCCCTGTTGGTGGGATTTAGGTGTGTCTACCCCTGCCAGTTTCAGTATTTTGTCTTTTGGTTCCAACAGAGGCCTGCGGGAAGGGGATAGTTTTCTATGAGTATCACTCCCTGGCTCTCCAAGAGCACAGGCTGACAGATTGTCATGCTCTGAAACCCCCAAAATACACAGCTGGTAGGTAGCAGCAGGGCAGGGGCAGGCAGCAGATGGCATCCATGTGGCAGGAGGGGGTTAACTCCTTTGGGTCTCACTCCTCCAGCACACTCATCACATGGATCTCTGCCATGCCCTCCTGGCCCACTGACCCTTCTTTTCTGCTGGCCACTGTGAACAGAGGCCTCACAGCCATCCACAGAGAACATGGCTCAGTGGGCCCAGAGGCAGCAGTGGAGCAGAGCAAGCTGCCTCTCACTCCATGTGGTGACTGCAGGGTTGGAGGGAGGCCAAGGGGTGGGAAACCTCTGTGGCTGCTGATGTCACTGCTTGCCACTGCTGCCTGCCTCCTGCCACAGGTTATCTTCCACTCCGATCCAGAGGATGTCTGGGGCAGACACCATGGGGCTCCCAAAAGTTCAGAGCCTGAGGCACCCACTCCACCTTGTCCTATGGATGGGACAGTTTTGCTGCTAGGAATGGCAGGGGGAGAACTTTGAGAAGGTGCCTCTCCCTTGGCAGTGGCAGTTCCCTTTTTGGGCCAGTAGTGCCTCTGTCCCAGTTATGGCAGATCCCTGTTGGCCCTGCTGGAGCTGGAAGAGTGTGCTTCTCCCGCGACCATGGCAGCTTAGTGTGTGGCAGCCCTAAGCCCCTGCATGGGACTTATTAGAAAGATGTGCATCCCCCTGGTTGTGAAGCTTAGACAAAAATCCTGGTGACTCCTATGCTCATGCTCTGGTGTCAGGATGGCCTTTTATGTATTTGATGGATGGCTTTCTAACAAGGCATCTGTTTAATTGCGAAGTAGATGTTCAGGATTGGAACTGAAAGAGGGGTTTAAGATCTTGCAAGGTCCTGAATGACTTCGTTTCCTTTCGAAATAACATTGTCGTTGTCTAAATGACATAAACGTTATTGTGAAACAAGTCTGAAATAACAGGTGTATTATTTCAATTGCGGTAAACCTCATTCCCTGTGGAGTTATGCCTGTTTTGAAACAGGCCATACAGGGGTCACATGGCACTATTTTGAAATAGAGTTATGGACCAGAAATGCTATTTCAAAATAGATAAGTGGTATTTTGAAATGCATTTTCTATTTGTTTGTGTTATTTTGAAATAAGGCATTTCTGTATACATAGCACAAGTGATTAATCTTAATAAAATATTTTGAGTATTTTACTATGTGTTTGAATTTTAATATGTTAAAATATTTTACAAATCCTGATTTCCATGCCAATATATAGCACTTGCTTTACTTATCTGGAAATATTCATAACAAATAATAATGCAGAGGTTTCAGAATTTGAGCTAGAGCCCCAGAGGTTACAGTAACCTTTTAAAATTCTTGTAGTGTCACAAAGCAGAGGTCTAGTCACACTAGCAAGTAAACTCTACTGTCTGATTTGCCACAGCGTATGCTAACATTGAGACATTCTGTACATTTTGTGTTTTGCCTTTATCTATTCCAGGGAAACATTACTTCATTGTTTTGTTTTGTTTTTAAGGCATAGAATTATTTGTATCCCACGTTTTCCAGTTCAAGATACGTAAGAACACATATGAGATGCTAAAATTTTAGTATCTTTAAAAGGCTCCCTCATATTTGCAAAATGTAACACTTTGGTACAATGTTGTTTAAAACACATACAAACCACCACAACCATCACATGCACCCTCCATGTATAAGAAGCTAAATCAGATTAAATCAGGTGTTCTAAAGATTTTCAGTTGTTAAGACATGCTTCTAATTGGGACTACAATAATTAGGAAACACAGGTTCTTAAGGGAAATACATTAGAAAGTACTAAAGTATACTTTTGCCTTAGGTTTGAGCTTATTGAATGATTCTTACAACCCAACTGAACTGTGACCATGATGACCACTCTTTAGTGTGCTGCAATGCAGTACAAGGGGAAAGGAGAGTGATTCTGGCCCACTCACTACTCTGAGTCCTTGCCCAAGGACCCTTTGGAGTCATCCTTGTCCTGATCTCCTCCTGTCTCACTTAACTGCCTCACTTTCCCTGGCCCACTTTCCTATTACCCTTTGCACTTTTCTGGCTCTTCCACCAGGACCAAGAATCCACAAGTGTCAGTTTATTCTATTTTACAATTATTGGAGCCAAAGTTTGCCACGCTCACTGATATTGAACAGTACTTTACCTGGCATATCGGTTTCATGTGTGAAGAGTGCCCTAAACCACTGATTTTTGGAGAGGGAACTTGAGATTTTAGTTTTGATTTAAGAAGGGATGTTTCCAGAGATTTTTGAATGGGGAGAGGATGGAATCTTAGCAGGTTCATTCCAGGCATGAGGGATGGTCTAGAAGAAGCGGTGGGAATGAAGCCTGATAGCTTAAGCACAGTGAGGTTGATGAAGAAGGAATTATAAGAAGAGAACTGTGACAAATTAGGCAGGAGCTATGTTACAGTAGTCATGATGAGGAACTTGGACTGGTGGCAAACAGTAAGGCACAGCGTATGTAAGAATTTGAGGCAGGCCAGTGGTTGTCAGTGCAGCCGTCAAGGACTGTGACTTGGACATCAGTGTTTAAAACAGACTGAGGGTATGTCTTCACTACTGGGAACACTGATGCTGATGTGCTTCTTTCAGGGCACGTCAGTTGGCAGTGGTACTCCTGCTCCTTGCTCTGAGTTCAGGAAGTCGATGGGGTGTGTTTGCTTCCATAACCACCCCCCCAACACACAGTGAAGACGGTGTGAAAGATCGAATTAAAGTACATCAGCTCCAGCCATGTGACTAACGTAGCTGGAATTGCATATCTTAATTCAGCCTTTCCCTTTTGTGTAGCCCCAGCCTGAAAGAGGGTGAGATATGTGTAAAGAGGGTCAGAGAACGAGGTTACAGTAATCAAGAAAAGAGAGATCCATGGTCAGTGTCTTGATTAGAGAAATAGAAAAAGAACAGGCAGACTTTGGAGGTGTAAAAAGAGAGGTAAAAAACTGGGAGATATAGTAAGCTCTCTGCTTTGGGGCACAAGGAATAGAAAGACATGGAAATAATATAAAGGATAAGCCATTGCAGGGCTGGGAGGTATTATGGAGTGGTCTTAGAGCATGTCTGCATTTCACTTAAAAATATGTTTGAAGCGTGTTTAGAAAGACCTGTGCTATCTTTATTCTAGCTAGAAGAGGCGCCAATAATAGCAGTGAAGTTGTAGCAGTACAGACTCGATCATTGGCTAACCATCTGATTAAGTTTCCAGGGTCCAGGGTGGGTATAACCTTATAAAGCTCATGACTGCTGCAGCTTCTCTACTCTTGGCACCCAAGCTTAAAGCTAGCTTTGGCTATGTTTCCATGTGCTGCAAACACAATTGCAGTGTTTATGTACTCTGCACTGCTAAGCATTGACTACAAGTCCAACTTTTCTGAATGGCAAAAGAAGCTAAGAAAACTTCAGTTTAATTATTTAGATACTGACTTTCAGTTATAGTCACATTTAAATGTTTTATTCAAAAAACAGTTTTCTGCTCTGACATAAACATCCTTTCATGCTGCTTATTTTTAAACTTTCTAGCCTCTCTGCCCTACGCAGTAAAGTATATTTTTTCCCAAGGATATATTAGAAGTGTTTTCAGTTTATCACACGCAATTTAGCAGACAGTTCACATTATTCAACACAATATTCAAATAAACTTCATAACTAATATTGTATCTAATACCAAAATCTCTTTTCCAAACCCAGCATATTGGTTGTTAAAAATCCTTCATGGATCGAAGGACATTTATCTCTGGCAATTATAGACCAGAATCATTTCCCAAATTGAATACATAACTCCAGGTTTGAGAGGCAATGGAGGATTTATAAACCACACACGTGCCAAAATATGCAGTCATTCCAGGTGTCATTCCTCTGGGGGCAGATTGTGGGGGGCAGAGGCTCCTGGCCCCAAATTTAACTGGATTTTTATTGAACGCTTATTTTGATGAATAGTGTTAATGCTCACCACTTTTACTTTGTAAGTTGTCTTGAGAGGAGTGAGCCTATGCCACATTCCTATTTTATGTGCTTATGTTCTGACTGCATGTACATGCCATATTTTACATATTTATGTACAAATTGAACATTTTGCATGTACATTTAATACTGTGCCTGTGGCATTATGTATGATGTACATGCTGTGTGTGTTTAGAAGAGGAAAAAAGCAAGGTAATCTTACAAGAATATTGTACTCTATCCCGTTAATGTTGTGACAGGAATTTTGGTGGGCAGAATGATACAGCCTTGGTTACAATTTGGCCAGCATTCTGGCTTCAGTGCATTTATTCTGACAAGCACTATGGGATATTAAGGCTGAATTTTTAGTGCGAAATAAGCATCTTTCTTGTAAATATTAGCCTCATTGATTAGAAGTGATTGGTAACTCAGTTTTAGGCATTATTTGAAAGGTGTCGAGATAGACTCATCCCCTGCTAGCACAGTGCTTGGGCATTCATACAATACTAACCTAAAGGGATATATTCCACATTTTTTTTATCAATACACATTTTCTCTTTCTTTCTTTATCTCTCCCGTCCACCCTGTGGGCATGATCAAACTTCCACTGAAGTCAGTGAGAGTGCTTCCATTGTCTAGAAATAGGAGTTAAATCAGGCCGTGAATAGCATTTCTAATATTCACAGGGATTTTCCAAGGTCTTCCCTCCAAGTGTTAATTGGGCCCTATCTCATCCAAATCAGTGCACGGATAAGATTGTACTACACAGTCTTGGTTACCTTCAAATTAGAATACTTTAATATTTTCAGTATACATTTTGACATCCAGGAGATCCCCAAGATATGTGCATTTGACTTGCGTGTGTCTTGTGTTAGCATGATTAGTGGAGGACTGCAGAGGAAACTCCAGTCCTGAGGAGGGCTACAGCTGAGGGGGAGAAAGGGGGAAGAGAGCTGGCGGACTGCTCTCCTCCTCCAGCTCAGCCCCAGGGAGCTGCCTCCAGGGGGCGGGGCTCTACCTGTTAAGGGGGATCCCCCTGTTAAAGGGCTGGTAAGCTGGCAGAGTGCTTGGTGCTGCCATCTCAGCCCCAGCTGCCACTGCTGCAGGTGGGGGCAGTGGATCCCTCTGTGAAGGAGGAAGAGATGTGTTAGAGCACTGTGCTCCATTAGATAATGAGGCATTTAACGGGGGGATCCCCCTCGACAGGGAGATCCCCTGTCCCCTTTCAGCCATGGCAGGGGGATCACCTGCCTCAGCTGTGGCAGTGGCTGCTGGGGCTGAGTTGGCAGCCCCGCTCCTACTCGACTTGTGTGAATTTCAAATTACACCTGGTTTCCCAGGAATGTAATTCCTGTGCAAGTTGAGGGTCTTCTGTATTTGTGGACATATGCGTTGTCATATCTCTCCGTTCATGGAATGGTCATGTGGAGATTTGCACACCTTTGCAGCTACATTAGAAAAAGTTTTGGAATATAAATACCTACCTACAATCATGATTCACCTGGTTTATCTTAAAATGTATTTCTTGTAGGTTTTGGTTTAGTATTTTTCCTTAAAAATAAATTGCTTTCTTTTTAAAATAGTAAGCAGTTTATCATATGGCTTATAGCTCTTTACAAACTAAAGAGCATATGGCTGTTGCTTTTCTAATCTGTGTAGCTAGTATCACATAATTTTTCAACATAATTTTATATTTGTCAAAATGTCCTTGAGTTAAATATAGCAAGACTGTACTGAAGGCTATATCATACCTTTTATTTCAAAAAATGGTGCACAGTCATACCATAATGAAAAAATTAAAGGACTGGACATAAAGTCATTCGGAAAGGCTATGTCTACACTTACCCCGTTCTTTGAAGGGGGCATGGTAATCAGGGTGATGGGAGATTACTAATAATGTGCTGAGGTGCATATGGAGGACTTCATTAGGCAAATTCTCCCCATAGCAACTTCGAAGTGTCAAACTTCGAAGTGTTGGCATGCTGTGTAGACACCGGCACTTCCAAGTGCCTTTACTCCTCAAAACTTTGGGAAGTAAAGGTACTTTCAAGTAGCGCAGACACTTCAAAGTGCCTGCGGCTACACGGCATGCAGGCACTGTGAAGTCTGACACTTCAAAGTTGTCGCATTGCAGCACTTCATTAGTAATCTTCCATTACCCTAATTACCTGAAGGGGGCAAGTGTAGCCATAGCCCTAGAGTTGTTTAAAACGAAACAAGGGGAAAAAATGAAATTTGGTTGGAAATGTTGGTTCCATCTTTCAGGATTCAAAACAGAACCATATTTCACTTTCTGAAAAAAAAATCTGTGGTTAGCACAGTTTTTGAAACAGTTATCTGCATGTTTTTGTGTATCAGTGCATTGGGGAGAAAAGGAGGGAAAAGTAACAAAGATGTAGGGGTTGAAATTGTATTGGCCCTTTGGACCCCCAGTCGGGGATGAGGGCCATAATGTACTCACCACCACACAAATACTGAACAACAAAACAAACAGTTGCTGATCTGAAGAGTTTATAACCATCAGTTCAATAGTGAGACCTAAAATGCCTGTGTCAGAGGAGAAGATGCTTGCACTGACCATGGTGAGATTGTGTGAAAGTATAGAAAGAAGGCTTATGTGAACAGGGGAATGGAAAAAAAAGAGGATAGAGACACTCTAGGCCTATCAGTTAGACCACAGGAAGACCATAGGGTCTTTTCTAAAAGAAAACAATGAGTGTAGTTTCAAATTAGGTGACATAATAAAAATTGGAACCACTAGAAGTCCTTGAGGATGAAGCACCTTGATTTCTGGAAATCATACCTCTTTGAGTGCTTGAAAATGGGCACCCAAAAATCAAAGCAATGAAAAGCATGTTGCTTTTGAAAATCTTAGCAGGAAAAGACAATACCTAGTTTTAGGTAAAGGGTTCTAAAATCACAATTATTTACTTGGATATAGAGTAGGTTGTGTTCATGTTCCATATTTACCTAATTCTGTTTTGATTCTAGCAACACCAGAGCCTAAGTCTCAGGAAAGAAATGATATTTGATTTCCTGACTCAATCAGAAGAAATTAAAAACCAATTTTTTTTTCAATTTCTGTCTTCCTAACTGTTTCCTTAGTTTACTTTACAGTCTTAGAGTCTTACTTTGATTTTAATTCTCACTGTTTTTATACTCAGTGGTACTTCTGACTCTCATCAGATGTGAATGAAATTAGAATCAGGTTCCCAACCTGACTCCAGAATCCTCACAGTCCCTAAAATTAGCAGTTTCCTTTCTGTTCAGGGTCTAAGATGTTGAGTAGTCTTACTGAAGTTGGTTGAATTCAAGAAGCAAAACCCCAACCAAAACTGGTGGATATAACCAGGTAAAATATTATATCATCATTAAATAACCTCAGTCCATTGCAAGAGATTATATTATTACTCTTTTATATTCTATTATAATTATATTATATTATTACTCTTTTACTCAAGTATTTTCTGCAAATCTTTCACAGGACTTTATTTACACGACTAGTGACTTATTTTGTTTTGTGACCCAAGTTGAAAATACACTGTAATGATGAGCTCTTTCTAAGAACTACCAGGAAGACAAGCTGTTTGTTTTTTTAACTGGACAATTCTACAGCTCATTATTACTGTTTAACTGGAGAGCCTAAATACTGAACAAATTTCATTAAACTAATCAAGAATTATTGTTTAATGAATTTCATGCTTCTTTGTTTCTTTGCTTTTGTGTCTTCATTTTCCAGGGATTGAATATGATTCTGGACCATGCTTCCAATGAATATGTGCATTCTGGTACTCAGTTCAGCTAGAGCTTGGTGAACAGACACTAAGTGGACTTCAGACATCCTAGGTAAAATCCTGGCCCCTCTGAAACTGAAAGATTTGACATTGACTTCCATGATTTGATTTCACCCTGTATCCATATCTCCAAGCCCATTTTCCTAGCTAATCAGGCTGAAGGCTGTGCACAGACAATATTTGTCCCTTATTTGATAGTTTTCCTTTCAATTAATCTTTCAAGTTTTTAGTTGATATGTTCTATATTAGACAGGTTTTGCACAGTTTGCTTTAATTATGATACTAGAAGAATGGTTTTAATTAAGGTAAAAAAGTACATATAGAAATAAAATGATGAAAGGAAATAATTGAAGTGGGTTTTGTAAAGCTACCTCTTGGTTTTTACCATGGTAAGCTTTTTGTGCTCTTGGATGGAGAGCTCTTTTATATTTCACTGGGACGTCATAAAGAATTAGAGATGTGTATTTATTTCTTTTCATTTATATCTTCAAAGCAAGCCATAAAGCGAGCAGATAAACAAAAATATAATCGATATATAGGATTATCAATTTTTTTAAATATCCCCATACAAAATTTTGTTTATTAGACATATTACATTATTCTGTGGTGTTGATTTTTTTCCTGAGATTAGTAGACTGACTAGATTAAAGGAATAATTTCTTTCCCCTTGAGCTGTATAGCTTCACTAAGAGCTCTCTTTTCTCACTTTAAATATTTTATGTGCAAGTTCTTTAATGAATACAGTTTGAGTAATGTGTTGGGTTTCATGCTGAATCAATGAAGGTAGTGAGAAAATGTTCTACTATATTCATCTATTGGAAAATTGGGTTTACGTCATATTTATTTCTGATCTGAAATGTACATCCTATCAATGTTTAAAAAAGAGGAGAGCCTTTTGGCAATTTAACCTACAATTTTTACAATAGTGCTGAATAAATCTGGATTTACAAAAAATCATCTGATGGTAGTTAACTAAGTAATTGTTTCCCCCATCAGTAAATCTACCTGTCAATATCATGCATGGCATGTTTGAATCGAATGCATGGTGTTAAACTTACTAAAAATCACCAATGCTTCATATTCTTTAAATGAAATAGTGAGATAGTCATAGTCTGTGTAATAATTTCACCCTAACATTGCACAGAAATATTCATGTATGATTTTAAATACAAATCTCTGTGATTGAGAAACATCTGACTGCAGAGGACCTACAAAAGGCTGTCCACACAGATGAAGTAGAATAATTGAGAGTCACATCCATGTGGGGAAAAGGGGAGTTTCTGCTTTCATGCACATCATAAATGAGGACTCCTTTATGAACTGGTGTTGATTGGTGGTCTGGAGCCAAGTGGAGGAAGTGACTGTGAGAACTATGATTATGCTGACCCAGGGGCTCTAACAGCCTGCAGAAAGGGTGATATGTGCTTTGCTGTAATTTCACACTCTGTCTTTTGATTAAGGGTTGCAATGGATTTAGATTTCTGCAAACTTGGACTGCAGAGGATTTCACTCTTGAGGGTTGAGTAGAAGGCTTTGTACAAACTCTCAGCACGGAGATGAAATTCTTGGTTGATATTTATTCCATTTCAGAGCTCTTGGGAAGGCTCTTTGCCTGATGTAAGCCCCTAATAAAAAATTTTACTTTCAGTGTTTCACTCTGCCACAGGAGATGGAAAATGCCTTAAACAACACAAATCACTCTGTAAATAAATGTTTTTATTCCTGGAGCTTTTGCCATAATTCAGGATAGAGCCAGCACTAAACAAAATGAATAATTGAATAATTCCATTTCTTTTTTGAAACTGAGATATTTTCAAGCTGAAAGAAAACTTTGCCCTCAAAGCTGCAAACACTAATGTCACTGGCATCAGAGTCAGAGGTCCATTTCACCAGTCCATTCATGGGCAAAATAAATTTTGTTACATGCAACCAGATGTGTGGATGTGCACTTCCAATAGAAACACATGCTGCCCACTCTGGGTGATGGCAGACGCACTGCTAATCAGCTGGGCAGCGCTTGAATCTCTCCCAGGTGGCCACCCAAAGGCTCAACTTACAGGAACACTGGCCCCAGTTGTGTGAGTAAAGTGCTTCTTGTATGGACAGTTTGCGTGACTGGGTCCTGTATCAGAAACTGGCACAATATTGAGCTCATTGTTATTAAACTGAGAAAATAAAGAGCTATTTTTCTCCACCTGAAAAATTGTGTACATTTATCAGGCTGTTATGAAAAGTGAACTGCCTTTCAATATCATTGTTAATATGTATATTCTGTGTAGACATGCCATGTTGTAGTGTAAAATACAGGACCAGATTCAGCCCTTCTTTGTACCAGTACGTCCTAAGGGAAGAATTTAACTTAAAACATGGAAATCTATCTATTTGTACAAGCAGAATATGAAATGTTTAGAAAGTATTCCAACTGGTCAGGAGAGGTGAAGTCAGCTCAGTTTGACTGTGCTCAGGAGTCTGGAAAAGGTTATTTTCAACTAGGCATGCTCAGAGGCTTAAACAAATATTAGTATTATCAGTCCAATATAATATTACATCTCCTTTCAAAGGCCACATCTATACTAGTGAGTTCTTTCAGAAAGACCATGCGGAGCATCCACACACAAAAAGTGCTCTTTTGGTTCGAAAGAGTCTGTTGAAAGGAAGCACATATAAGTGCTCCCTGGTCCTCCATGATGCCAGCCAGCTGGAGCATAGAGACACCCCGGCCAGTGATAGCGGAACTCTATGCTCCCTGCATCTGGCCTCATTTAAAGCTGCAGGGACCCAAAAACACCATGGCAGGAAGCTGAGGGTGTGCTGGAAGCAAAGACATGAGCCTCCTGCAGCATGTCCACACAGCCACCCCTGAAGCCAAGATACGTGTGATGGCCACCAGCCCCCAGCCAGCCCCCATGTGACCTCAGGGGCTCCCAACAGAGCCCTTCGAGAGGTCCCAGGAGCCCATCCCAGCCACCAAGCAAAGGGTACCCTTCTGAACTGAGCCAGAGCTCAATGACCTCCTGGGGCTCTGGACAGAGGAAGAAGTCTTCTGCACCACGACAGGAAAGAGGAGAAATGTCCCTATTTATGGCCAGCTGGCCACTGGCCTCGCTGCCTGAGCCCACCCTGTCCATGACTTGGAGCAAGTTCACTCCAAGGTGAAGGAGCTGCGTCAGGTATACTTTTTACAGGGAGCTACACAGGCTCCTTGGGGGTGAACACGGTTCCCATCCCATACTGTCCTCCACATGGCAGATGAGAAGCCCCCTGCTACAGCATCCGAAGAGGAGCCAGGGCCACCCAGACCCTTCACAAACACCAGCCAGCTGTGGCTGGAGACTGAAAGCCCCTTGGACGATAGTGAGTCATTGGATGGGACCCTTGTCATCGCAATCCTATTGGACTCCTCCATCCTGGTGGCCTCCAGCTGGATATACCTGTCCCCAGACATCTGCCTGGAATCCTCTGATAAGTGTCCAGTGCATTGCATACCCACCAGAGACAGGCCAGCAACATGGGTGATGGCCCAACTTTGGATGGCCCAGCAAGGAGATCACCCCAGCATGACAACATGGCTGCATGCAATACACAGAGCTCACCACATGGGCAGCACCACAGGCCACAGGCTTGTGGTGGGGCTGGGAAAGGCCAGGCTGCACCCAGGTCACCTATAACCCTTGCAGGGACCCCTCTGTGGCCAGGCACTCCATCTTTCCTGATAGCTTGTTCCCTGGGAGGTTGGGGGGGTCCCCAGGGGTCAGCCCCATCTCTGAGGCATGACACAAGCCACTGTTTCTGGGACAGCCCCATCCCTTGGCCCAGGGATGGGGGCTGCTTACCACAGGGGTTTGAGGGCACAACATGAGGGATTGGTCTGCAGTACTGATGTACCTTCTCTCTCCCCTTCCATCCTTGCAGCTGCACCCTCCAAGGGCAGGGAGAGCCCTGTCCACCACTTGGAGCCAGGCATTCACCTGTCAGCACCTGAGAGGTCTGGCCCATCCACATCATCAGCTGCTGGGTGGGCCCGCAGCCAGAGGGACCATTGTTGTGGCCAGGAAAATGAGGCCACCACCTAGACAGCTGCCCTCCAGGAGCAGAACCAGCTGCTCCAGGGGCAGCTGGCATTGGACAGAACTGACTTGGCCTAGTGGTGGGAGGCATGGGGCGAGGTTGTGGACACACTCCAGACTATTTGCAGGGCTCATATAACTGACAGCCCTGCTACCTGCCTCCCATCTGCCTCCTGCCCCCAACTCTCCAGCTGCCCCCCCAGTTGTCACACCCACTGCTCCCACAGCTGCCCCACCTGCCACCACCCCCATGGCTCTCCCTTCCCTGCTCCTGCTCTGTCTTCCCCCTACCACTGGGGGCCTCACTGAATGTCTTATGGCCAGAGTGAGCCCAGCTGGGGCATCTCCCCCATCCTTTTCCCCCTGCTGCCCTCCATTGAGGCTGAGGATACTGCCCCCACACACTCCTACCTCCCAATGATCCTGGCCCCAGCCCATCCTTAAAGGGGACCCTGCACCTGGGGTGGGAGGGACTCCCATGGCCACCATGGCTTGCAGCTTTCCACCCCCTCCAAGGACTGAGGCCTCACACACCCCTGTCCCAACCACCCCCCAACCATATATAGTCTCCTGTACATATTTCAGAGACTCTTTATCTGTTTACAAATGAGGGGTGGATGGGCTGGTGATCATGGCGGGATGGTGTGGGGCTCAGAAGGGTCACTGAGTCCTGTGCGTGAAAGCCTCCTGGCAGGCCTACCAGATGTGAACCCTATCGCAGTGGGTGTGGCAGTTGGGAGCCACAGCCCAGCCTCAGCCACCTGCCCAGTGAGGAAGGTGTCCTCCTCTTCACCTCAATGACGTAGTGCAGGGAGTAACATGCCCCCATAAACTGGGGGATGTTCTGCACCCCAACATCAAGGCATGTGATGAGGCAGCTGTCTGGGATGGCAAGCTTCCAAATGGCCTCATCCTGGTGTCCTGACGTTGGAGGGCAGGGTTGACCCAGCTGCAGAGCTCCATGAGGAGGAGCTTCATCATTTAGAAGTTCTGCAGCCATCATGCATCATCTCATGTAGACAGGACCAGGCGGTCCCGCCAGTTGAAGCTGGTGTGGTAGCTTCAGAGATGTCAGCAGGCCCTCGGGGGAATGGGGGGTGGGGGGCAGCACAACCAGGTCCATGATGGGTTGGGGCTTGGCTACCAGAACAAATGGAGGGCAGCCACAAGGAGAGTGACCAGTATCCCAGTCGGGGATTATAGATGACTCCGGGGCTTCTATGGGTTCATGGCTCTCTGATGTTAGGGTCAGAAAAAGGCACAGGCTCAGCTTCACTGTGACCAGCTTGGCAGGCCTCAGCAGAGTGTTCAGGGAAGGGGTGTTTAGGAGGGGTCTTTTAAGGGATCATGTGGCCAAGGCTCTCAAAGGGACTTGCCAGCCATGCAACCCCATCTGCAGCGGTTCCTGGCCCATTGTTTCCAAAGATTGTACAGGGCTGCATGGTCATGCTCTTTTAAAAGAGTAGAGCCACCCAAACAGTCCCATGCTAATACTGTACCCATACTGACAGAACATGTATTCGTAAATATACATAGGCGACAAAAAGTTCCAGAAGCTAATGTGGTTCTAAAATGTTGTCTAAAAGAACCTTAATTCTTCATTATATCTAGGTGCTCAGGACTAATATTGCAGCTTGGCTGGCATTTTAGCAGTGCCCTAGTTCATGGCTGAAGTAATCATGAATACATGGGCATAATTAGCAATACAGCAATGGCAGTAACTCCATTTATAACTGTTTTGTAATATTTAACAAGTTCTTGTTGTTTCATTGTGCAGTAGAATAATTGACTTTTTGGATGTAATCAGTTAACTTAAAAAGAAAAAAAAGCTGCTGAACCTGGCTTCTTAATAGTACTATATCTTATGTCTCAAGGATTTTTAATGTGGAACTGACAAATAAAGTAACCTCTTTTACCATTTAACTAATAACCACTTTCTATGAATGTTTGCTATTATCAATATAATATATGAACTGCATACCCTGCAACTAGTAATATATAATTTTTACTTTAAGTATGTGTAGTTGTTTCCTAAATGCATTATCTGTGTCTACTTAAATTGGTTGTGATATGTGTATGCAATACCACACTGAGTTACTGATTTTTTTATTTTTCCCAGAACCTTGTCAGGCATACTTAAATCAGCCTAATTGCTCACTGAACATCATTTTTACCCTCATTCATTTTAATGCACTCTTAATAAAGACAGATATTTTATTAAAAACAGCCCTATGAAATATATTATGTGACAGACTATATGAAATTTGCAATATAAATTCATTTGTTTAAATTGCTTTAACATTGTGGGTTTACATATTAATTGTATTATGAAAATAGATTAAAAACAAGAGACAATTCAGTGTGACCTATATGGGTATTTGATCATAAATTATAACAAAGGTTAAAGGACTTTAGCTATAGCACTTGTTATATCGATGCACCCAGGAAAGGTCAGAAAATATGGTCTGGAGTAAAGATTAGTATAATATCTTTAATTGTTTCCACTATTTAAAAGCAAACATGTATTTAGGACTTGATTCTGCCACTTTTTCTCACAATAAGTATTTTACTTCAGTAACCCACATCTAAATCAATGGCAGTGTCTATGCTAGTGAGTTTTTAAAAAATAAAAATAAAAACCAGGCTCTTTCAGAAAGTCCCTGGGAGTGTCTACACTCAAAGCGTGTTCTTTCAATATTAAATCAGAAAAACATTCAGCTTTTTCTGGTGGCCATTTTTCACTCTTGAATGAGGAAGAGAACCTTTTTCCAAAAGTTTCTTTTGGAATTCTTTTGGAATTACTGAAGTTATATTACCAAAATTAAATCCATCCCCCCAGAGATAAAATTAAGGAATTATAAAGAGTTATGTCAGAGATGATAATTCTTTAATGTGTATTGATTATTCTCACTGGAATCCTAGAGGGAATTATAATACTAATATCCAGATATGGGCAAATATCACAGTGAAAGGACACACAAAAAAAAAAAAAAAAGACGTCTAGACTGGAGAGAGGTAACACAGAATTTCCCAGAGTTCAGAAAACAGTGATATAATTGGAAGAACCATCTTCATGTTGAAAACTCACATAAAGCTTGAATAACCCACCACAGCTGGCATAACTGCAAATGTCATTCTTGTACATATACGACAAAGTGAGTCACATTTACCCTGCTCCCTCCAAATCTAGTGCCAGAAACTAAGGCTTCATTGCAGCTTGCTGCTGCTCCAGACTGTGAGTTATAATATTACACAAAATTTCCCTACTTCACGTGCAGGTTGTTAAGCCACTGCAGCTAAATCATTATTGATTCCTTAGCACCTCCACTGCCTCTCCTAGACTGACATTACTGAAGCCAATGCAAAGAACTGCTCTTTTGTATAGCCACTATGAATGTTACTTTTCATCACAGAACTGTACTTTAAGGCCAAAAGTGTCATGGAGGATCCTGTGCCAGACATCTACACTGAAGTGAAATTGAGGTCCTGATACTCAGAAATCACAAACAGTCCTTAATACCACATTAGCCACATGGCGATGACAGCCCTCAGCTATCAAATGGCACCTTAGGAGATCTGTTGTCTATGTGTTCAGGAACACATATGCTCACTGAATGGAAAAACAAGATTTTTTCCTCAAGAAAGTGTTTTGTTTTGTTTTTTCTCCTGCTAGTGCTACTGAGACACTACAATAAAAAGAGTGAGCTTGATCCTATGCCTCCATGTGTCATTGATAGAACTAATTACAAAGGCCTTGTCTACGTTACTGGGGTAAGTTGACCCAAGTTATATTACTCTAGCTATGCAAATAATGTAACTGGAGTTAACACAGTTTAAGTTGATTTAATATGGTGCCAGTGTCACATTGTATTGATGGGAAATGCTTTCCTGTTGACTTTATAATATGCTTCTCATTCCACTGGAGTACTGGAGTTGATTGGAGAGTGCTCTATGGTCAATTTTGTGGGTCTTTACAAGACCCCCTAAATGGACTCCTGCTGCATCTATCTCAGCAATGTTAAACTTGGTAAGTGTAAATGGGGCCTAAATTCCAATTAGCCACATTACTGCAAATCCACTGGCGGTCAAAAGTGAAAATAAGGGCACAACTGGAAAACAGCAAGCCTAATCTGGTCTGCAAAACTTTTGACCTTTGCTGAAGGTGAAGATAAAAGAGAAAGAAAGAATCCAATGTTGACTCTCAGATGCAGAGGAATTTCTCCTACTTATCTCACTGCTCTGGACAGAGGCAGAGGGACATATTTCTCTGTCACAAAATCAGCATCAGTACTGAGTCTGTGATATAGTTATACTTTCTGGTGTTGAATTTGGTGGAGACATAGGTTTCATCCACTCTTTTTGCAGTATGTGAGCAGCAGGTCTTGGACTTAGCTTCTGTCACTTCTTTCCCCAACGAAAAGATCACACACATCCAACACAGCCTCATGGACTACCAAAAAGAACTAGCTGAACCCTGGATTACAGCACAACACCTTTCTTCCAAGAATTCAGACGTGAAACCATGGAAACAATAAAAACTGCCAGGGCCTCTTGGATTCTGGGACAGATTTTCCTGGACGATAAATGAATAGAGAAAACCTACTAATGAAGATTCATAGATTCCAAGTGCCTGGAAGGACCATTGTGACCATTTTGTCTAGCCTCCTGTGGAATTCAGCCCATGGAACTTTCCTACAATTTCTTCTGAGCTACAGCATGTTTTTTTCTTTCTGTTTTCTTTCCCTTTTTTTTCAAAACAACCTTTGATTTAAAAAATTGCCAATCATCCAGACTGATAATATTTTCACTGACAGAGGGAATCTACTACACAGTCTTATGTGTGAATTGGTCTAAGCATATTTACAGAAACTATCACTTAATGGCTACATCTACACTAGCCAAAAATTTCGAAATGGCCATGCAAATGGCCATTTCAAAATTTACTAATGAAGCACTGAAATACATATTCAGCACCTCATTACCATGCGGGTGGCTGCGGCACTTCAAAATTGAGGCGGCTCGCGGCCTCACGGCTCGTCCAGATGGGGCTCCTTTTCGAAAGGAGACTGGCTACTTTGAAGTCCCCTTATTCCTATCTGCTCATAGGAACAAGGGGACTTCGAAGTAGCCGGGGTCCTTTCGAAAAGGAGCCCCGTCTGGGTGAGCCGCGCGGTGGCGAGCCGTGTAAATTTCGAAGTGCTGTGGCTGCTCACATGCTAATGAGGTGCTGAATATGTATTTCAGCACTTCATTAGTAAACTTCAAAATGGCCATTTGCATGGCCATTTCAAAGTTTTTGGCTAGTCTAGACACGGCCAATGTGAATAACTTCTGAAGCAACTAATCTTCCTTGTGTTTGTAAGATGGGAAGCTAGACAAAAGCAGTCTCCAGGGATAGCTATCAGTCTCCTGGTGCACCATGAGTTAGGTTTCATGAGTTAGTTAGTGCAATGGTAACAGATCAGAACCTTTGGGCAATTCACTGGTTGGTGAATGGTTCAGAGGTACTATTGGGTATATGGAAATTTCTATTGTGAGAGGCAATTAAAAACAAATCTTAAATTGCTAATATATGTTTGTATTTATCTTTGTGTAGCCACATACCGTTTGATTCGGAATTTTTCTTGGCGGTCACTCGATAACAAGTAGGATGTCTTCATGTCACCCTCCTATTTGTGAGTCTGCTGATGGCTGATCCGCTCAATACTGGAGCTGCAGATCTTATTTCAAAAGCATGGAGGTGAACCAACTGCATGCCGTTATCCAGTCAGGGGGGACTACGTTTAGAGCACCTTTTCTAGCCCTCTCCCCATGCCTATGTGTGAATTCTTTTAACAAGGGGACACTGTTGCACTGCAGCCACCACATGGTTCTTGATGAAAAGAAAACTCAGGTCCAATGTCATGGGAATCCATGATAACCGGGAGTCTCCTGTCCACTGCAGCCTTCATCGGCCTTCACAGCCATTGTAGCATTATCTTTACTATCTTCCGCCTGTTCTGCTGTTGAGAACTTTTAAGATCGTTCTTTGTCTGGACCCTCCTCCTTGATCTTGCCACTATGGATGACCCTGCCAGCAGCACAAGACTCCCTAGGGTATTGCTGTTGGGTTTATTGGAACACACAAGCCCACTCATCATGACAAGGTGATGATCCAGAGACCAGGGATTTAGAATAGTGTAACTAAATTAACCTGTTGTTTTTGTAGCCTTTTTTATATCCTGCAAGTGTGCAGCAGGACTCTAATTAATTGACATTAGGTCAAAAGGCCTGTATTTAGTGCTCAGCTGTAAATTCACGACATATGTCAAACTAATGAAGAATACTAGTATCATTCCCAGTTTGCTATTCTGGTTGTAACGAATGGACATGAATTACATTTTGTATATCACTGTAACTGGATTACTTGTGTATGCATATGAAGAAGAGTGTTAACTTCAAAGAGTGAGTCCTTGTGCCTTCAAAAATCAGAAGTCTATGGACCCATGTTATGCTCGCAATATTAGCCAAACTGTTGCCAGAGTACATCTTTGTAGCTGAAAACAATCCTGCATCTTTTGACTTCATTGATTCTGGATAGAGGACCCCACCGATATTTACTTAGTTTATTAAAGGAATGATTTGTCAGCATTTTCTTTGGTGAGCTCTGGGGTGCATGACTACCCTATTGGAGCTGGAAGCACCTACTGTGTGGTGAATACAAATTATAATAATCTTTCATCTTTATGTTCAATTTATCTGGGCCATAATATAGACAGGAGTTTCTAAGAGAACTGACTAGGGCTCCATGGTAAACTAATATAGCGTCTCAGGAGCACATATTGGTTGCTGGTCCAGTTACATTTAATTCTAGAATATGACACTAATTTGGGGTTTCATTCCTGTTTCTTGACAGATTGAGCTGATTTGGCCTCTCAGTTGTGAACCACATATCAGGCACCATGACAGCAAGTCATGAAACAGAGGCATCACATCTTACTATCTGTTGTACATAGACATGGGAAGAATATCCATACTCCTTCTCATACCTTTGATTGACAAATATTATTGTCCTGGTCAAGAGTAAGCAAAACTGCCTTGAAATGGCTAGCTACTTTTCATGAGTGGAACCCAGACTATTATTATAGGCTTTTTCTTTATCTACAGAGACCTCAACAATCTATCAGTCTCACTATTTAATTATTTATACCCAGCTTCACAACACCTTTATGCCAAATATAAACAGGTTGGTCATCTATCTTTTCTCAGTGTCTAGCTGAAATCACCTACTGGATGAAGAGCACTTGGATGAAGCTAAACCCAGGAATGACTGAAGTGAAGCTGGTAAGTATACCATACACATGTCATCATTTTTTTTAATCCAAATCAGTAACAATTACATGAGAAGAGTAGATTCATGAGAGAGATGCAGAACAGGCATCATTGTCGAACTGCCTCTTGATCCACCACTCCAACGCCCATGGTATAAAAAGTAACAGGAGGAGGAATGGGAAGCAGTGAGGAGGCATACGGATAACTCTATCAGAACAAAGCTTCACTGTGTGAGACTTTCACTGATAAAGAGAATTTAGGCCAATGGTTAAGAGGTGGACATTAGTAGTGCAGGGTCAGGCAGTTGCAACCTGACATCCTGTCTTCTTGGGGGCTGGTGGAGATCATGGGCCAGAATATTAAGTTTATCTGAAAGCATCAAAATTCTTTTTCATTACATATAAATGAGATTTAAATGCTGGACTTGATGCACTGTGATGGGAGGTCCTATCCCACACATGTTATGAGCAGGTACAATAGATCAAGTAACTTTATAGCAGCAATGAAGGGTCCTGTGGCATCTTATAGACTAACAGAAACGTTTTGAGCATGAGCTTTCGTGAGCACAGACTCACTTCATCAGATGCTGGTCTTGGAAATCTGCAGGACTAGGTATAAATAAGCCAGAGCAAGGGTGGGGATAACAAGGTTAGCTCTGTCAGCAAGGGTGAGGCTTACTACCAGCAGTTGATCTGGAGGTGTGAACACCAAGGGAGGGGAAGCTGCTTTTGTATTTAGCCAGCCATTCGCAGTCTTTGTTTAAGCCTGAGGTGAGGGCGTTGAATTTGCAGATGAATTGTAGCTCAGAAATTTCTCTGGCCCTGCAGATTTCCAAGATCAGCATCTGATAAAGTGAGTCTGTATTCACAAAAGCTCATGCTCAAAACTTTTCTGTTAGTCTATAAGGTGCCACAGGACCCTTCGTTGCTGTTACAGATCCTGACTAACACGGCTACCCCTCTGACATGTAACTTTATAGGCTGCTCCTGAAAGAAAGCTAGAGCCTGATAAGCCCCAATGACTGCTGAGAAGAAGCTGGGACAGGCTTATAAGGAGAAACTGGGGATAAACAAAGAAGCTACAAGGAGGAGCTTTTCAGGCACTCCCAAAGGAAGAGTTGGCAAAGTAAATGGTTTTGAAGGGGAATAATAAACCTGAGATGCCCTGGGTAGTGGAAGAACCTCTGTTGGTAAACTCAAGGTTGGGGAAAGTAGAGAACAGAGCGTAGGCAAAAGCCCAGTAAGACTACAACAGGAACAGCACTTGAGCAGAGGGTGCCTGTTTCTGGAATGTGGAGTAGGGGGCCCAGGCAGAGTTCCCTTACTGACTGCTTGGAATGTCGCACTGACTTGGAAGCTGTTCAGACTTCCTGAGATTGTAGTTGGACACTCTCTCCACTGGGGAATTGAGGCCCTGTAGTGGGGAGAGCTGCAGTGACTTGGCCAGAGGATTGAGTCATGAAGAGGGAGCAGCCTGAGTTGAGAGAAAGAGATCATGAGGTAAGCATCTCAAGGAGGGGGTACCAAGCTGGGAGAGAACTACTTTGTAGCTGTAGCCATAAGAAATACCACAGCAGTGAGTGTGCACCCTCTTATACCCCCCTCCAATACTTTTTTGGTATAATTGTGTGCATGTGAGTGACAGGCCCATTTTGTGTTGCAGTCACTCACATCCTTTCACAAGTGTTGTCAAGGATGGCACAATCATGCTTTTGTATGACATTATTCCATATTGTCAGAAAGGTAGTTGTGTTAGTCTGTATCTTTGAGAACAACAAGTACTGTGACACCTCATAGACTAACAGATATTTTGGAGCATAAGCTTTCATAGACAAAGACCCGCTTCTTTGCCCACAAAAGCTTATTCTTCAAAATATCTGTTGGTCTATAAGGTGCCACAAGGCTTCTCATTATTCCATACTGTCTTCTGTTTTGCTCCCAAAATGTAATGAGATCTGTAGGAATCTCCTGCGTTTTGACGCATTATCTTTGTAAAATTATAATAAAATAAGTGATGACCGATGACTGTAAATCATGAGCATTTGTGCATATAAGCCACACTCTGGCTACTTTTTCAGAGTATATCTTACACTTGAAATACCGGAAAATGAAAGAACTACAGGCTACAGGCTATTTTGGATTGAAAAATGGGTCATCTGATAATATCCCTTACACCTCCAACAGTATTCAACTGTATATAGCAGAAGTTTCAATACAACTTGATTAAAAGCTTTCAGCAACATAACAGATAATCTTTGTCCCTCTACTGAGAATTATCGAAGGACATAAGTTGTAAGTTCCATTGGCTTAACTGAGTTGTAAATTACCCCCATGTGAGCTTACTGAGCATCTCTCACAGTTCTTGCTGACAGTCTTGACATTCAGTTATTACACAAAGCAGAAAAAACAAAACAAACTGAACTGTTGCAAGTAACAAAATCAAGTCAGTTCTGGCAAAACTAATCTAATGTTTTGTGTCGATAGAGCATGCAAATCTGTGTTATATCTACCTGTTAGAGCATATCTAACTCTGAAGACTGTTGTTCCCATAAGCTCAACTTATTTCTTACTGAGTATATTTGTTTTTGTTTTCTTCTTCCTCAGAATTCCTTTAAAAGTAGGGTATCATTATTTTTAATCCAATAATCAGTTATACATTTTAAACTTTCTCTGTCCTTTCTTCTAACCTGACATTCCCTCCATGGTTTCCAGATTGAAGACATGGGTTGCTGGTGTCATGATGATGATGATATGTTGCCACTTTACTGACATACAGCATAGGTCTGTAGTCATTGGAACAGAAACAAATGGAGCGATGGGCAGAGACCTGTTGCGTGAACTATGACACTGCTCATGGAAAGGGGGAATGTGTGCTGCTTCCTTCTTGCTCTAAAGATTCAGCTGTGTACTTGGAGGGAGTGAAGTCTTGGGAAGTGGGGACTGGCAAGGAGAAAGATGTACTTCAGGTAACCAGACTAGTGAAGTATTGGAGGGGTAGCCGTGTTAGTCTGGATCTGTAACAGCAATGGAGGGTCCTGTGGCACCTTATAGACTAACAGAAAAGTTTTGAGCATGAGCTTTCGTGAGCAAAGACTCACTTCATCAGATGCATCTGATGAAGTGAGTCTGTGCTCACGAAAGCTCATGCTCAAAACTTTTCTGTAAGTCTATAAGGTGCCACAGGACCCTTCGTTGCTGTTACAGACTAGTGAAATGATTCTGAAGCTTCTTTCCACATTACCCACTTTCTTCTTCCTCCCATAAAATCTATGCTTTTAAAGAACTCCAGCCTCCCCATCACATATATTTTGTTTTTACTTTCTGGGTATCAGAATGAATATGCAATCACAATGCCCTCCCCAAAATAAGTAAGCATACATACAACATAAGCATATAGTGGCAGTTAACAATGTCCTTAAAAGTTAAGCATAGACTTAGATGCTGTCCTGAACAGGTTATTTAGGCACTTTTTTTTTCTCCTCAGTCAGGGCCTTCATTTAGTGCTAAACATCTGATGTTACTTGTTTCAGAGTCCAATCACAATTTGCACCGAATTTTTTGGAAACTGAAGCAGGCCCTAAATGAACAACTGAAAATTATTGCAGCATTTTTGACTGTACAAATCAGGATGCCACATTATTTAAATTAAAAATCCAGATAGTGCTACCAGAATGTTTCTTGAAGCATAACATCTGATTTGAAAAATATCTTATGTAGTAATGTTTTTGGCTTCATTAGTGGTGCAAAGGTAGATTCATGTATTGTTTTCTTATAAAAAGATCATCTGAAAATTATCTTCTATTCCTTTGTACTATTTTAAAATAGAAATGTCAATTCTTTTTCCTTAGATGACTTTCATATTTTGCAAATAATATGTGTTAGATACAAATGAAAAACACATATTCTAGAACCATTCACATATTGAGGTTATTTGCGCTTTTAAAGATTTTTATCATTAATTTACAGCAAATTCTTAAAATTGTCATTTTTACCTTGGCAAACCCATGAAATCAGTTGTCTGTCAGATATATTAGGATTTCAGCTTACTTTTATAAATGAGCATGAAGGCATACAGGGTTATGAGAAACACATTTCCTCTTTACACATATAAAATATCTCGTAACAAATCAATTCTGTTGCACAAAATTACAAGAGCAAGGCATACCATGGTTGATAGGATTTTTTTATCTGAATGTTTGTAGACTGAATTTTTTTCTTTCATTACAGTTCTGTCTGAGTAGAAAAGGTCATCTTTATTTATTGATGGATTTGGTCACATGGGAGGAAAATTGTTACTGTCCACATTGAGAGGAAGTATGCCATGGACTTTAAGAACATTAAATAACTATGTCACATGCATCACAGCCAGATGCGGAGTGCTTTCCATTCTAGCTATTATACCAGGGAAAAATAGAGACTATAAAAACCCTACTATGGGGAAAAATGTTTTTAAACTGATTGTGCCTTATTCTAAAGATTACAGGCAAATGAGTAACAATAAAAAAAGAAAAAAAACTCTGTACTGCTTATAAATAAACAGACTTCCAAGGTTCACTTGTTCTTCAATGTTGGTGAATAAAGCAATGGAGAGTCTCTACTTTATGCAAAGGATAAAATGCTTTGATGGAAAAGAATAGCATTAATGTCAAAGTAAATGTGGCTCTAAATTGCATTAGAGAAATGCTAAGAAAAACTATGTTGAGGGTATTTGAAATAGCTGTGATCTAACAGTGCAGATGTACAGGTTACCTAATGGCAAGGGTAATCTAAGAATATAAAATATTAAATAAGAGTAGAATTAGACTTTCTAATAACATAAAATATGATGGATATTGTATAAATTCCAAATGATTTTAAAATCACACAGAGAAATAAGAGAAAAATTATACTTTTTGATTATGGTAATAATGGGATGGGGTTTTGATTTTAGCTTTAAGCATGTGCTTAATTCTCACTGAGGCCCAATAGGTATTTAAGCACATGTTTAAAGTTACACGTGTTCTTTAGTGTGTTGTGCTTCATAACTAGAATACTAAGCTCTTGCAAGGCTGGAACTTTTCCAAGTATTGCCTGTGGCCTTCCCCTCTAGTCTTTTACTAATTCAGTCTGTAAATTATCTTCTCTGTGCAAGTGAAGGGAATTCACCCATTTTTATTAAGCCAACGACCAAGTATATAAACATCAGCAGAAGTTATGCTGCATCTTTAAGTCTTCCTTCTGTTTTCCCTAAACTGTGGTACAGTATCAGGCCTTAAACAAGGTGTATTTTTTTCTTCTTCTTAGCATTCTGGATGCCAGTTCTACCTCCAAAAGTGGCACCAAGTCTACATGTTTAATGGGGAGAAGTCGTGGTGCACTATGCTGTAACACAACCCTGTACAGTGAAATAAATACGTAACTCTGTTTGACTTTTCTGGAAGCAAAGTTATACACCATGAATCAGCTGTCTCTGAAAGGTGTCCTACACCAAACTGCCAAGTTGGACTTACGGGACACACTCTGTTTTCTAATTAAGTTAGAAAGAAAATGAACTAATGATGCCTAGCTTTTGTACACATATTAATGCTACCTAACACTCTCATTTCAAAGGAGGTTCATAGATATCACATTTCCAATTTTACAAATGGAGAAGCTGAGGCACAGAAGTAATGTGATATGGAAGTAAAGTCATTCAGTAGACCAGTGCCAGAGCTCGGAAGATGAGGCCTGAGTCACACTCCCCAACGTATCAGCTCGACTGCATTGCCTCTCAATTATAGAATTATAAAATGCCTATAAGTCAACAAAATGACTGTTCTTGGACTGAAAACTGAACATTATGGAGTGTCACCTTTCTCCCAGACTTTAAAATATCAGAGTTGTGCTCTTTTCCTTGCATAACCATGAGGTGCTGACTCATCCACTACCCCATTAAACTCATGTTGAGTTCAATACCATTGAGGGTGATCTTCAATATGCAAAGTTTGAGCCACAAAATTTCCTCCTTTGAAGAGTAAAATATAGCATTAAAAAAAAACTTAACAGTTGCTAATGGACAATCCTATATTTTGTCATTCTATCTGTGTAGCATATTGGCACAATCTCGTCATCTATTAATTTAATTAATCTATAATGTTTGGTTGAATGAAGCATACAGACAGATTAAAAGTTCCCATGTCGTCAGTTGAATTCTGAGATTGTCAGGACTAAGACGTGTAATCAGCAGTATGGGAGTCATATGTGCCTAGTGTACTCCAACAAATTGAATTTCATTGCTTTACTGCAACCAGACTGTATTTAACCTGGGAATTGTTTATAAGTGTTAAAGCATATGTAGAAGAACTATAATTGAAAGTCAACATTTAAAAAGTCAAACTGGTTATCTCCTAGCGATAGCTGAGACATTGAAATTTTTCAGCATTCTTCAAGTAGAAAATGCATGACTGTCTGTGAACGAATGCTGCGTTTAATAATGGGAGCCACTATTTGGATCCTGACTAATGGACTTTTCTATGGGATCCTAAAGCAATATATGAATGCCTGGGAAAGTGGAAGGGAGAAAAATATATTGAGAAAGGCACAATGCTTTCTAGAATAGTACGCAGCATAGGAGGAGGGATCTGAATGCTTGACGTGACATGATATCTTTTAGTTGATCTTTTAAAATATTTTATGTTTTCCTGAAAACATGTGAACTATACACAGGCACAAGGAGGGAGAAGCAATATATTTTAATTTACCAATTTCTGTTGGAAAGACATTTTTGATATTATAGAGAGTTCTTTTTCAGGTCACCTTCATTCAAACTACATACATGTGAACTAAACTAATACAAATATATTAAGTTTAACCAAAACTGACAGAGCATGTTTGCTGGAATGTAGATAATACAAACGAGGCTCAGTTGCCATGGTATAACCTATGCAACACTAACATCTAAATCAGCATAATATTAGTACAATTTAGATGACTCCAGTTGTTCTACTTTTACTCACAAAGGCTATGTCTGCACTACAAAATAACTTGGAAGTTGCTTACTTCTAAGTATAACTTCAAAGTAAGCAACTTCAAAATTAAATGTCTACACACAAGTAGCCCCTACTTCGAAGTAAGGGGCCAGGAAATGATGCAGGCATGGGGCTGCATGGCCGACAAGGCCTTCTGGGCTCACAGCCAGCCAACCCCTTAAAGGACCCTTCCGAACACCAACAGCATGCACATGCTTAAGGTTGACAGGCTGCAGAGAGCAGCAGAGCATGGGCAGAGGGGGATAGCCGGAGACCATGTCAAGTCACTCCCTCCTTGAGGTTGATGCTGTCTTGACCCTGCTCACCCTGGTGGCCATGCTGCTCGCCCTACTATACCCACAGTGTGGGTGGGTCGCCTGCCTGGGACCTAGTCCAAGGCCCCACCATTCCCTCCCTGAGGCGGCACCAGTGATTCTATGCCATCAGCACCGAATGGTGGGACTGGCTGGTGCTGGAGGACAGGGATGACAAGCGGTGGCTGAAAAATTTCGAAATGACCCAGCAGACATTTGAGAACCTCTGCCACTGCCACTCCCCAGTCCTCCAGCACCAGGACACCAGCATGCAGCCAGTGCTCCCAGTGTGGAAGAGGATGGCCATTGCACTATAGTGGCTGGCTACCCCTGACAGTCACAGATCTGTCAGCCACCAATTCGGTGTTGGAAGGCCACTGTCAGAGCAGTGCTGAGTGAGGTATGGCCAGCCCCCACCACTGACCCACCATAGGGGGGAGCGACTGGGAAGAGGTAGGTGGGGTGTTAGTGGGAGGACAAGGGGCCTCCTGGTCAGGCGTTCATGGACATCCCCTCCTTCCCCCCGCAGGTTATCCAAGCCATCAATACTGTGCTCCTGCAACACATCGCGACCTTGGTGGACCTGGATGCTACCGTTGCTGGGTTTGTGGACGTGGGCTTCCCTAACTGTTTCAGAGCCCTGCACAGGATGCACATTGAGATCTGGCTCCGGACCACAGTAGGGCACAGAGTAGAGAGTAACGATTTGGGAAAGAAGAGAGTTGCTGAGGGAAGGGTTTTTTAGGTTCCCAGTTTACTATACAGCTTCCATGCACAGTCTATATGCTCAACCGGCCCTCGACCTACTCTTCCCTGTGTGAAAGGGGTCCCAAGTTAGACAAAAGAGGATAGAAAAGGCTAGGAAAAAAGATTTTTGTTTTCCCTCTTCACTACACAGGCATTGCCAACACAATGAATGGAGGACGAGGTTTGCCAAATTTAATTGCCCTTGTGGGGTGGTTTGGTATTTAGAAAGTTGAATGGCCAGTTGATATGATCCCTGAAAATCTGTTTTGGCTGTGGCATGTGAGGACCCTAGCTCGAGAGCCACTTGAACTGTTTTCCCCTGGCACAGATAGGCCCCAAAAATCTTAGCTGCCGGGGGGCTGATTGAAGTAGTTCCCCCAGGCTCCTGCAAGCCCCTACAATTCATAGCCGGGGGGGACACTTCCTCCTGGTGGAAGAAAGGCTACAAAAATCTTAGCCAGTAGGGGTGACTTCCCCCTGGTAGCAGCAACGCCCTGAAAATCTTAGCTGCCAGAGGAGACTTGCCTCCGGTGGCAGAAAGGCCCCAAAATATTTTTGGTGGGGGGGCCAGTTGAAGCATCCCCCCTGGACATGTGCAAGCCCCCAAAAATCTTTCCTTCCCTTGGAGCCCTAAATGTGTGCAAGCCAGGACATGATGCTGCCTGGCATCATGGCCAGCACCTAATGGCAGGCATGCCTTTTTATAGCACTGGGGGCTAGCCACGTGACGTGGCTGAGCATTTGAAAGACCCCAACTGCGTGGCGCCTGGGGGCAAGGCAGAAGTGGTGCACAGAAATATAAACCTCTGAGAAGAAGTTTCTCGGCCTCTTACACAAGCATGACCCCCACAACAGCCTTGCTACTACATGGTGCAGTGGGGCAGTGGCTGGCACCAGGTAGAGAAGGAAAAAAAAGCAAGTGCAGAGAGAGACAGAACCACGAACTCCTTGCAGGGGCTATTTGTAATGGGTAGATGCTCTCCGAGCACTAATAGCAAAGAATAAATGACATTTCTCAGCCTCTCATATAAACAAGGTCCCATAGTCACAGGCTTCCTGGTCCCATCTTGAAATTCACGGTCTTCCTGTACCTAATTCCTGCACACTTGAGCTGCGTCTACACGTGCCGGCTACTTCGAAGTAGTGGTGCCAACTTCGAAATAGCGCCCGCCACGTCTACACGTGGTGAGCGCTATTTCAAAGTTGAAATCGACATCAGAAGGCGAGACGTCAAAGTCATTAACCCCGTGAGGGGAAGGGAATAGCGCCCTACTTCGAAGTTGAACGTCGAAGTAGGGCACGTGTAGCCGATCCACGTCCCGCAACATCGAAATAGCGGGGTCCGCCATGGTGGCCATGGTTGAGAGACGCTCTCTCCAGCCCCTGCGTGGCTCTATGGTCACTGTGTGCAGCAGCCCTTAGCCCAGGGCTTCTGGCTGCTGCTGCTGCAGCTGGGGATCCATGCTGCATGCACAGGGTCTGCAACCAGTTGTTGGCTGTGTGGATCATGTGCTGTTTAGTGCAAGTGTGTCTGGGAGGGGCCCTTTAAGGGAGCGGCTTGCTGTTGAGTTCGCCCTGTGACCCTGTCTGCAGCTGTGCCTGGCACCCTTATTTCGATGTGGGCCGCTTTGGTGTGTAGATGCTCCCCTGCAGCACCTACTTCAATGTAGTGCTGCCCAACGTCAACGTTGAACGTCAACAGCACCAGCCCTGGAGGACGTGTAGACGTTATTCATCAAAATAGCTTATTTCGATGTCGCTACATCAAAATAAGCTATTTTGATGTAGCATTCACGTGTAGACGTAGCTTTGGAGAACAGTGGCCAGAGCAGAGCACTGAGAGGCATTGTGGGTTACTTGCAGGACACCTCTGGGGAATAATAAATTCAATTTTAAGAAGTGTCTCTTCCACACTGGCCTTTATTCAAACTTTTAAATTCGAACTTGAATCTACACCCAGTAGGTACCAATGGTGTTATGATATCAACATTAGTGCACGCTAAATCAAGCTAATTGTATTTACAATGCAGACAGTCTCATGGTAATATCAAGCTAACTGTCTTAAATTCGAATTTCTCTCATAGTGCAGACGTAGCTCCAGAAAATAAGGAAGGAAGCCCATCTTTCTGAATGACTACTTCATGCCACTGATGGTGTAATACCTTTAGTTTCCTTACCAGAGCTACTTTGGGCTTGAAGCGTTTTTGTTTGTTTGTTTCTTTGGATGTTGATAAGGCTGTCTACTTGATGGGAATAAATTGTTCTGACATGAAAAGTAGTTGTCACACTTTCTACTATTCTGTAGTTTGTGATTAGCAGTTTCTTGGCATCTTCTATAATTTATCAGTTACTTTTGGACCATTAAAACCTCTGCTTTGTGCCCAACATTTTCAAAAAACAAAATAAATAAAAAACACACAGAAATCATATAAAATGTGATCTGACCCTTGCAGTCAAGGAAAAGAATTGGGGGGTGGGAGCCCATTGTTTTCAAGTTGTGTTTGTATTGACAGTGTGATAGTGAAAGGAAAATAGAAGAATCAGATCTTAAGCATATTTATTCAATGCAATACATACTTGGTCTGTTTTTCCCCTGTAGTACAAGAACAGTGAGTAGAGGACCAAGAAAACTCTGCCAGGCACCACATTTTCAGGAAATAGTTGTGGGAAAAGTCACTCACATCTTCCCAGCATCTCAGGACTGAATGAAGCAGCCTGTCCCCAGAATCTGGAATTTGTTGAGATCTACCTGGAATCTTGGGCATCTGCCTGAAAGTAATGACTGAGCAGAGAGGAACCTCCACCTGGGGCTCTTGTGTACTCTCCTAGTCTGGCTTTCTGGCACAATGTCTCCAACAGAAGCGTTTTATAGTGAGATAGATGCACTCGGATTTTAAACAGATGTGAGGTCTGCCTGTATGTTTCTTAAGGCATTTATAACATCACCCCCAGAGTGATACCTACATTCCTACACTGAATCACCCAGAACAGCAAAAACACAAAATTCAGCAATTTCATACCAACTTTAAATATGGCAAGAGCAACTCTAATCCAGTGTTGGTTAGTGCATGAAGACAAGTATGCACCTAATGTAGCAAGAAGCTCATTTTTCATACGGAAAATCAGCACAGAAAGCTTTGAAGGTCTCTGATCCAAATCTGAGGAAGTGGGGCATAATATGAGAAAATAGACTGAATGACTGCTGAAGTAGTCAAAAGGATGACCAATATACAGGACATGTGCCACAAAGTGTCATCCTTCAGATCTGCTGGACAATCAGGTAGACATATTTTTATCAAAAAAGTACAGACACCTGTGAAACAAATTACGAAAGGCAGAGCCATCGCTGGCTTGCTGACACAATTCTGCACTCTGGTGCAGGACAAAAATGGCCTCCATACAAGCACAAGCTGTGTCTGTGGAGGCACAGTCCCTGCCCCCCTCAACATTTGGGTAGTGCTTCACTTGTTTTGGTTCATGCCCAGCAAGCAGCCAGCTGTGCTGCTGACTATTCTTTTCAGGCATGGGCAAGGCCTCCATATGCATTTCCAGGAGGGTTGCCAACTATCTAATCCTGCAAACACTCATACAGTTGTCCCACCCCTTTCCTGAGGTCACACCCTGTCCTGATCCTTCTGTGAGGTCCAGGTCCACTCACTCCATCTCACTTCTTTCCATTACTCACTCTCCCCAACCCTCATTTATTTTACCAGGCTGAGGCATGAGCCTTGGGGATGGGAGAGGGTGCAGTGTGTGGGCTCTGAGAGGGACTTTGAGTGTGGGAGGGCATGTCACCTCAAGAGATGTGCAGTCTGAGCTCTAAGAGGGAGCTTGGATGTGGGAGGGGGTCTGGTTGGTGGTTCTCAGCTGGGAAATGGGATTTAGTGTACAGGAGGGGGCATGGGGGCATCCTGGAATCAGTAAAGGTGCAGGAGGTCCCTGCAGCCCCTGAGTCCCAAATCTGCAAACTACCTTAGGCCTGCTTCATGAAACTTGCAGCTAGAGACCCCCAGGCTCTTCTAAATCTTCTGGCCCTCAGACATGATTCCTTTGCCCTCCCCACCATTTGCAGGCCTGAGTCAACCCATGTATAATAAATAACCCTACAATTGCTGGAAGTGAAATTGCACTGAAAAAAATTCACCTAGTTTTCTCATAGGTTTCAGTTGCTGATTGGAATGCCAGCACATTCATTTTATTTTGTGTTCTTATTTAAATTCAGTATGACAAAGACAGCAATATCATAGCAAACCATAATGAATTAAGTTTAATTATTTGTGGAGTTCATTGTATTAAAAAACAAATGTCCTATGGTTTGTAAATGCTCCATCCTGCAGGTGATGTCGTGGAAGGAGAAACAGACTTAATGGAAATCTGGAGAAGTGTTATGATTTTAAGAGGACAATTTGAAAACAAATGAATCTTGGAGTTAAGTGGGTTTCCCAGAAAATCTCTAGTTAATCTTCCAGTTACTAGGAAAAAGAAACACAACTTTTTGAAACTGGAGAAACCCACTGTCTATGCATTATGTATTTCCACTTCAAAGATCTAGGCTGTATGAAGGACGGACTGAATGTCTCACAAGAGTGCATGTTTCGTGCTAAGGTGATTGTGCACGTGGAACCACAGAAAACCACTTTCATGCGATATGAAAGACTGGCTTCTGTGGAAGGTGGGTGTGATCTCTGGTAAGATTATTAGTATCCCTGTCAGTTCTCCTGTTGGTTTTTAATGCTTTCTCTATAATGGTTCCCCTTTGAACATAAATGTGCTTTCTTAGAGCTGAACTATAACTTACTATAACTTGTGATTATGGACATTTACCTTGTTCTATAGTTTCTAAAAAAGGAAGGGAAAGCAGACTGGCTGAGGCAATTTGTGCAGACTGGACTCAGGAGGGAAAGCGATGGGTCTCTGACCAGGAGAGTTAAGGGCTGGGGAGCCAGAAGTCTGAAACTGAAGTGATTTTGCTGGACCACAGGGGAATAACACAGACACAGTTTCCCTGTCATTGGTTAAAACAACAATAACAAAACCTTAGTCCTGCCATGAGTGAAGGGGACTGGACTTGATGATATTTCATCATCTCTTCCAGTTGTGTGATTCTATGAAAATATCACATTGACTTCAGTTGGAACAGGATGATGCCCTCAGGTAATTAGCAATTTGTTTTTAATTACTCGTATGTATATCAATTTCCTTTTCTTTCAGACTCTAAAGCTGAGTTCAATACAGACACGCATAAATCAGTAATCTAACAATATGCAGTGGAACACTAAAAATTCACACAAATAAAAGGGAAACATTGCAACGTACAGTACCAATTTTTGAAATTACTGCCAATTCAGACCTAAATCTTCACAGGTGAGCATACATTTTGGGAAGGCCATGCACATGTATACACTGGGAATATATCTGCCCTGGCAGCTAATGATGCTCTTCCCAGCTCACTAGATATACTCATACAACTCTCACGAAGCGAGCGTGTTACAAACGGTAGCATAGCCATAGCAGCACAATGATCAGCCATATTGTACCAATGTTCCTTCCGTGTGTTTACTTGTGTGGCCTCGCCTGTGTCAACAGTTGCTATTGCCCATCATATTTTTATCACAAACAACTATTTTTATCAAGACCGAGTGTAAATATGTCAAAAGATTGCAGGAGCTGTTGACATAACCAGTTTGCTGTTGTCTGTGCCACAGGGGCATTCATCCATAAATTCAGGAGTGAGTGACTGCATTTTGTGCATGGCACTAGAAAGTTATATTCAGTGTTGTCTATTGTGCATTTTAAACATATGATGGACTTTAATTCTTCCTCCCTTTGTACTTGTTACTAGATATTTTAACTACTCAGAATATTATTTTGTGAAATCTATTTATTTGTTTATTCATTAAATTTTCTCTGTCTCTATGATGATGGATTTTTAGTTGCTTGTGGCTATTACCAAACTACCCTGTTACTTAAACTCTCAGGCTACGTCTACACGTGCACCCTACATCGAAGTAGCTTATTTCGATGTTGCGACATCGAAATAGGCTATTTCGATGAATAACGTCTACACGTCCTCCAGGGCTGGCAACGTCGATGTTCAACTTCGACGTTGCGCAGCCCAACATCGAAATAGGTGCAGCGAGGGAACGTCTACACGGCAAAGTAGCACACATCGAAATAAGGGAGCCAGGCACAGCTGCAGACAGGGTCACGGGGCGGACTCAACAGCAAGTCGCTCCCTTAAAGGGCCCCTCCCAGACACACTTTCATTAAACAGTGCAAGATACACAGAGCCAACAACTAGTTGCAGACCCTGTATATGCAGCACGGACCCCCAGCTGCAGCAGCAGCAGCCAGAAGCCCTGGGCTAAGGGCTGCTGCCCACGGTGACCACAGAGCCCCGCAAGGGCTGGAGAGAGAGTATCTCTCAACCCCCCAGCTGATGGCCGCCATGGAGGACCCCGCTATTTCGATGTTGCGGGACGCGGATCGTCTACACGTCCCTACTTCGATGTTGAACGTCGAAGTAGGGCGCTATTCCCATCCGCTCATGGGGTTAGCGACTTCGACGTCTCGCCGCCTAATGTCGATTTCAACTTCGAAATAGCGCCCAACACGTGTAGACGTGACGGGCGCTATTTCGAAGTTACTGCCGCTACTTCGAAGTAGCGTGCACGTGTAGACGCAGCCTCACTCAGCTAGGGAGCCTTAGCATTTTGGCATCATTTTATTCCTGTTGTAGGAAAATAAACCTGACTTCCTAATTTCGCGTTACCATTTTTTCTTGGCATAATGATATTTAAGAATCTGAAGACATGTTATAAAGATAAGTTGGTCTAATTTTTATGGTCAAATTCATAATTTATACGAATTGAGTTAATTCATCAGATCAGTGGTGTTATATTTAGGTTAAACTATTGTGAGTGAGAGAAGAATCAGTCTGAAATGCATTTTAACATGAATTAAATTATCTTCATGTGGGGCAAAAAGCTTCCTGATTACATATAAAGTACTTTTTCCCACAAACACTCCACCAGGATGTTTTCTGAGAATACACTGAAAAAAATGTAGACATTATGTAAAAACTAATCAACCACAGAACATAATCACTAGTGATACCCTCTGAAAACTGCATTTCCTACATTTTCATTATCATTATAAACTACAATATTATTCCAATATGTAGGGAAAGCGGGGTAGCAGAAATACTTGAATCTTTATTCCAAGTCCTTCTTTCCAAGATTCCTGAAGTCTTGATAAAACTGTAGATTTTTAAAAAAAAAAAGAAAAAAGAAAAGATGTTAAGCTAAGCATGGATTAAGTTATGCTATCTTAAAAGTCACTGAGAGTCTCTCAAGCAGATACTGCTTAGTCCATGTAAACCCATAGCTGAATAGCAGAGATACTAGAAAATCTTTGTTGGAGCACAGAAAAGGAATAAAATAAAGCCAATCTGCCTTCTTCAGCAATGTTTCGCTCAAAAATTTCTTCTTCATGTGGATGCAAATTGTAATATTTTTCCTACCACTTTAATGATCGGATCCATCAATAATGCACAAAAATTGTATCAAGTTTTATAAGCATGAGGGAACTTGGAATTTTAATGAGCATTGTCAAGCCAATTGAAAAATATGCATATTGGCTAATCAAATTATCCCATGCCATCTACAGAGCTAAACCTTCCAAATGCACATTGTTGTCAGGCAGAACTAGACAGACAAAAACATAATTGAATTGCTTCAGTTTATTTGAGGTGGTACATTCTGACATCATTGTAAATATTGGCCTGACAAAGATCAGAGTTGTAAAAGAATGACTAACAGATCTAATGAAGTCAAAGCACTGATGTCTTTGAAAAATATCAGTCCTTTGTGTGTGGAGGCTGATTATGTCAACTAATGGCAAGATTTGTGTTAAGTCATTAGATAAAGAAAGGGCAAATTGTTCAGAAATCATTAACACAAAATGTATTTCTTCTGGCTTGGCTTTTTATGGATGAATTTACATTAACTGGTAGGTACTTGTTTAATGGCCAAATCAGTTTTGTATAGCTGTAAATTTGACAGTCTAATACATTTATTTGTCTTTTCGTGAAATCTTCCCATGGTAAACAGGATTTTAAAATATTTTCCTATATCTGAAAATGAGCAATAAGCTTAACATTTTCTGTTACAAATCACACAGATTTGTACCTAACCAATAAAACTTTTATTTAAGGTGCCCTGTTTGATCTAGTATGGAACAGTGACTTCAGAATTCTTTAAAAATATATTCCCCAATGCCCGAGGTGATGGGAGTTTAGTTGTGGATACAATGTTCAGTTTAAGTTAGCTGAGTGAGTCAAACATTTTAATTATATGTTTTCAGATTTCTACACATTAACTTTTTTTTGGGGGGAAAGAGGTGTATTGCTTAAAGGTCGTAATATGTAGCAAAGAGGAAGGGGCTTTCAAAGCCGTCTAGCAAATTTTAATGCTTAATGTTTGTGCAGCACCTCATGCCAACTAGAGTTTCCAGATCATTGGGAGATATGCTGCATGACTTCACATTGACCTTTAAGGTGTCTTGATAGCACTTATACTGGCCACTGAGACAGCACTTTCCATGATCAAGCTGACCATGAAAGACCATCTTTGGTGTCCCTATATCATCCACCCTCATAACACGACCAATCCGGTGAAACTATCTGTTCATAAACGTTGCTTCCATTCCCATGATACCATGCAGATTAAGAACCTCTGTGTGAGGAATTTTGTCATACTAATTCACATAGGCATTCTTCCTCAGACAGCACATATGTAACTGATCAAATTTCAAAATATGGTGGAGATATATTGTCCATGACTCTGAGCCATACATCGGGATATTCGGGACAACTGCCTAATAAACTGCTACCTTGGTGTGGAGTTTAATACCATGATCATTCCATAGGCATTTGGTCAGTTTTGCAAAGGTAGTGCTGGCTTTGGCTAATCAAGCAGATACATTATGATCCATGTTTACACTAGAGGATAGCACACTTCTGAGGTAGCAGAACTGGCCACCATCCTTAAGGACTGTACCAGCAGCAGTGATAACTGGAGTGCTGGGCTCTTTCCAAACAGGCCAAGACATAATATCAGCAAACAGTAGGTCACGGATAGTTGTAGTGACCACTCTACTGCAAGCCTGAAGTCTTCAGAAATTGAAAATACTGACGTCTGTTCAGAACTGAATTGATATGCCCAATGGACAGTCCTTAAAGCAACTAGCAGCATCATTGAAAAGTTGATGTTGAGCAGGAGAGGTGCAAGGACACATCCTTGCTCTGTACCAGTTGATATTTCAAATGATGCTAATGTTTCTCCATTGTTTTGAACGTGAACACACATGCCGTCATGAAAAGACTGAACAATGTTGATACATTTTTCAGGACAGCCAATTTGCTCAAGTATTTTCTGGAGGCCATTTCTACTGACTGTGTCAAATGCTTTAGTCGAGTCAATGAAGATCACGTAGAGGTCCTGATGTTGCTCTCTGCATTTCTCTTGTATCTGTCTGGCTGCACATATCATATCAGCAGTGTCTCAACCAGTACAAAATCATAGAATCATAGAATGCTAGGACTAAAAGGGGCCTTGAGAGGTCATCGAGTCCTGCCCCTTCCTTCATGGCAGGAGGAAGTACTGTCTAGACCATCCCTGGTAGACATTTATCTAACCTGTTCCTAAATTTTATCTCCAGAGATGGAGATTCCACAACCTCCCTAGGCAATTTATTTCAGTGTTTGACCACCCTGACAGTTAGGAAATTTTTCCTAATGTCCAACCTAAACCTCCCTTGCTACAGTTTAAGCCCATTGCTTCATGTTCTATCCTCAGGGGCCAAGAAGCACAAGTTTTCTCCCTCCTACTGATGACACCATTTTAGATACCTAAAAATTGCTATCGTGTCCCCCCTCAATATTCTTTTTTCCAAACTGAACAAGACCAATTCTTTAAACCTTTCTTCATAGGTCATGTTCTCTTGTCCTTTGATCATTCTTGGTGCTCATTTCTGGACCCTTTCCAATTTCTCCACATCTTTCTTGAAATGTGGTGCCCAGAACTGGGCACAATACTCCAACTGAGGCCTAACCAGCACAGAGTACAGCAGAAGAATGATTTCTCGTGTCTTGCTCACAACACAGCTGTTAATGCATCCCAGAATCATATTTTCTTTTTCTGGCAACAGCATCACACTGTTGACTCATATTTAGCTTGTGGTCCGCTATAACCCCTAGATCCCTTTCTGCCATACTAGCTTCCCATTCTGTATGTGTGAAACTGATTGTTCCTTCCTGAGTGGATCACTTTGCATTTTTTCTTTATTAAACTTCATCCTGTTTACCTCAGACCATTTCTCCAATTTGTCCAGATCATTTTAAATTTTGACCCTATCCTCCAAAGCAGTTGCAACCCTTCCAAGCTTGGTATCATCTGTAAACTTAATAAGCGTACTTTCTATGCCAATATCTAAATTGTTGATGAAGATATTGAACAGAACCAGTCCCAAAACAGACCCCTGCGGAATCCCACTTGTTATACCTTTCCAGCAGGATTGAGAACCATTAATAAATACTCCATGAGTATGGTTATCCATCCAGTTTTGCACCCACTTTATAGCAGCCCCATCTAAGATGTATTTGCCTAGTTTATTGATAAGACTATCATGCGAGACTGTAACAACTGCCTTACTAAAGTCTAGGTACACCACACCTACTGCTTCTCCCTTATCCACAGGGCTTGTTATCCTATCAAACAAAGCTATCAAATTGATTCCAAATGTTTGCAGATGATTACTTTAATTACTTGTTCCATTATCTTTCCTGGAACAGAAGTTAAACTGGCTGGTCTTTAGTTTCCTGGGTTGTTCCTATTCCTTTTGTTATAGATGGGCACTATATTTGCCCTTTTCCAGTCTTCTGGAATCTCTCTCAGCTTTCACAACTTTTCAAAGATGATAGCTAAAGGCTCAAAAAAAACTCCTCTATTAGCTCCTTTAGTATTCTAGGATGCATTTCATCAGGCCCTGGTGACTTGCAGACATCTAACTTTTTAAAGTGATTTTTAACTTGTTCTTTTTTATTTTCTCTGCTAAACCTACCCCTTTCCCACTAGCATTCACTATGTTAGGCATTCCTTCCTCAGACTTCTCAGTGGAGACCGAAACAAAGAAGTCATTAAGCATCTCTGCCATTTCCAATTTTTCCCATTACTGTTTCTTCCTCCTCACAGAGCAATGGGCCTGCCCTGTCCTTAGTCTTCCTCTTGCTTCTAATATATTTATAAAAAGTCTTCTTGTTTCCCTTTATGCCCGTAGCTAGTTTGAGCTGATTTTGTGCCTTTGCCTTTCTAATCTTGCCCCTGCGTTCCTGTGTTGTTTGCCAATATTTATCCTTTGTAATTTGTCCAAGTTTCCATTTTTTGTATGATTCCTTTTTTATTTTGAGATCATGCAAGATCTCCTGGTTAATTCAAGATGGTCTTTTGCCATATTTTCTATTTTTCCTACACAGAGGAATAGCTTGATCGTGGGCCTTTAATAATCTCCCTTTGAAAAACTGCCAACTCTCCTATTTTGTTTTTCCTCTTAGTCTTGCTTACCATGGGACCTTACCGACCAGCTCTCTGAGTTTACCAAAATCCGCACTCCTGAAATCCATTGTCTCTATCTTGCTGTTCTCCCTTCTACCCTTCCTTAAAATTGGAAACCCATTCACCCAAGCTGCCTTTCATTTTCAGATTCTCAATCAGTTCCTCCCTATTTGTTACAATCAAATCTGGGACAGCTTCCCCCGGGTAGGTTTTTCAACCTTCTGAATTAAAAAGTTGCCTCCAATGCAGTCCAAGAACTTATTGGATAGTCTGTGCTCCACTGTGTTAGTTTCCCAACATATATCTGGATAGTTGAAGTACCCCAACACCACCAAATCCTGGGCCCTGGAGGATTTTGTTAGTTGTTTTAAAAAATCCTCAGCCACCTCTTCCACTTGGATAGGTGCCTTGTAGTAAACTCCTAGCAGGACATCACCCTTGTTTTTTACCCCTTTTTGCCTAACCAGAGAATCTGAACACATCTGTTTCCTATGTCCATCTCCACTTCAGTCCAAGTGTGTACATTTTAAAAATCTGCAGTGGTTTTCAAGAATGATGGCATTCTGAACACATACAGTGAAAGCCGGTTGTAAAGGATGCAAGCCAGACTCTTACCAGCTATTGAGAGCAAAGAGGTGCCCTGCTGGTCACCACAACATGCACGGTCACCTTTACCGTTGTATGTGTGTACAACCAAGGCATCTTTGAAGTCCTGAGGGACTAGCTCCTTCTCCCAAACGGCACTAAATAAATTGTTGAGATGCTACATCAACTGGCCACCAGCAGCTTTACAAATTTCCACTGGGATTGCATCACTGCCAGGTACCATTCCTGATCTGATCTAGTCAGCAGCTTTTTGTACCTTATCAAGAGTCAGTGTTATGACCAGATGTAAATCATAAGCCCACTGAGGAATCTCTTCAAGAACGCTGCTGCAAATATTGAGGTCTGGTTCAATACTTTGGGAAAATGTTCAGCCCAGCAGTCAAGGATTTTTTCACTATCTGGGATCAAAGTGAGGCCATCAGCAGAACACACTGGTTTACAGACAACATACATGGCCCACAGAATGCCTCCAGCCCATCACAGAATGCTTTAAGATAGTGCCTATCAGTCACATCTTGGAGTTTAACTGCTTGATATTTCCATCAGTCCAAAATTTCAAATGGATTTCAAAAGCATTTAGACATCTGTCAAGAACTTCAGTGAATTTCCAATTTTCACATCCAGATGTAAAGGTGGAAATCACATGTCAGTTGAAAAAGTTTCAGGGGGTAGCACAAAGTTTCAGCACAATCAATGAAAAGTCCTGTGGCACCTTAATGACAAACACATTTATTTGTGTATAAGGTTTTGTGGACTGGACCCCATTTTTGCAGAAGCAAAATGTTACGCTGTACAGCAGATTCAGTAGATTACACTGACTCAAAAAATTTGAAGTTCAAATAAGACAACTTTACCAAAAATACCGCAGTGACCTGAGTTAGGTAGGTAATATTGTAATGCACGGAGTACAGGGAATATTAGTATTATTGTGTATTACTATCAAGTATTCCATGTTGGTATTGCCAAGATGCCTCACTGCCTTGTGGGTTGTCATGGGAAGGAGCAAGACTAAGGGAGTAAACCCTGACAGAAAATCTAAAGGGAAGTCCTAAGGCGGTTCTGTGCCAACTTCTGGCATTCACCCGGCAACTCCTGAAGCTGAGCTGGTACCAGACGTAGAGGTTATCCTCTCCTTTGGACTATATCAGTAAAGCTGACAGAGGCACACTGGCGTCTGGGCAGCCCAGGGTCCCCCCTCAAAAATGGCCCAGGCTCGTGCCTGGAGAGTTACTTCAGCATTGCTTAACAACATTGAACCAACACAGGAGGTAACAGATACTGGTAAAAGCTCTTGCTCGATTGGCATAGAGAGCGAGCACCAGGGGATGCCTTCGACAGTGGGAGAGATCATCGCATCTCACTGGACAGTCACTGCCCGCCTCAAGCTGGGCAGCCCCCAGCCGGTAGGGTACTGTCCTGCCGCAGTTCACCTGCCTCACTGGGTGCATGAGGCTTAAGGTTCCCAAATCTGACAAGTGACTGAAATTTGAGCACCAGGCAAACCAATAAGAAAAACAACAAGAAAAGGAAACCATCAAACTTTTTAAGCTTGCTTGCTGGAATGTGTGGACCGTGCTGACCGGTTTGACTGAAGATCTTCAGGACATCAGCAACACCCAAAAGACCGCTGTTATCAATGAGGAACTGAAGAGGCTCCAAGTTGACATTGCTGCTCTGCAAGAGACGTGACTCGCAGATTCGGTATCTCTAAAGGAAAAGGACTACACCTTTTTCTGGCAGGATGAAGCCCAAGAAGAACCCAGGGAGCATGATGTTGGCTTTGCCATCAGAAACACCCTTCTCCAAAGGTGGAATTAGTCATGGGTGAATCAGAAAGACTCCTTCAGATCATACTTCAAACTTGCGCCGGTCCTGTCCACCTGATCAGTGCTTACGCTCCAACCCTGTATGCCACACCAGAAGTAAAAGAGAAGTTCTATGACATGCTTAGTGCTGCCACAGCACAAATACCTGCTCGCGGACAACTGTACATTTTGGGTGACTTCAATTCAAGAGTTTGAGCCGATCGTGACTCATGGCCTTCCTGCTTAGGCCACTTTGGTGTGGGAAAAATGAATGAAAATGGTCAGCATCTTCTCGAACTTTGCACATACCACAATCTGTGCATCACAAACACATTTTTCCAAACCAAGCCACAGCACAGAGTGTCATGGAGACACCCACGCTCGAAACACTGGCATCAACTAGACATGGTCATCGCTAGACGTGATAACCTCAAAAATGTACTTCTGACATGCAGCTATCATAGTGCCAACTGTGATACAGATCACTCGCTAGTTTGCTCCAAACTCAAGGTGAGACCCAAGAAGCTGTACCGCTCTAAACCAACTGTAAGGCCCCGCACTGATGCCAGAAAGACAGCAAACTCAGAGAGAGCCGAAAAGTTCAGAGAGACCCTTGAGGAGAATCTGCACAGCAGCCCTGGGGATGCCGATGAGACATCCATATGGCAGCATCTGAGGGGTACAATTTACAACACAGCCTTGTCAGTGTTTGGAAGAAGAGCTAGAAACACAAATGACTGGTTCGAAGCTAACTCCGATGAGATGATTCCAGCCATCAAAAAGAAGCATGCTGCACTCCTGGAGTACAAACGCTCGCCGAGCCAGAGTACCCTGCAAGCACTCAGAGCAGCCAGAAAAACAGAACCGCAGACAGCCAGGTGCTGTGCCAACAACCACTGGCTCCAGCTATGCAGCAGCATCCAGACCTGTGCTGACTTTGGTAATCTCAGAGGAAAGTACGAGGGTATGAAGAAGGCATTAGGACCCACCCAGAACAAGATAGCACCTCTGAAATCCAAATCTGGTGAAGTCATCACTGACAAAGCCAAACAGATGGAGCGCTGGGTCGAACACTACTCCAAGCTATACTCACACGAGAATGTTGTGGTTGATACAGTCCTCAATGCCGTCGAGCTCCTACGAGTAATGGACGAAATGGATCAGGAACCAACAGTGAACGAACTGAAGAAAGCCATTGACAGCATTGCAGTAGGAAAGGCCCCGGGCCAGGATGGTACACCACCAGAGGTAATCAAGTGCGCCACGGACACCGTCCTGGAACCCCAACATGAGCTACTGTGCCTGTGCTGGAGAGAGGCAGAAGTTCCACAGGATATGCACGACGCTAACATCGTAACCTTGTATAAGAACAAAGAAGACAGACTGCAACAATGACCGTGGAATCTCCCTCCCAAGCATCACTGGTAAACTGTTTGCTCTCGTCATCCTCAGCAGACTCCAGAAGATTGTTGAGAGGGTGTATCCCGAATCACAGTGCGGATTCCACGCAGAGAGATCTACCATTGACATGGTCTTCTCTCTGAGACAGATGCAGGAAAAATGCAGGGAGCAGAGGAAGCCACTCTATATTGCCTTCAGCAACCTGACCAAGGCCTTCAAGTTGGTCAGCAGGGATGGATGGTTCAAACTGCACCACAAGATAGGCTGTCCACCACGGTTACTCAAGATGATCCAGTCTTTCCACGAAGACATGAGAGGAACCATCCAATATGATGGCACATGATCGGATGGTTTCAGCATCAGGAATGGCGTCAAACAAGGATGTGTCCTTGCTCCGACATTGTTCGGGATCTTCGCGCTCCTCCTGAAGCACACCTTTGCATCTTCAACAGAGGGCATCTTTTTGCACACAAGATCTGATGGGAAACTGTTTAATCTTGCAAGGCTGAAAGCTAAATCTAAGGTGCGGGAAGTCCTCACCAGAGATATGCTGTTCGCAGATGACGCTGCTGTAGTGTCACACACAGAAGACCAGCCTCAGAAACTGCTGGATCAGATCTCCAAAGCATGCAAGGACTTCAGGCTTTCCATCAGTCTAAAGAAGACAAACATACTCCACCAATTAGAGGTCATCCATGGGTTCGTTTACCTCAGGTCCATCATCACTGACACCCTGTCATTGGAGACTGAGCTAAGTAGGAGGATCAGAAAAGCAGCCACAACTCTGTCCAGACTCAGCAAGACAGTGTGGAATAACATCAAGTTGTACACCCACACCAAAATGCAAGTCTACAGAGCCTGCATCCTCAGCACCCTCCTTTACGGCAGCGAGTCTTGGACCCTGTACTCCTGCCAGGAAAAGAGGCTGAACGTCTTCCACTGGCGCTTCCTCAGGAGCATCCTTGGAATGTCATGGAAGGACAGAGTGTCCAACACCGCAGTCCTTCAGCAAGCTGGAATCTGAACCATGCACACCCTCCTCAGGCAGTGGCGGCTCTGCAGGCTTGGCCACATCCACAGGATGAATGATGAAAGGATCCCAAAAGACATCCTGTATCCTGTAGGGCGAGCTAGCCTCTGGCAAAAGACCTCCCAGATGCCCCCAATTGCGCTACAAAGATGTTTGCAAGAGGGACCTCAGGGAGGTAGGCATTGAGCCGGACAGCTGGGAGGAGCTGGCAGACGATTGCAGCAGATGGAGGCAGGAACTACACAAGGGCCTTCAGAAGGGTGAGATGAGGATCAGACAGCTAACAGAGGAGAAGCGAGCCCACAGAAAGCACAGCAAGGACCTGTCAGACACCCATTACACATGCAACAGATGCAGCAAGTACTGTTACTCTCGTGTGGGCCTTCACAGTCACAGTCGATGCTGCAAATGATTTCAAATGGAACTACGAAGGGCACAATCCATAGTCTCTGTAGACTGAAGGATGCCTACTACTACTACTACTACTACTATTGCCAAGATGGGTTACTTACAATAGATTTGGAGCAAAAAGGTGAGTTTGAGAAACCAAGCAAGAAAGATAAAACAATTGCTTAGATGAAGGAATTCCAGTAGCAATCCAGCATAATAGCCAGGTTTTATTGCAGTGAAAAGGTAAATTCTCAGGGCCATCCCTGGTGACCTAGCTGTTTTGACAACATTGAAGACCTGTGCCCTGGACATCAACAAGTTACTGATCTGTTGAATGTTCTACCCTTCAGATATGGCTGCAGTAAGCTTACTCTGAGCAAGAAGTCTGCAAAAAACAGTCTGTAATTTGGTTTCTGAGCCAACAGTAGCTACCAAGGCTGTCATGACAACTCCAGGCTGGAGGACAGTATGGCTGCATCTACACTAGCAAGTACGTTCAAAATTAGGATTGGAAGATTGAGCTCTTTCGAAAGAACCCATGGAGCGCCCACACACACACCCCGCGCCCTTTCGAAAGTAACTTCAAAAGAACTCCCGCCTTCTTTCAAAGTTGGTCCTCCTTCGAAAGATAATTTCGAAAGAGAGCAAGTGTAGACGCTCTGCAGCTCGCTCATTCGAAAGAGGGAGTCCTCCATGACGGCGATCAGCTGGCAGGTGGCAGCGCCACTCATAGCACAGATGGAGCTCTATGGTTCTAGCATCCGGACGTGCTTAAGAGGACGCAAGCTCCCAGAAGCCCTTAGGCAGGAAGCTGAGAGTGTGCAGCCGGCAGTGAGGCCACGCTACTCTCCAGCTCGCCAGCCACAACGACGGCCAGCCAGTCCCCCACACCATCCGGACCCATGGCCAGCCACCCAGACTCCCACCCACCCTAGAGGCCCTCCAAAGACAGTGGGGAGTCATACCAGGAGGTGGGCCAGGCCCCGAAACATCGAGCCCCCTCCTGGACAGAGGCCAAGATCCAGGACCTCCTCTCCCTCTGGGAGGATGAGGAGGTCCTCCAACAAACAGGGGTCCATCGCCGCAATGCAGTCACCTTCCAGCGGCTGGCAAAGGGGCTGCTCGGCCACGGCCACCCCACCCACACACTGGACCAGGTCCAGTCAAAGGTCAAAGAACTGCGGCAGGGGTATTGCAGGGCCTGGGACGCAGCTGGGTGGTTGGGGGCAGCCCCCACAAGCTGCCCCTACTACAAAAAGCTCCACCGCCTCCTGGGCCCAAAGGATGCCGGACCCCTCCCACCATCTTCCTCAACACATCCATCTGTGACACCGAGCCAGAGATGGCAACTGAGGGCGAGGAGCACCTGGGGTCATCAGCCAGCACCAGGCGACCACGGACAGCACGGCAACTTGACCCCACCAGCAATGATGAGGGCTCAAACGAGAGGGCCCTCATCATTGACCTCCCATCTGGGCCATCCAGCCAGGCCCTGTCCGACTATGCCTATCCTGTCTTCCCAGAGGGAACCCTAGGTAGGTGGCATGCACACCAGTCTCCCTAGTGCCCAGGGAGGGAGTGTCAGGTCCCACCCGGGCTGGCCACAGGCATCCCACATAGCCACCAGTCCAAGTGTATGTGGACTCTGGACAGCTATGGTCCCTGGGCTCTCGGCGGGATGATGCACGGCACTCAGCACCACATAGATGGGGCAGCATGAGGGAACACGGGGACCTGCACCTGGGACTAATGGCCCATTCCCCCCTCCCCTACTGTCTCCACAGCTCCTGCAGCCAATGACCAGACCAGCCCCATCATGGAGGGTGACCGTGCGGGGTCACTACCAGGCCATCTGCCGGTACCACCAGGGCAGCAATGAGGAGGTGGGGGACACTGCCCATACTGCAGCTTTGTGGGACCTTACTGGCATGCTGTGGGAGTGACTTGCCATGGAGAGGCAGGCCTGTGACCAGGTCACGGCGAACATGGATGCCCTGACCCGGGCCATGGTGGGCCACCTAGACCCAGCTGCCGCCCCATCACAAGCCATTCCTGCACCCACCCCCCCACCATCCCTCATCCCCCCGTCACCCAGCTGCCCACCCACCTCCCCAGTCCCCCAGTCAGCCTCCCCACCCCGACATCTCTTGCCCCCCCAGTCTTCCCCCCACCCCACCCCCTGCAGCGACCCCCCCCACAAGCCCGACCTCTCTTCCCTAGTCCCAACCCACCTGCCCCATTTGCCCTGATGCAGCTGGCCCACATGTTGATGGCCAGGGCTGGCCAAGGTGAGGCCATTCCCCCCACCCACCAACACCTCCCATGCTGATTCCAGGGAGCCTGCAGGGGCGCCTTCCCAGCAGTGCCCCTACCTCCCCGTGCCACCCTCCCCAGACCAGCCACAACGGACCACCCACACCCGGGGGGGGCAGATGTGGGTAACGGGGATCCCGTCCCTCAACTCCCATAAATGAATCAGGCCTTCTGCCCTTACCTTCGGCCCTCCAAGGGCCCAGAGGGTGACCACCTGGGGTTGCAACGCCCCTGTATATAGTTCCCCCTGGCCCACCTTTCTGTGATACCTCCTGTATATAGTTCCCTCCAGCCCCCCTTTCTGTGATACCCCTACCTGTACATAGGCAGCAAAGCAGTAGTATCAGTTAAGTAAAGTGTTTATTTTGTGGTTCCATCTGTGTCCCCTGTGCATGTGTGGGGGTGGTGGGGTGTGCCTGGGGGTGGGGGATGCGTTCATGGGGGTGAGGTGGTTACTGTCGTCCCCGCTCAAAGGCCTGGTGCAGGGCCTCTGGTACATGCACCCTGTCCCACTGGGCCTGGTGGCACAGAGCAGCAGGGGGCTGCTCATACCTGCGCCCTGCCTCAAAGGCCCACCCGTGCACGAATGGCTCATGCTTTGCCTCCATGAGGTTGTGCAGGACACAGCAGGCCCCAATCACTGTGGAGGCCCACCTCCAGCCTTGTGAGGAGGCATCTGAAGCACCTTTTCAAGTGGCCAAATGCCCGCTCCACCGTGTTGTGGGCCCACTTCAGCCGCTCGTTAAAAACATCCTGGCTGCGCTGTGTGTGTCCCATGAATGGCTTCATGAGCCAGGCCTGCAGGGGGTAGGCCACGTCCGCCACGATGCAGGGTGGCATTGTGGTGTCCCTAATGGGGAGCTCCTGCTGGGGGATGAAGGTCCCCTCGGCCATGCGGCGGCCCAGCCCCAAGTTCCGGAACACCCTGGCGTCATGGGCACAGCTGGACCAACCCACACAGATGTCCTGGAACCAACCTTTGGCATTGATGAGTGCCTGCAGGACCACAGAGCGGTAGCCCTTACAGTTTATGAAAGCCCTGCCTCTGTGCGCTGGGGCCCAGGTGGCGATGGGCATGCTGTGCAGGGCCCCGAAGCAGTTTGGGAAGCCAAACTCCTTGAAGACCCGGATGTCATCGTCCAGGTCCCTGACATGCATCAGCTGCTGCAGGAGGACCCTGTTGATGGCCCGGACGACCTGCAGGGAGCAGGAGGAGGATGCATTCATGAGCAAGGGGTGGGGTGTAGTGTGCTTGACCATCCCTGTCCCCTGCAGGGCAGGCCTCCCTGGGGCCCCATCCATGTCCCTGTCCCATCCCTGGTGGGGCCTGCCTAGTGGTCCTCGATGGTGCCCCATGCCGGAGTGCACCCCTGGCCCCCACATGCGCATGGTTTACCTCACTGAGGATGGCCCCAGCAGTGGCCCTGCCCACCCTGAACTGATGGCCGACAGATCGGTGACTGTCCGAAGTGGCCAGTTTCCAGAGGGCGATGGCCACACTTTTCTGGAGAGGTAGCACTGGCCTCAAGCTGGTGTCCTGGTGCTGGAGGGATGGGGCAAGCAAGTAGCACAGTTATAGGAATGTCCCCTTGGTCATCTGGAAGTTCTGTAGCCATTGGTCATCACCCCAGTCCTCCAGCACCAGGCAGTTCCACCAGTCACTGCTTGTAGGGAAGCTCCACAGGCGGCGGATGCCCTGGGGGAAAGGCCAGGGACGTCATGCCCTCTGGATGACTTCCAGGAGGGTGGCTAGAAGGCTGGCTGCCCATAGCCGCTGCTTTACAGTGTCCAGGACCACAGCCAGTGAGCTGGCCATGGCCTCGATGGGGATGGTGGGCTGCTCGGGTTCCATGGGTGCCTGGAGTGCCTTCTCTGATCTCCTCGGTGTGCAAGCCTGGGGACACGTGTCTGGTCCTTGATGTGTGCAGGCTGATGTATGTGGGGGTGGCCTTTGAGGGGATGGTGGGCCGCGGTCCCGGAAGGGCTCATCTGCCATGCAACCCTGCCCATGTGACTTCCTGCGCCTGTACTTTCGAAAGAGCACCCTGCATAGTGTGGACGCTCATTTTTGAAATTGCACTCCGGGACTTTCAAAAGAGCAGATTGCACCTTCAGTCACTGTCTGTGTGGACACTCCCTTTCAAAAGTACGTCTTTCTATGTTCTGTTTCGAAAGCCATCCTTTCGAAAGGGGGATGTAGTGTAGACGTGGCCTATGTGAATAGGTCTTTTTTTTTAAAACACATTTCTGAGTACTATTTGCCTTTTGGACTGGTAATTCTTATTTCATGTTGAAGGAGCTGCTTGTATTTCACTGCAAACTGTTGTCCACAGGGACCTATAAAGAAACTGATTTGGTGAAGAGGGGGATTGTGATGGACATACTATAGCCATATTTCAGCAAGGCTTTTGACACTGTCCCTCATGACATGCTGGTAAGTAAGCTGGCCTAATAGGTTTAATAGAACAAAGATAACATGGGTGCATAATTGGTTAAACAACTGCAAATAAAGAGCATCTATCGATGGAATGATATCTGACTGGGGCATATCCATGGGTGTGTCTGGATGGACCACAGCTTATGCACTTAGGATCCAGTCCTTCACAGCCCCCTCCAAACCCAGTCCCTAACCCAGCATCTCCCCCTGCTCTGCCTGGCCAGTGCTACATCAGGGGAATGAAGTCAGGATGTGGGGTCTTACTAGTAGTACTTATAAACCCCATTGCCTCGCTTTTTCTCCACTGCTGCAGCGCCAGACAGAAAAAGCAGGGGAAGCTCCTGATCCCATTCTCCAGGCCTGTCAGAGTGCCTCATCATTGCCAGCCACCCAAAGTAGAACCACACCTGGTACAGTAGTGTCCCATCCTGGTTATGCCAATGTGTCAGATTGGCGGAGTACTCAAGTCAGATTCCACAGGGTCATGTTCTGGGTTTTTTGTTGTTTAACACCCTTCTTAAGGACCTGGATGTAGCTGTAGAGAACATGCTGATTGAGTATGAAGATGACACAAAGTTGTGAGGAATCTCAATACTTTGGAGGACAAAGCTAAAATTCAGAGGGCTCTTGATAAATTAGAGCACTATAAGCAACAATAAGAGATTCAACAAATAGTAAGTGCTATACTTAGAGAAAAAAACAAAAAACAAATGTACATACACACAATGGAGAAAACCTGAGTTGTCCTCCCTGCTGCTGAAAAGAATCTGGGCATTATGGATCACAACTTCAGCAGGATTCAACAATGTCATGGTGTTGCAAAAATGATAAATGCAATTTTGAGTGGCAGTAACAGAGGCATAGTTTGCAAGTCACAGGATATTGCAGAACCATTCTACTTGATGCAAGTTAGACTTCGGTTGTACTACTGTGTCAAAGTTCAGTCATCCCTGTTTAGAAAGCATGTAAAGAAAGTGGAAAGGATTCAGAAGTGACCGACAAAGATGATCAAAGGGATAGAATACAAGCCATAAGAGCAAATAATCAAGAAACTGGGTATGCTTTATTTTGAAAAGAGGACATTGAGTAGTAATATGATAATGGTCATCAGACACTTGGAGGATGCCATAAAACAATGGAAAAAAGTTCTTTTTTGCCCCAGAGGCAGGACAAGAGGCAACGGGTTCAAACTACACCATGTTAAATTTAGATTTAAATCTCAGGGAAAAAAAACTTCCTAATGTATTGTTTACTATAGAAGCATCACCTACAACACATTTTTTCCCTGGTAAGAACAGTTGGACAATGGTACAGACTGCCTTGGGAGGTTGCAGAAGCTTCTTCACTGGAGGATTTTGAAAAAAAAAAAGCATCTTTCTGGGATTGTTGAAACACTGTAAATCCTGCATTTTGAATGGGGTTACAGTCCGTTCTAATTCTTGTTTGCTACATATCATATCATGGTTGTCAAACAGGTATTGTAACTGGGAGACCCACTTAAAGAGTGATTGTGTTTCAGAGACCCGCTCCAAAGAGGATTAGAGGCATGGGCCTGTCACTTCAAAGGGGTGTTTTGGGAGACAGAAAGGTCTTAGATGTGCTCCAGGACCATAACACAGTGTGATGGAGAAGTGTATTAAAAACTCTGCAGAAACAGGTACAAGTCCCTCAAATGTCTGCACTGTCCCTTTGAATTCAACCTTACAATTTAGTGAGAGGAGCCAAAGGTCAATAGAAACTCATTTATTCCCTAGAAAACTAAATATAATCCTTGTTAATCAGCAAATAGGTCTTGACAAAATTATTCATTTAGACTAGTTGAACACGGATAGAACAATACTTACTATATGTCAGCACTAGCTTCCCTTCTTGATATCTGGTCTATTAACAAATAGGAGTAAATAGAGGGAAGTATGACTCCCTGCTAGCCTTGCAAATAGTTGACCTAATGCGAAAGATATTTGTCTTTGTTTTATGGATAATTCTATCAACTACATCTGCTTAAGATCTATGGCTAGTTAAGTTTCACATGCACACAGAAAGAGAAAATAATCCACACACCCAGTAAGAGGTTGGAGTACAGATACTGACCTTGTTTCAGCTCTTCATTTGCAGAGGGAACTACTATTGACTGGAGCACTACAGCTCAAATTAGCTTCTTCTTACTTTATGCTGCCAGGAACCTATCTGAACAAGACTTTTTAAGGAAGGATAAAATACAATATTATCTGCTTTATGATGCTGATAAATTTAACATTATAAACCTAAGTTTTGGATTATTGCAATTAACAATATTGCTGTTAAAGAGCAGGCAAGAGAATCTATGATATTGAATCTCATTCCAAAATCTGCTTGCAACTAATGGATCCACAGACATTGTAAAATAAAGGAGTGGAGATCAAGAAACTACTGAACAAGTGAGGAGAGAGAAGAGGGACAATAAGAGTAGAGACAAAAGCAAATATAAGTTCTAAATTTGTACAAAATGCTTCAGCAAGCGAGAGCCCTTCTGTAGTAAAGCAGACATCAAATAAAGCAACACCCTGAGTCATGTGCTTAAATTCAATCACAGGTGTAGTATGGACTAAGTGAAATTAACTAGACACATGGATACAGTTAAGCACATTTAAGGATTAGGGGCTCTGTGAGGAAAAGAAGCAGGAGAAAATACTTGTTGGTAAGATGTTCAGAAGCTAAACTAGGACAGGTGAACTGGTTATCAATAAATAAATATTTATTCTTTCACTCATCTTTTTAGCAGTTTAGGAAAATTCAACTGAAGACTGCATGACCTGCCATCTCTTCCAGATGCAAAATGAAGATAATCAGCGACTTCGTGATCAAACGCCCTTGCCTGCTAGAACAGCATCTGATCAAGCAGGTATTTTCCCATGAAAGCTTAAGCTCCAAAATATGTTAGTCTACAAGGTGCCACAGGACTTCTTGTTGTTCTCGAAGATACAGACTAACACGGCTACCTCTGCGATACTTTTACTCAAGTAGCTCCTGCTATTTACTAGGTGATGAGCCTACATCTTTCCTACATTTTGTATATTTGTGGGGTAGGTGGACTATACGAATACTTCTTCCTCCAGCTGACAGATACCTTGGAGAGTGGGAAGATTCTGGAAACAGGCCTTGTTGTCTTTAGCTGTCCCTGGTTGGTCTAAGATTTTTAAAGCTTTCTAGGGGTAAAGCACCCCATGCCTTGTGCTTTTCTGACTTTTCTATAATACACTTCTCATTTCAGATAAGCACATAGGTCCTGCTATTTTAAAGTACATAACAAGCCACTGTTGCAAATAACAAGGTTGGCAGGAGCTGCCAGTCTTCTAGAATACTCTGTGGTGTGGAATATTGGGGAAAAGGAGGGACTACTGCTTAATAACCAGCCTTCTCACCTGTGTGGAAAAAAAGTGGGCCAGTTGGTTTAACTATGTAGATGCTTGAATAAAAACATCCAAATCACTAGAGTTATGCTCCTTCCTACAAGATAAATTAATAAAACATTTTTAGTTTTGTCTATGTGACCCTTGAGGTAAGATTTTTCCAAAGCACCTAAAAGAACTAGTGCCCAAATTCCACTGATTTTCAACAGAAGTTGAACTCTTTTCATTTAAGTAGCTCTCATTCTTGTGTAATGTTTGTAGAATGAGCCATTTCCTATGGAAACAACATAAATGTGAAGAGTTGCACACTTTTAGTCAGATGCCCAAATATGTAATTGTAGGAGGTGCCCAGTTTTGGACACCTAATTAGAAAAATTGTACAGAAACCCTAGTTCTGTTACCAATAAGCGAAAATATCCACTAATCATACCAAGCTTCCATACTTTCTCTATGGTATACTCATGTTGGAATACAAAAAAATGCTATAATTGGGAGATTTTGTACTCTTTGTTTAAGAAATTTCTGGGGGCTGGACAGTGTATACAAATAAATCCTTAACAAATAAGTATTTGTTAATTAAATAATTTTGCCACTTCTTGAGGGGCACCATCTGCTGGTGAGCATTCAGTGTGACATTGCGTTGGAAGAGGAATTCAGCTATCCTTCCTGGCAAAGGTAAGCTAGAGGTAGATACATTCTTATTAATTATTCTAAATTTTTCAATTTCATCTGGAAGATTGCTTTTCCACACACCTATTAAAAATGAAAGATTGGGAACAAAATCTTAAAAGGGGAGAAATAATTCACAGATCTGCAAGTAATCACCTGTTGATGCCCAAGGCAGCAAAAGTATCGAGTGGAAACTGACACATGCTTCAACCACTATTAACAGACAATCTTCAAGGAAATTGCATATAAAGAAAATATTAAATTAAAGCATATCAAAGAGGTACTATTGAATGATGGGACACAATAATTAGATCTAAATAAAGGTATTATAAACATTTCTGTATTATTATGGTTACTTCTGAACAAGGGGTAATCACCCAATCTTGTGTGTGAATACTAATTTCCTATATATTGTGCTTCTATCTCATATATTAAATTTATTCTTTTCTTTCTTTTCGTATGCTTGGGCTGAGAGATTTTAATTGCCATAAAAGAAAAATATTAATATCCCATAAAAGTCAATCAACCACTGTTTTTAATTAGTTGATTTAATTTTCAGGGTAACTCTACATATTCCTTCAGTTCTCCACAGTTCTTTTGATTTATTTAAATTATGATACCTTAAATGTTACTTTAATAATTAGTAGCACTATCTGGCTAACATTTAGATGCAAAACAAAAAAGTCATGAACATTTTGTCCATTTCTCAACCATTTCTCAATACAACATTTCTATAGGTCTCAGGAACACTACATCAGTAGATTGTATATTGTATCGTAGGTAGTCCATCATTTCTGACGATGATGTCTTGAGCTTGCACAGGCTCATCGGTTGTGGACTCACATGTGGCTGAGAAGTCCAACTTTGAACAGCATGGGTGTTCACTGTGGGGGCAAGGGAATTGTCCTGGCTGTGTTGGTGCAGCTGCTGCTGTTGCTTCTTCTCTCACGAGCATCAATGAGGCGTATTCATTGCTGCTCTTCAAAGTTGTCATACACATGTCATATGAGAGCACGCCAGCCTGTTAGGTCTTTTGCATGCTGCTGTAGCTGATCTGGTTTTAAAGCAGCATGAGCAATGTTGGCCTTCACACAGTCTTTATACCTCTTGCGAGGCCTACCTTGATTCTTTTTACCTTGGGAGAGTTCATCGTAGAGGAGTTGCTTAGGGATTCTTAACTCCTCCATTTGTATGACATACCCTGTCTAGTGAACCTAGCTTTTCAGAATCATGGTTTCGATGTTTGTGGTTCCTGCTCTGTCCAGGACTTCCAGGTTCGTAACTCTGTCCTGCCATTGAATGTGCAGTATTGACCTCAGGCTGCGTGTGTGGAAGCGCTCCAGCAGCGTTATATGTTTTCTGTACAAGGTCCAGGTTTCACAGGCATACAAGAAACTGGTCAGGACTACAGCCTTGTACAATTTCAGTTTAGTGGACTATCAGATATTGTGCTGATTCAACACTTGCGCTCTCAGACATCCTAGTGCCTGGCTGGCCTGGCAGATTCTGGCATTGCTTTCTTTGTCAAGGGAGCCATCGTTGGCTATCACACTGCAAGGTACTTGAACTCCTCTACTGTTTTTAGCTCTGTTCCTTCAATAAAGATTGAAGTGGGGAGAGCAGCAGATCCTGGAGCAAGTTGAAACAGTACCTCGGTCTTTCCTCGGATGATGGTCAAACCAAAGAGGCGAGTGACATAAGCAAACTTGTTGATGATGAGCTGGAGATCACATTTCTTGTGTGCCACAAGTGCACAGTCATCAGCAAAAAGGGTTTCAAGGATGAGCCTCTCAAGCATCTTGGTCTTAGCATTCAGATGACGAAAGTCGAAATGTGACCCATCAAGTCTGTATTTTATGTAGACTCCACGGTCCCAGTCCCTAAATGTGTGGCTGAGGATGCATGTGAAAAAGAGGTTGAATAACACTGGGGCCAGCACTCACCTTGCTTCACACCATTGGATATCTCAAATGGATCTGAGGACTCCCAATTTGAAAGAACAAACCAGTACTGTCACTGTGGAACAAGTGTGTGAGGTTAACAAATCTTCTCCAGCAGCCAAGTTTTGACAGGAACATCAATAGGTAGTGCCTCCTCAAAAGCAATGAAATCCGCTATCTTGAATTTTAGTCAAAAATGTTTTCATGCTTGGTAGCAAAGAAAACAACTGGTGTATAGATGGTCAACAGGAGACATTATTTTATCCATAAACTAAAGTTTAATTTTACCCTGAAAGAATAAACATGTCTGATTTAGGAAGAAAGCAGCCTGGTAAGACCAGCTCTTCAGAAGTGATAAAATACTTCCTTGTCCTAAGGCCACAAAGATTTATGCAGGTTCTTAGTTTTGCATATCTGTGGTTCCTTTCACTTCAACAGCACTATCCATAGTGCATGAAGTTAAACATATGTGTATGTCTTAGCAGGATTGTGCCCTAAATTAGAAAAAAAATTGATTCTCTGAGATAAACACAGGTATCTATGGTAGATAAACATAACCTGTACAATGGTCTCATTTGTCTTTGATTTTGGACACAGAAATGTAGATAGACTTGGGTGATTCCCTCTTACTGCTGTAGGTGTGCTTTTTCTTAAGCAGACTTTTTGTGTTCCTCCCTTCAGATAAAATCCATTTTGGGCAACATCTTCAAGATATTTTCAAATATCCAACTTGCTCTTAAAAATCAAAGATTTTTGCAGGCCAAAAATCTTAGATATTAAAAATAAATGTTTGGGTACAGAATGAACTTGTGTGATTCATGTCATCCATGTAAAATCAAGCCTTGTGGAGGTGCAATATGTGGGGATTTGAGATGCATCCCTCTTGACAGGACAAAGTCTCAGAGCTGAAAATACGTCCTCTATAGTCATTCCTTGATCTTGCAGGCTGTCAGGGTATAAGAAAGTGGAGGAGGATAAAATATGAATGGCAAATCAAATATGGAACTCACTAGCTTCAGGTAATACTCATAAATTGTAGATCCTCAATTTTCCCAGTAGATTCAGCCTGAGATATATAAAGACGCCTGGTCCAAGAAATTGCCCCTCCATGATCTCCTTTTAAAGATTGTTTAGTTGTTTTTTTTTGAGGGCTTGTCTTCTAGTTTGGTTTATTGAATGCAGAAAGCTACCTTTGGTTTATACTGTACTTTTTCAGCATAATTAAATAAAAGAATCTGTTATTTCAGGCTTGCTGGTATGAAAACTACAAATAACTGCTCCATTTCCAGGAGCCACTTCACATTAAAATTAACCAGAAATGATTTGTATTAAAAATGAATAATTATGACTCTACTAATCTGGCCTTCTACTGCTAGTGAAACAGATGGTACATTTTTAAACATTATGAATATAAATGAGTGTTCATGCCATTGAAACATAAAATGTATACAATCAGGTACAATTAATGAGTCACTTTCTTCTGGAATATGTTTCAGAAAGTCTATTTTGGGGTCAGAAAATAATACTTTGATAAGTGTGATAAACCCTTATAGATAAAAAGACACCATGGCTTTACGATGCAACTTTTTGTTCAAATTGCTGTCTTGCAAGGAGCAAGAAAGGGAGGGAGAGATAATCATGTTAAACAATTGTGCATTATCTTAAAAATCCAGTGGCCTTTAAAAGAGGTATATAGACCATGAACCACTGGGTGGATGTTGTTCACTTTTTATTCGCACCAAAGAATTCACGTAAACACTAAGCCAGATCAATTGAAAGCTTGCAACTGAAAAGGTAATTACTAACATTGGGATAATAAAAAAGCAGTTCAGTAGCACTTAAAAGACTAATGAAATAATCTGAACTTTCATGGGACAAACCCACTTCTTCAGAACTGAACCCAGAACTGAAGAAGTGGGTCTGTCCCACGAAAGCTCAAATTATTTTAGTCTTTAAAGTGCTACTGGACTGTTTTTATTTTTATTTTTTCATTGTATAAAGACTAGCATGGCTTTCTGTCTGTTACTATTAGGATAATAGATTTTTGTTATAGGAAGGATTCCAAATCATGGTTTCTAGAGTTGCAAAGTGTTGCCTAATAGCAAAAAAAAAAAAAAAAAAATTATGTTGGTTTACTAGACAGTCAATTATAAGTTTAAGAAAAAATGAACTTCATCGAGAATTTGTCTTCAGTGTAAGGTTAACTCAGATGACCAGCAAATATGTTCACCTAGCTTGGGTGTCACCAGTCAATCTGCAAAGCAACACCTAAATTATGGTGTTCTCACGAGTGTTGCACTAATTTGTGCAGCATGCTGGGGCATTTGGTGTCTGTCCCCGGGTTCTATGAGTTGATTTATGATTCTCTTCGAGTGAGTTGTGGGACAACTCCTCTGCTCTTTCGTATGTAAAACATAATTGTGGAAGGTATTGCACAACTATCAGCACTGGAGTGGTTTAGTCTGCATCCTCACTGTAAAGCGGTTAGGTTACCAGATCAAATAAAAGTCCTACATGGGCTTTAGTTTCTACTCTGGGATGGCTTCTTCTCTGGGTAGAGAACGCTCTGACCCGAACTGCCTGTATAACTGCCCAGAGGTGTAACCACAGACTCAAGGGGTGCATCTCCACTCAGACTCCTCTTTTGAGAGAGGCATGCAAATAAGGAAAATCAAAAATGCAAATAGAGCACAGATTTACTTGTCTGTCATCTCATTTGTATGTTATTCTTTTGAAAGAGCTTGTTTTGAAAGAAGAAAAGCAGAGCAGACACTGCTCTTTCGAAAGTAACCCCCATCTTTGAAAGAATCCCTCTTCCCATAAAAAAAGGGAAGGGTTTTTTTGAAGATGGGGTTTACTTTAGAAAGAGCAGAGTCTACACTGCTTTTCTTCTTTTGAAATAAGCTCTTTGGAAAGAAGAATATGTAAATGAGATTCCAGGTATGTAAATCTGCACCTCATTTGCATTTTTAATTTCCCTCATTAACACGCTTCTTTAGAAAGAGGAATACAAGTGTAGATGCACCCAAACTATCATTGGAAAATGTTGAGGCTGCATGTGATTTTTTGATATATGCAAGGTAAACCCTGAAGAGATTGTACATATATAAAGTAAATATAGAACTAAAATCTATTTACCAGGCAAATCTGTGGAGTGGTAAAACGTTTTCCCCAGACAAAGGACAGGCCAATATCTCCATCCACGTGTTACCAAATTCAAGTAGCAATCACATGTTGAGTGGTCATTTATTTGCATCAGAAAGAAAAAGAGAAGATAATTTTTTTTTCAGTTTAGCACAGAGTGGTCAAATAAACCAGCATGGAATTTTATTCTCCACATGAGTCCTTGACTTCTTCCTCAGAGCTTATGTTTAGAAGTTAACCTTCAGAAGAATCCATTACAAAAGTTTACTGGACTGTAAAAGAGAGAATAAAAATGTCATGTTATCTTTAATCTAAGAAGACAATGGAAGTGGACAGTTTGGGTTTTATGGAAAGGTGGTAACAGGGTAGGAAGTAGTTGTCACTCGTGTGGCTGGAAGGAGGTATGAAAATAATCTTAACTTGAACATAGACTATTGTTTTAAATCTTGTCACTCAAAAGTATTTTACTCAAAGTTGTGTAAGAAATTCTACCTGTGCCTCTTATACTGGAACTGACATAAAATCCAAACTCCTTTTCTTAATACAACTGTTTTTGCTTGTAATATAAACCTGTCCAGTGCTATTTCTGAGTTGAAGTTTTTGTTACCTCCATATTAAGTGATATACTGTGCAGTTTATTTCTTTAAAGAAATAAATGAACCTTAGTCCCCTGAATGGTCCGAGAGAGGGATGGACATGCAGAGTACGGGTTCTTAGAAAAATTTCCAACTGGAGAATTCGAGTCATTCATATAGGAATAACAAATTCTGGTGGAGGCCACAGTGTGTCTGTAGTGTAAAAAGCAGGCTGCTGGAGTCAGAGCTGCTGGTCAAGGGATGCATATCTCATGTACGCTTGTAGGTTGTGTCGCATGTGCCCCTCCCTTTTGGAAGGGGCATGTTAATGAGGCACTTTGGAAGATGCTAATCAGGCACTGGCATGGATATGCAGTGCCTCATTAGCATAATGGCAGCTGCATGCAATTCAAAAGTGCTGCTTTCGGAACACACGCCTCCCAGGTAGATGAGGGCCATCTGAAAGGACCCCTGACTTCAAAAGCTGCTTCTTCCTATTTGGTTTCAGAAAGAAGGGCTTTTCAAGTCAGAGAGGTCCATTCAAAAGGCCCCCAATCTACACAGGTGGTGTCTGTTCTGAAAACAGCACTTTTGAATAGCATGCAGCTGTGTTTATGCTAATGAGGCACTGCACGTTTATGTCAGTGCCTCATTAGCATCTTCTGAATTGCCTCATTAACATGTCCCTTCCGAAAGGGAGGCACATATGTAGACACGGCTGTATACTTGTATTTTGGCAGGGAGTAGACAAGGGAGCTAATGCAGCAGATAATTTCACACTACTGAGGGTTACAGAAAAGGTGATGAGATGTTCCATCACCTTTATGGATATTAACTCAAATGTGACAACCCAGCTCTTGTTGAATGTAATGTTGCTTAAGGACAAGGCTCATATAAGAGCCTAAGTTAATTTTACAGAGAATAGAGATCCTATATTTTGAACCTTGTGGAATAAATGTGCATATTATATGGTAGCATCCCACTGGTGTCACACACACTAAAATCGTAGTTGAAGCCATTAATGCAGGCCACATTCACCATATAATGACTAATTAGCAAGTAAAAATAATTGTGAAGGACTTTCAATGCTACAGTCAAAGGTGTAAAAACGAGCTAACGGTTTAAAAATAATTATGCTGTGAGGGTGAATGTGGGATTTATAATGGGTCTGTCTGTCCTGTTTAATTACATAATTAGTATAGGAAAATTTGTTGAAGTTGTCTGAATATTCTGTAAAATCTTTCAGTTTTAGCTACTCCCGCTGTGTTGTTTTAACAATACATGTCTTCATTAGTTGCACACGGGGAAACCTCTTTTCATATGATTTTAAAATAACAGTAAAACTTGCATAAATAAAATATTTAACTTATTAATTCAAAATAAAGAAACATTAAAGATGAATATGCAACTTTAATTCTACTTCCCTGTGTATATGCACATACGTACCTATGCATACTTTCTAGCCTGTCTTTACATGTTCATATCCTATTTTTCAAACAATACACTGTATATCAGATGCTTAGTGGGAAATGGGTTGGGTCCTAAGTGAACATGGTGCTATTTTCTTATAATAAATGGAAGGGTTCCAAGCACTTTGGAGGGCAAAACTAAAATTCAAACAGATGTAGATAAATTGGAAAACTGGGACATAGCCAGAGCCCGTGCTTTTTTTTTTTCGTGCTGGTATTTGCCGGTACTGAGTACTGGCACCTCAGATCCCCATCCATGGGATGCTGGCTGAGTACTGGCACCTCTTTTTTGCAAAAAAGGCACTGGACAGAGCCGTCCTGTACATAGGATGTGTCACAATTTCAAGGGCCCCATAGACACCCCCTGCCATTCAATAGATGAGAGAAGGAGGACTGCAGCAGATTCAAGTAGCAGCAGCAGCAGCCACAGAGTATCACCTCCCCATCTTTAATTTACCGTGCGGCAATCCACTGTGGCCTCCTGGCCCAATGAGCCCTTCTTCTCCACTGGTGGCTGGGCGACCAACCATCAGTGGTGAAGGAGGACTCAGTGAGCTGAGAGGTCACAGTTAAGTGCTGCATTGTGAGTATAAGTGGTGGGGGAGAGGTGACAGCCTGCAGTTTCCTCTGCTACTCCTCTCCGCCTCCTGATACCTGCTCCAGGTAATCCCCAGCCATGTTGCTTTGGGAGAGGGGCAGAGTGGGTGCAGGGCAGAGGAAGGAGTGAGGCCTGTGGTGTGGGGGGAATGGCCTTGGTTATAGCAAATAAATAAATAAATAAATTCAGCAAAGACAAAAGTAAGGTGCTACATCTAAGGAAGAATAATCAAACGTATACATTCTGAATGGGGATAACTGACTTATTGGCTACGTCTACATGTGTATGCTACATCGAAATAGCTTATTTTGATGTAGCGACATCAAAATAAGCTATTTCGATGAATAACGTCTACGCGTCCTCCTGGGCTGGTGCCGTCGACGTTCAACGTTGAGGTTGGGCAGCACCATATCGAACAGCTGCAGACAGGGTCACAGGGTGGACTAGAACTTCTGGGGCAACAGCTAGCCTCTCCCTTAAAGGGCCCCTCCCAGACACATTCAGCCTGCACAGCACGCGGTTTGCAGAGCCATAGGCACGCACACCTCGGCGACGCAGTTATGGACCCCCGGCAGCAGCAGCAGCAGACAGAGGTCCACCAAGCCGCCCCTGCAGGAGCAGTGCTCGCCCTGCTCGATGCCATGCAGGAGGCAGCTGATCACATTCTAGCCACAGAAGAGGAGCTGCCCCCAGGGGAAGAGGAAGCAACCCCAGACCCTGCAGCCCCCCGACACCCGCCCCGCCGCACATGCCGCCGGCTGTGGAGCTACCCCACGAGCACCAACTGGTGGGAGTGGCTGGTGCTCGGTGAGTGGGACGACGACCGCTGGCTCCAGAACTTTTGTATGAGCTGGCAGACATTTCTGGAGCTCTTCCAGTGGCTCACCCCTGCACTGAGGCACCAGGACACCAGCATGCGGCATGCCCTCAGCGTGGAGAAAGGGGTTGGCATCGCTGTCTTGAAGCTGGCCACTCCAGACAGCTACCGATCCGTGGGCCAGCAGTTTGGAATCAGCAAGGCCACCGTCGGGGCTGTCCTCATAGAGGTAAGAGGACCCACGGGGAGGGGGAGGCAGCCCTGGGAGGAGAGGGGAGCCCTGGGAGGGGGAGGGCCAGACACACCCTGCACACCCCTCCTCATTGGTGCTCTCCCATGTCCTTCCCCTGCAGGTCATCCACGCCATCAACGCCCTGCTCCTCCACAGGCTCATGCGGCTTGGGGACCCAGATGCCGCCATCGCGGACTTTGCCACCCTGGGTTCCCAAATTGCTTCGGGGCTCTGGATGGGACCCATATCCCCATCCGTGCCCCGGAGCACAGTGGAGGACACTTCTAGTACAGGAAGGGCTACCATTCAGTGGTCCTCCAGGCCTTGGTGGACAGCTGGGGCCGCTTCCTGGACATGTATGTTGGCTAGCCTGGCAGCACCCACGATGCCCAGGTATTCCGGAATTCAGGCCTGTGCCGCTGGCTGGAGACAGGGACCTACATCCCCCAGTGGGAGATCCTTGTGGGGGACACCACGATGCCCCTCTGCGTCATCACAGACGTGGTGTAACCCCTCCGGCCCTGGCTTATGCACCCTTATACGGGCCATCTGTCAGCCAGCCAGGAGCACTTCAACATGTGCCTGAACCACGCATGCCAGGTGGTTGAGCGCACTTTTGGCCACCTCAAAGGGTGTTGGAGGTGTCTCCTCACCCGCCTTGATGCGGGCCCCACCAACATCCCCCAGATTGTGGGTGCATGCAGCGCCCTCCACAACCTGGTGGAGAGCAAGGGGGAGGCATTCTTCCAGGGCTGGGCTGTGGAGGCTGGCAGGGCCGACGTGAAGCCACCCGCTGCCCCCAGTTGCCAGGTGGACCCCGAGGGGATCCGGGTCTGGGAGGCCCTGCGGGCCCATTTCAACGAGGCCACGGGGTGAATGCTGGCAGGCCCCCCACTGCACCCCCCCATCTTCCACAACACTCCCTGCCCCTACTCCCACACCACAGAGCACCCAAAAGCACCCCCCTCCACTTTTCTTGCAAATAAAAATAGACCTGTTGTTCATGAAACCACCAAACGTTGAATTCTTATTATTATTACATTATTTACAACAAACATATATTATATATATTATAATGATGATAAGCAAAAAAAGGTGAAGACAAGGAAGGGGAGAACTATTTACATGGGGGGCAGGTATCATAACATAACAGGGGTCTAGTACAAACTATATACAAAACACAAGTAAAAGGGGATATGTACAAAGGCGGGGGGGGGGCCACGTCCTGGGCCCCTCACCCCCTAATGTCCAGCGCTGGGGGGTGGGCGGCCATGACTCGCGCCTTGGCCTCAGCCCTGGCCGGGGCTGGCTGGGGGCCAGGCGGACCGGCAGATATGGCCGGTGGGTGTCAGCAGGCCCCAGGTCCCCCTCGGCGGATGGCCCCTAGGTGTCGGACAGCGGTGGGACGGCGGGTGGATCAGGCAGGGTGGGCAGAGTGGTGGCCAGCACGGCATGGGGGGCCAGGTAGTCCGTGATGTGCTCAAATGTGCGCATAAAGGCCCCGCCATGCCTCCTGGCACCAGGCCAGAGCCCGCTCCTGCAGATGGAGCCACCGCTCCTCCACCCACAGGTGCTGCTCTGAGACCTCCAGCTGCCGCTGGAGGATCACCAGCAGCTGGGGGTCCATTGCCATCCTCAGATGGTGCTGGGTCTGCCGTCGTCCCCGTCCTGGGGCAGGTCGGTGCTCTGCCGAGGGGCTGGCCTGGCGTGATGGCCCCAGTGGGCTCTCTGGGACCACTGACACCTCGCTGGTGCTCTCTGGTCCCTCCGATGGTGCAGCTGCAGAACACAGGGGGGGAAGAAGAGTGGAGACAGCCGCTAGTGTGGGCCCTTAGCCGTGGCCCTTGTCCCCCCACCCCTCTGCTGCTGGTTACCCATCCCCGTCCCCAGGAGATGCTGTTGCTGATGATGATGGGTGTCCCACCCACTCCCCCCCCGGGGGACCCTAGGTTCCGCTCCCCCCATCCCCAGGGATGGGGCATGGCACTGTACTGCTGGGGAGGGCAGGGGCTGATGCACTCTTCTGAGGGACATGCCACTGCTGTCCTTGGGGCCATGGACATCTGGGCATATGGAGGGCCCTGGTCATGTCTGTTGCCCCCACCCTTCAACCCCGGGGGTGTGCACCGGGGGGTACATACCCGACAGTCTGCTCCCACAGTCGGGAGACACCTGGTGGGCGGACACCTTGCTGGAGCTCTGGGACGGCAGGACGATCCAGAGCCCCCCATCACTGGAGGAGGATCCCCCCTCCTCCTCCTCCTCCGGTCCCCCAGAGGTGGGCTCCTGGGGGGGGCCCTGGGGTGCAGGGCTTGCCTCCAGGGCAGACTCCACATCCGGGGCCTGCTGGGGCTCGTCGGCCGAGGTGTCGAGAGTGGCCGGAGGGGAGGAGGTGCAGGCAGGGTGGGCAGGAGTGACCCCGGGCAGCCAGGCCCTTGGCCAGCCGAGCGAACTCATCCGCGTTCCGCCTCTTGCTCCCCATTACCTGGAGAACCTCCTCCTTGCTCCAGAGCCCCAGCAAGTCCTGCATCTCGGCCTCCATCCCGGAGGGGCCCCGCAGCCTCTTCCCCAGCTGGCTGCCAGCCTGGGAGCCCTGGCTCCCCTTGTGGTGGGTGCCCTGGGGGCGTTTGGGAGGCTGGCTGGCTGCCAACGCTGCAGGGGGGGTGTCTCTGGGCTGCTGTGAGACGTGCAGGGTGGCTGCGTGGCTGTGCTGCTGCCTGCACGCTCTCTCAGCTTCCTGCACAGGAAGGCAGGGGGTGGGGACCTTTAAGGGGCTGTTGCACGCGGCGACCATCGAGCTCAGGGGCTGCAGAGAGCGTCTCTCAACCCCTCAGCTGATGGCCGCCATGGCGGACCCCTTTATTTCGATGTTGCGGGACGCGCATCGGCTACACATGCCCTACTTTGACGTTCAACTTCGAAGTAGGGCACTATTCCCATCTCCTCATGGGGATAGCGACTTCGACATTTCGCTGCCTTACGTTGATGTCAACTTCGAAATAGCGCCCGCCACGTGTAGTCATGGCGGGCGCTATTTCAAAGTTGGCACGGCTACTTCGAAGTAGCCGGCACGTGTAGACACGGCTATTGGAAGCACTGTTCAAAAGGGTCTGGGAATTGTGGTGGGTCACAACTTCATCATAAGTCAACAATTGAATTGTGTAGAAAAAAATACAGTTTTGGGCTGTACTAATAGAGGCAAAGCATGTAAGTCACAGGAGGTGACAGCACCTCTCTACTCTGAGCTGGTTAGCCTCATCTGGAGTACTGTGTCAAAATTCAGGCACCAATGTATAGACAGCCTGTACAGAATACAAGAAGGATCCCCCAGTGATCATCAAAGATGATTGGAGTTGTGGTATACAAACAGTATAAACAAAGGTTGCATGAACTAGGTATGTTTATTTTGGAAAATACAAGGTTAAGCGGGATATGATAGCAATCTTCAGATACTTGATAGTCTGCTATAAAATGAGGGAGACTTTGTATGTTTCATGTATAAATGTAGCTTATGATATATATATTAACATTCAGAATGTTCGTATGGTGAGTACACTAGTGCCTCAATTTACACAAGGGTTGTGTTCTCACACACCCTCGCATAACTGGAATTTTGCGTAAGTCATGGGGAGGCTTTTTCCCCAGATGAACACAGGTTCTGCAGCTGGGGAAACAGCAGGAGCACTTGGAGCTCCTTTTGGAAGGTAAGTCCTGGGGTTGGGGGCAGCTGGGGACGGTTAAGCTCGGTGGTGGGTTGGGGCTGCAGGGGGTGGATTCAAGCTGGAGCTGTGTGCAGGGGTGTGGTTGAACAGGGGGTGAGGTGTTTGAGCTACAGCCATGTGTGGGGGTGGTGAGCCAGATCATTTCTCGAGTGGTGAACCAGGCCATAGGGTGTTTGAACTGGAGCCACGTGCATTGAGTTTGAAGTGGGTGAGGGGGGAGGGGGTTTGAACCAGGGCTGTTGGGGGGGTTGAACTTGGATGGGTGGGGGGGGTTGAACCAGGGTCACACATAGGAAGTGGGTTGGACCTGGGGGGGTTGAATGGGGGTGGGGGTTGAACTGTGGCAACACACAGGGCGTTTGAACCAGGGCCACAGGTGGGGGTATTGCACCAGAGCCGTGCATGGGAGGTTGAGCCAGAGCCATGTGCCAGGGTGGTGAGCTGAAGCTGTGCTTGGGTGGTGAGCTGGGGTGCAGGGGGTTTAGCTGAAGCCACGCATGAGGGGTGGAGAGCTGGAACCAGAGCCGGAGCCAGAGCCAGAGCCAGGCACAGGGTTAGGGTGTGAGCTGGCACCATGCGCAGATGCTGAGTGGAGCTGGGAGTGGGGTGTTGAACTGCAGCCACATGGAGCTGGGAGGTAGGTGAGCCAGCGCCGGGGGGAGCGAAATTTTGACTTGCACTTAACTTGCATAAATGCACATCTCAGACTCATGAATTTTGACGGTTTACTGTGTGGTATTTTGTATCTTGCCTTGACAAGAGAAGTTTTATACCACACAATTATATAATCTCTCCAGAGTGATCATTTGTTTCATGAAAGAATATCAGATTCATGATGGAAGTAGTTTATTGAATAGGCTTGAAATAGAGCAACCCCGGGATTTTTCAGGCTCATTCTCTCTAAGTCATTGTCCAGGATGTGTGGTCCAACTAAATGAACAGATTGGAGTTTTCATTCTTGATAAGTTTTTCATCCTGTGCATTTAATTGTGTGTCTCAATACTATGATTTCTGCAGCAGGCATGTGAGTAGTGCCACTTTGATTTCCAGCAATGCTACAGAAATTGAATCCCATAGGAAAATGAATCCTCTGTGTTCAGCTCATACCCTAGATAAAATGGTTCTCTGCCTGCAATTTGCAGCTCTATCTCAGGGCTCAAGGGCTCAGGCGAACAATGTTATTTTGTTTCTTCCGCTGCTCCTGAACCAAACCATGTAATTTAGCCAGGCCTGGAGTTCTACTTAAACTACTGAGGCAAAACTTTCACTGCCTATGAGCAGCAACTCTGCTAGAATTTCTACTGTGCTAAGTACTCCAACTCCACTCCTGCACACCAGTTACAATAGGATTTGTATGGAAGACACTCAGGAGTGCTCTTCCTCAGTTCTTGCAACAACAAAACTTTTCCTGAGCCACTTTTTGGCTTTGATTGACCCTTTATGTTGCACCAGCTTTTTACTTAGGGCTGAAGTGGGATCGAGAGCCTTGTAGCTTGCATTTGGACAAAAATCTTAAATTATGGCATGTAAGTTTAGGGACACATATGTCTTACACTAATAGATTAGTATTTCTCAAAATGTACACTGAAAAAATATATACCAAATCAAACCTAGTACTTTAAAATTCTGGGCAAAGTTACAAAGTAGATGATGACAAGTCAGAAAATTCATAGCCAAGTCACCACAGCAACCTTAACAGTGACCTTTCCCCGCAATTATAATTATATACTATAATTAAGATGACTACATTTCAATTTGCCAAATACAGGGCACCTGGCCTCTGGGGATGGGGGGTTGCTGTCCAGGAGCTAATTACTTTTACCTGCAGTGACAAGCAAGAGGTTGCTGTGACTTTTCTGACCAGGGAAGGGCAGCTCAGTAGGGAGTAGTACACTAATATATGGGAAAAATTGCCAGTTTGTTAAAAAAAGTCAGGGCGCCTGCCTGGGATGTAAAATATGGGACAGTCCCATTAAAAATAGGACAGATGGTCACCGTACTTGTAACGCAATATCTGAATAACATCAGACTTGCAAATGCTAGAAAGATAGAAAAAACAACCCAAGGCCAGTGGCTGCATGGAACTAAACCAAGTTAGCAATCGAGGTTTATGTAACAGGTTTCACAACTGAACTGGTGAAGTGCATGTTGCTAGACTTGTTTGCTTTTGAGAATGTTGAACTGCACTGTGTTAACAAAGGAGAGGACTGGATGATCTAATCCACTTTTTCCATCTTGAAATGCTATGATTTTTAGTCATTGACCCAACTGCATGCGTTCTGTTCATTTCACATCATTGTTATAAAACCAGCTGGATTGCTTTGAGTTCCAGTATCTGTTCAGTGGGAAATCACTCCTTGCACTTTTCTTTTCAGACAATTGTTTTTTATTTGGCTTTCCAGTTACTTTTCTTTTCTTTATTTTTATTCTTCCTGTAAATGTCTAGTTTGAAATAATCCTTGCCAGCCTTGCAACAATATGTTAAAGGCAGATCTTAAACAAAACTAGATTAATGAATCTGGGCCAGCTTTGTCCCAGTAGTGCAGGCTGTAGTCACCTGTTTTAAATATATGAATGTATGAAGTCATAGATTGAAATTCAGTTGATCCTTCTCTCAGCGCTTTGCGTTAAAAGTGTTTTGATACAATACTCTGGTGATGAATATGACATGAATGCTTTGAGTGGTAGCCTTCTTCAACAAACATAGTGTGAGACATCTGAGAACTATTATAATCACTAATGTAACGGACAAAACATAGTCTCTGAGTTCTATAAGGAAGCCTTAAAGTGTGTTCACAATTATGAATTTGAAAAGTGCCCTGAAGATATAGAGCAAGATCCTGAAGTGGTATAAAATAGCCTAATTCCCGCTGATGATGCTGATTTACATAGGTGGAGGACTCTGGTGAAGCAAGTGGGGGTGAGGGTCTATGTGCTTGACCCAACCACTGTATACAGTAGAGGTAAGAGGTCAGTGTATGATTCTATGTAGGAAAAGAAGGAAAACAGAAGCAGTGAAAGTGGAGGTACAAGGCACCTGCAAGAGCTACCAGAGAGGCTTGAAAAAAGAGATAATAATGGCAACAAAGTCAACAAAATGAGTGGAATACCCAAAGAACCAAGTAGAATGACCAGCAAAGCTGAGCTGAATATGCAGGCCAACTGGGAAGAAAGGAAGGAGGGAGCCAGAATGTACATGCAGTAGGCTAGGGTGAGACCTAAAGAACTGACAGAAGGAGATGATGAAACGAGGACCATGTATAATTACTTTAATAAGCATTTTAGGAAAAATTAGTTATACTGAATATAAATATTTCCTTAATGCTCATCTTTCAAGTAAAATAACGTTGTTGTTATGGAATTATGGTGGGTTGGGTCACAGAGATCCCCTTGTGACTCCCACTGGATGTGCCGAGAATACCACTGAACCTGCCTACTTGTTATCTGAGGAGCTTCACTACTCTGTCTTGGTGACCCAGGCCCTCTGGCCACCGCCAGCCCTGGCACAGATATGGGATCACAGTCCACAACTGAGAAAACAGAATAATAGAGACTGAGATCACCACAGATTTTGGAAGGCACAGTTAAAGGGTCTTGTCACAACACCCATGTGAACAGCCCCAATGGGACCAGAACCCCAGATAAACAGGTCTTACACTGTATAAAGAGTTATAAAGAGCTAGGTTATATTGTCCACCCTCTTTGTTATGTAAAGCGGGATATGCACGGTATAAAATTATTTATACTGAATTTATTAATACACAGAAGTGAATATATTATGCATAAAAAGTATGACTTAAGTGGTCATAACAGATAGCAGAGAGAACAATGTAGGTTACTATGCAAAATAAAAACATATGAGCCAAACCTAATACTTTAAGTGGACAGCCACACTAAGGACAATGCTGAGCCTGGAATTCTCAAGAGCGATGAAGAATAAGGAAGGTCAAGGAGAGAAACACTCCCATCAACCTTCCTCAGTGCAGACAGACATAAAAGTCGATTATCAATGCTGATTTTAGCTACACAATTAGCTTAGTTAAAATTGTGTATCGGTGGTAAACTTCTATATCTCATGTAGACATAGACTAAGGAAACTTTTTCAAATAATCATTTCTCACCTTAGTTCTTATTTCACGTAAAGGCCTTCCTGGTCCAGAAGTGTCCTTTCTGACCTATATCCAGTAGTTTTCATCCACTGCTGCCATTACAATCCTTTGGTTTCTAGGTGTTTTCAAGTAACCTGTTGGGGTATGGAGGCAGTCTTTAAAGCAAGGTGAAGACAATCATTGTTTAATTCCCCACATTTCCCTATGGTGCAAAACCTTTGTGTGATTCCCCTAAACCCTAGTGGAAAAAGAGCAAAATTCAAGGTGGATTCCAGCACCAGGTGACACAGCCACATGTCTTCGTAGCGCTCCAGAAACCATCAGTCAGTAGCAGTGAAGCAGGACTGCTGGAAGGCACTTCTTCCCCACTCAACTATCTACTGCTAATGGGCCATTAGCTCTGTTCCTGGCTTCTTCATTGTCTTTCCTCATGGGCTGGTAATAAGCTTTTTCCAACATGAACACATGGATAATAAAACAAAAAAGCAGTAAAGTAGCACTTTAAAGGCTAATAAAATAATTTATTAAGTGAGCTTTCATGGGACAGACCCACTTCATCAGACCATAGCCATACCAGAACAGACTCAATATTTAAGGCACAGAGAACCAAACACAGTAATCAAGGTGGACAAATCAGAAAAAAAAATATCAAGGTGAGCAAATCAGAGAATAGAGGGGCAGAAGTGGGGCAGGGGAGCGGAGAAGTAGATTAAGCCAAGTATGCAAAAGAGCCCCTACAATAACCCAGAAAATTTGCATCCTGGTTCAAACCACATGTTAATGTGTCAAATTTGAATATAAAAGAGCAGCAGCCCCTCTTTCAAGACTGTTGTGAAAATTCCTCTTCATTAAGATGCAGACTTTTAAGTCATTAACAGAATGGCCCACTGCATTAAAATGTTGGCTGACCAGTTTGTGGATCAGGAGTGTTTTTATGTCTGTTTTGTGCCCATTAAGTCTTTGTCTAAGAGAGTTTGAAATCCATCAAATCATGTAAGACAAGGATTTTCTAACATTACTGTAGACCATTTCATTTCCTAGTCAATCATAAAACATCCTTATCATGGGACTATCTATATTCTTTATGGAAATATGCTTATAAATATGAATATGCATCATATGAACATGTTTTGTGTAAAATAATCTGTGTAAGGGACAATTTAAAAAGTTGTAATCTGCTGAATATGATTTATCCATTTCATACCAATACCAATATTGGATACCAAAAATACCAATTTTTTTTTCTGATTTGTCCACCTTGATTACTATTTTTGGTTTTCTATGCCCTAAATATTGAGTCTGTTCTGGCATGGCTATGGTCTGAAAAAGTGGGTCTGTCCCACAAAAGCTCATCACCTAATAAATTATTTTGTTAGTATTTAAAGTGATACTTTCCTGCTTTTTTGTTTTGATAGTATATGGACTAGCACAGCTTTCTCTCTGTTACTAGTCAACATAGATAATAAATCTATGACCAATATTCCTAATTTCAGATGCATAAATGGCACATGCATACAAATGGGTAAATCATATTCAGAAGATTATAACTTTTCAAATGATCCCTTACACAGATTATTTTACACAAAACATTTTCATATGATCATATTTATAAGCATATTTCCATAAAGCATATAGATAGTCCCATGATAGGAATGTTTTACAATTGACTAGGAAATGAAATTGTCTACAGTAATGTTACAAAATCCTTCTTTTAGACAATCTATTGTGGTAATATTTATGCTAACCACTCTCAATGATCGTAGTAATCCTCTGTGCATGATTATCCCAGTTATGTTATTCAGTGCAAATTCTAAACTGTCATTAGAGCCCTGAGCAGCTATAAGGTATGTATCCACATCTGCACTTGAAAAAATTGTCCACAGACTCAGATACCCATGGATTTAAAGCAGATAATCCACAATTTTTCAGGGTTCTAGATACAAAATTTGTATCTGCATCTGTATGCACAAAAGCGAGCCATGGATAGCTGCATCTATATTTGGGGAAATGGGTACCTGTGTATGTAAAGTAGATATCCATGAATTTGAAGTGCTCTAATTATCAGCTTAATTTGTGAATGAGCTAGTATAAGGCATGGTCATTAGCAGGCTCTTGGAGGAGAATGTATCTATTGTTTACACTGAAAATGAGGAGATACTTGAAAATCAGTACATGTGGGCTAAAGTGGGCTTCAGGTAATCCCCAAAGAATTAGCTTCCCATGGACTACAGATCTGGAGAAATGGCTTTGATGGTATTAGAAAGGAACAGCCTGTTATGGTGCCAATCCATCAGGAATACTAGTCTTCTAGTATCCTCACAGTGCCATCCAATTAATGTTCAGAAGACTTATTTGTGCTGTGCTGTAGCCTCTCATCTTGAACCAAAGCCAGCTGGAGACAGACCCAGGAGGGCCCTTTGGCCTTAGCCTCAAGCTGAAAGGGGGCCTCAAATTTAGACATGTCGTAATTTTTTTTTTGCATTTGATATGTTTTGCAACTTGATTTAATGCACACCCCTCAATAATTAGTGCACTAGCACAGAAAAAGTCACTGAATTAGTAACATTAAAATATTCAAATTGTCTCATTCTGTTTATGGTGACTTATTTTGTTCTCGTGTATTGTCATTTTTAAGTTTCATTATGGTTATGGGCCTCAAAAGCTAGAAGTGGTCCAGGACTGCCTGCACCTCTGAGAGGGCCTGTCTTCAATGACCAAGCCTCCAATCACCATTAGTGACAAAAGAGAATTTCATATCAATTGTTTCATTGTCATTGTTTTCTAGAAGAAAAACTCCACAGGCGTCTTTACGAATGTCAAATGTTTTCTCAGTATTTAGACATGGTTGTCAGTTTGTAACAATGTTCCCAGATGCCCTGAAAATACATTCTGAATACATTTTAGGATGATAACTGTTTTAACAATGGACAACAGCTAAACATCATCAACTTATATTTGTATTTTTTTAATTTAAAAAGCCAACATACTAGGCTGTCCTGTGTATGTGTTATTTTGTGCTGAACTGATATCTGGCAGGTTGTTTGAGGTTATGCAAATTCCCACATAATCCTGAGGCTTATTCAAAGGAGTGAAATCATGTCATTAAACAAATATGCTATCACTTCATGATGGTCCATTTTCAGTGCCTCCCTGCTATTTTTCATTCCGTATTTGCCATAAGAAACCTTACCTCTTTCAACAAAAAAACTAAATCAGCTAACTCTTAACCTTATAATACCCCTTTTAATAGTGAAGAAAAGTGTTGGCTCCATAATTAACATTCACAAGCAACATCAGACTCATCCAAGTGCATTTTAAGATAAGTGTCTGCTTGTAGTTTGGAACAAACATTAATCAGGGAAGGGGATCAGGCAGTTTCCTTTTATTTGAATGGCTACAAACTGTTATAATTTCTATTATTCTGTTAATTGAACCAGTCACCCTGGATTTGTAGCAAAAATGTGGGCGCAGAGTAAGAAACCATAATGCACCTACTTTTCAGCAGATTTATCTATGCACTTTCATAAGTCAAAAGCAAATCTCTGTGGAAAGTAACCCACTTTTAGTTATCCAAAGAGAGTCATAAAATTCCAGCTAGGTGTTACGCAGATTTGGCAAGTGACAGTGAGAATCTGAGACAAATTGTGACTAACTGAAAGTGAAGAGAAGTTGCTATGTGTTTTGACAAGGGTTGGAAAAAAAGAAACAAAGGTGGTGAAAACTGATAGCGTAGAAATAAGACAGAATTGCTGGTGGAGAATGTAGCCCACACACAGTATAAATGACTTACGCAGGAGAAGAAATAATGGAAATTTGGCCCTGGTTCTCGAATTTGCCCTCACCAGGCAAAGGCACAGAAGGCTACCCACACAGTGCAGCTTTCAAGTTCAGGACCTTGCATAGTTAAAGCATTATAGAAAATATACTGAAAATGAAGTGAGGAAGGTGACCCATAGTACAGGTTATTGGTCCATTGCTCTGAATGTATAGACTGAAATTAAAGGAAATTGTTTGATCCACAATGGCACAATAACATCACTTGGTGCACAAGGAGAATGGTGAAGTGATGGTGTTGGAGATATGCAACTTACTCGTCTACACCCAGAACAGAGAACCAAAACCTATCATTTGTCTGCTTTGGAATTCCCTTTATCCTCACTGATAAGCCAACCATATGTCTTTTGAGGATTTCCTTACAGCAGACGCTGTCTTAATCCATCAGCATTTCTCATAGGTGACACTAGCTGCGTCTACACGTGCACGCTACTTCGAAGTAGCGGGAGTAACTTCAAAATAGCGCCCGTCACGTCTACACTTGTTGGGCGCTATTTCGAAGTTGAAATCGACGTTAGGCGGCGAGACGTCGAAGTCGCTAACCCCATGAGGGGATGGGAATAGCGCCCTACTTCGACGTTCAACATCGAAGTAGGGACGTGTAGACGATCCGCGTCCCGCAACATCGAAATAGCGGGGTCCTCCATGGCGGCCATCAGCTGGGGGGTTGAGAGATACTCTCTCTCCAGCCCTTGCGGGGCTCTGTGGTCACCGTGGGCAGCAGCCCTTAGCCCAGGGCTTCTGGCTGCTGCTGCTGCAGCTGGGGGTCCGTGCTGCATATACAGGGTCTGCAACTAGTTGTTGGCTCTGTGTATCTTGCACTGTTTAATGAAAGTGTGTCTGGGAGGGGCCCTTTAAGGGAGCGACTTGCTGTTGAGTCCGCCCCGTGACCCTGTCTGCAGCTGTGCCTGGCTCCCTTATTTCGATGTGTGCTACTTTGGCGTGTAGACGTTCCCTCGCTGTGCCTATTTCGATGTTGGGCTGAGCAACGTCGAAGTTGAACATCGACGTTGCCAGCCCTGGAGGACGTGTAGACGTTATTCATCGAAATAGCCTATTTCGATGTCGCAACATCGAAATAAGCTATTTCGAAGTTGGGTGCACGTGTAGACGTAGCCACTGTGACCACATGCAGGCACCAGAGGCTTTTCTTGAAGCCACACATTCCTGGGCTGTGACTGGGGAGATGGTGAAACCATGGACACTCCTACATCCCCCAGCAGATTTCCTAGAAAGCAAGATTATTTTTTTCAAATCCCAAAACAACAGCAACAACAATGCCAAAACCAACAAGTAAATGCGAACATTCAAAGCATCTTATTTGTGTTTTGTGTTTCTACTCTCTATCAAACTTCATTTCCATCAGCCGCCCCAACCAGGAAGTTGCTGTATATTCAAATATTCTGGATAGTAAAGCAGTATACCTATCAATGCATAATACCAAAGAAAAACAAGATTAGCTATTAAGAAACAAATAAACATGTATGCAGAGTACTTTATTTGCCATCAACAGTAATATTGTACACTGTTATCTTATAGTCTTTGTCTACACTAGAAGTATCTGTCTACAGATGTAACTGTCAGAAGAGATATTCCAACAAAACTTCTGTTGACAGATTGCCCTTGACAGATTGCCCTCAATCTTTTGACCAGCTCTATTGACAAAAGGCCTTGCTGGAGCATCTACACAGATTTTTTGTTGAAAGTTTCTGTAGACAAGATGTATTTTGTATATAGATACGTCATCGCTTTTGTCAACAAAATCCCAGTGGTGTCTACAAAACTCTCTAATGTACATGTAGCCAAGCTGCATATGCTGTATTTGATTGTATTTACTTTCACTAAACTGTGCTTATGGAAAATATAACTAAAATGTACTTATGGTGAAAATGCTGGTTATTTCAGGGTTCTGGATGACAGAATGCCAGATGTAAAAGAGTTTACTGTACTGAGGTTCGGTAAAGAAGAGAGATCGCTGTACATTTTTTTTTTTTTATTACTGAGCATGAAAAAACCTTACATAAATAAATTACAATGCTTTGGACATACATAATCATTTTGTTTGTTTAAGTTGATGAAGTAATATAGGATATACAGTATACACTATATAGTATATATAGTAATATCATGGTCTGTGCAGCCAATAGCAAGAGTTGGGGGATATGCCCTATGGATACCAGGTGTGATCACCAAAAATTTTTACTTTAGATCCTTTTAGCACCACTGGACAGCACTACAAGGAGTTACCAGAAGCTAAGGAGCCAAGGATCCAACCTCCTGTATCTGCTGATGATAGATACTTCTCATGGAATGTGTTCAGGACAGGATTTCATATACACTGAGTTATAATCGCAATGGACAAAAATTAATTTAAAAATGCACTATTTCTTATGAGGTAGACTTTCTAGCATAGGTACTCCTCCATTCACTCGTCTACATTTTCTACAGTGGCTTCCCAAAGAAAACAAATGCCCGTCCTTGAAATCAATCAGCGCTGAGTAGTTAACTGCTTTTCTGTCAGTTAACAGCACAGTTATTATGGCTTTAATAGGTCTGCAACAATTCCTTTCTTCCCCCTTTCCTGTTATGTCATGTAGGGATGATGAGAGAAACACTTTGTCACTTTCCTACTCAAAACAAAAACACATTGAAGGGTACTTTTGTGGCAGAGTAACCAAAAGCAAAAAAAAACAAAACAAAAAATCAACATTAGACAGGGGAGCTTTTTAAATAACCTACATATTTTTCAAGTATTTTGCTCATTGTGCTAACATTTGCTGGTATTAGCGCTAAATGCAGACATTCTGAAATATGTTCACTCATGCTTGTCATTATTGTGAGAATCCAGAAAAGACAGACAGTGCTTAACTTGTGACAAAGAAGGAAGCTGTTATCATTTTACAGACACTGTGGTGGACAACAGCACAAATGTCAGAATCTTGTGAGAGTAACAGGAGAGATCAGGATTTTCAACCAGTAATCCCCACTACATCTGCAAGAAATGCAGCAAGGACTGTCACTCTCGTGTGGGTCTTCATAGTCACAATAGATGCTGTAAATGAAGTCCTCAATTGAAACGTTAAAGGGCGCTATCCATAGTCTATGCAGACTGAAGGATGCCTACTACTACTAATCTGCACTAACTCTAGGCTCTGCTGCACCACTGGTTCAACCTGCTTCTTCTCCTGCTTCAAAGAACAGGATTATCTGAGATTCATTAACTGCCTCCTATATTATTTTAGAATTGTTCTAATGGAGCTGAAGTGTCAGGGATGTGCATCTGATGGGAGCTAACTGGGAAGGTGCAGCTGGTGAGAGTAGTGAATGAGGGGCCGGGAGTAGAGCCGTATGATGCGCAATGAGAACAGTCGGCAGTGAAGATGCACGATAAATGGTCAACAGGACAGTAGCAGAGAGCAGCTGGCAGGTAGATAGGGAGCAGCTGGTGGGGTGAGTAAGATGCCTCTTTACCTCTCCCACCTCCATTAGAAGGTGAACTCAGCAGATGAACCACTGAACTCTGGGTATCACAGAATCATAGAACATTAGAACTGGAAGGGATCTCAAGAGGTCATTGAATCCAATCCCCTCCCATCAAGGCAGAATCAAAAACCATTCTGAACCATCCCTGATGTCTATCTAACCTGCTCTTAAATATCTCCAGTGTCAGAGATTCCACAACCTCCCTAGGATCTGCAACTGCAACAGGGCTGCAGAGAAGAGTTGGTCATTTAAAGGGGATGTTTGGGTTACTGTACTTAAAAACTTGATGGGGAAAGGGCACTGCCCAACCTACTTGGGGTCGGACTTCACTGTTTATGTTTATGAACTCTGTAATGTTTTACCAAATTAATGTCAAGCCACTCCACTACTTTCACTAAACAGGTGCATCTACACTAGCTGGCTACTTCGAAGTAGCCAGACTAACGTCGAAATAGCACCCGGCGTGTCTAAACACGCCGGGTGTTATTTCAACATTGAAATCGACGTTAGGCAGTGAGATGTCGAAGTCGCTATTCCCATCCGAGGATGGGAATAGCACCCTACTTTGATGTTCAACGTCGAAGTAGGGTGTGTATAGATGATCCGCATCCCGCTACTTCGAAATTGCGGGGTCCTCCATGGCGGCCATTAGCTGAGGGGTTGAGAGACTCTCTCTCCAGCCCCTGCAGGGCTCTATGGTCGCTGCATGCAGCAGCCTTAAAGGCACCACTGACCCGGATTTCCTGTGGCAGGAAGCTGAGAGCGTGCAGGCAGCAGCACAGGCACGTGCTAGCCCTGCACACTTCTCACAGGCCTCAATCCTCACTGCCTTTACCCATGGCCTCCAGCCAGCCCCCCGAGCGCCCCAAGGGCTCCCCTCTTGAGGGGACCTAGGCACCCCCAGCAGCCAAGTGGGGGGCCAAAAGGACACGGGGCCCCTCCTGGTCAGAGGCCGAGCTCCGAGACCCACTGGGCCTCTGGGGTGAGGAGGAGGTGCTCTGAGTGATGGGGAGCAAGTGGCGGAATGCAGGAGTGTTTGCCCAATTGGCTGAGGGCCTGGCTGCCCGGGATCACCCTGCCCACACTCCAGATCATGTCCAGAGTAAAGTGAAGGAGCTGCAGTAGGGGTACACCCGGGCCTGGGACTCGGCCAGCCGGTCTGGGGCTACCCACACCACTTGCCCCTATTACAGGGACAGCAGAGGAGGGGTCCAGCAGCGAGGAAGGGGGGTTCCTCATTGACTGCCCTTCCCGGAGCACCAGGTGGGCATCTGCCCACCGGGCTTCCCCCGACCTCGGCAATGGATGGTCAGGTATGTACCCCACAGAGCACACACCCATGGACCACAAGGCGGGGCACCAGCCATGACCAGGAGCCTCCCACACCCCCAGCAGACCCCAGCCCGCGAATGCCCAGCCACAGTACAGTCCCAGGACGGCGGCACGACCATCAGCACCCGTCAGCACCCATACCCATGGACAGAACTCAGTCTTGACCCCGGGGGGGGGGTGGGGGCAATGCCATGGCGACAGCCAACAGGGACATCAAACCCACTGATGGGGACGGAGACCCAGCACCCAAGAAGAGGCGGGGAGAATGGGCCACGGGCCAGGGCACTGGACTAACAGCCTTCCCCTCCCTCTCTCCCTCTCTCCAGCTGCAGCATCAGACACCCCGGGCAGCCAGGCACCGTCCATTGTCCCCGACAGCCCGCCGGAGGCCAGCCACTGCCAGTGGCCGGAGACACCCCCAAGGCCAGCAGGACTGTCCCGCCACCACCGGAATCTTGGGATGGCCCCTGTGGACCCTCAGCTGCTGGCAGCTCTCTGGCGGCAGACGGAGGTGGCAGAGGAAAGACTCTACTTCGAGCGGGAGGAGTCCACCTGGCGGTGGGTGGCGTGGGAGGACTTTATGGGGGTTTTCAGGGACATAGCCGGGCCGATCCGGGAGGCCATCACCCGGCTCCCGCCCCCCTCTGGCCCCCCAGGCTGCCCTCCCTGCCGCTCCATCTGCCTCGCCGCCTGCTGCTCCGCCTGTCGCCCCACCCACCCCACCACCGGCAAGCTCCACAGAGCCCACTGGGGCTGAAGACCAGCCAGTGGAGGCATCCCGGCCATACCTGCTGGTCCTCCCAGCCCCCAGTCGGCCATGCTGGGGACCTCGGACATGGGGAGGGGGCGGGTTGTGAGCTGTACCCTCAGGGTCTCGCGCCCCTCTACCCCCACCCCAGACTGATGGGAGCCCAGCGGACGGCTCGGCTGTTGGCCCATGTATAAAGTTGTCCCCCTTTTTGTATATAGTTGTCCCCCTTTGTGTAGATTAGTTGCAGTTTCTTTGTTGAATCAAACAAGTTATCCAGTTTAAAAAAAAAAAAGTTTTATTTTCCAAAAAGCTGGAGTCATCTGCTTGTTGGGGGGGTGGCGTGCGGGTGTTGGGGGTGGTGTGTGGGCATTGCGGGCTGTGGGCGGGGGTCTTCTGGGGAAGGTCAGGGAGGTACTCAGGGTCTCCCTGATAGAAGTGGGCCACAGGGCTTCGCGGACCCGTATCCCCTTACAGTGGGCTTGGCAGCCGGGTGCGGAGGCCGGCTGGGGGAAGCCCATGCCAGTGTCGACTGCCCACCCCTGGACGAAAGCCTCCCCCTTGCTGTCAATGATTTTGTGGAGCATGCAGCACGCACCCACAACCTGGGGGAAGTTTTGGAGGCTGACGTCCAGTCGGGCAAGGAGGCACCTCCAGCGGCCCTTCAGACAGCCAAATGTTCTCTCCACAACCTGGCAGGCGTGGTTCAGGTGGGCATTGAACCGCTCCTGGCTGGTGTTGAGGTGGCTGGTGTACGAACACATGAGCCAGGGCTGGAGGGGGTAGGCCATGTCCACCACGAGGCAGAGGGGCACGGTTGTGTCCCCCACAGGGATCTCCCTCTGGGGGATGTAGGTCCCCACATCCAGCCGGTGGCACAGGCCCAAGTTCCTAAAAACACGGGCATCGTATGTGGAGCCGGGCCAGCCCATGTACACATCCTGGAAGCGGCCCCGACTGTCCACCATGGCCTGCAGGACCACGGAGTGGTAGCCCCTGCGGTTGATGTATCTTCCTCCACTGTGGTCCAGGGTGCGGATGGGAATGTGTGTCCCATCCAGGGCCCCGAAGCAGCTGGGAAACCCCATGGAGGCGAATCCGGCGACGGCTGCATCCAGGTCCCCGAGTTGGACAACTCTCTGGAGCAACATGGTGTTAAGCGCACGGACCACCTGCGGGGAGGAAACACAGGTGCCCATGAGGCTGTGCAGGGTGCCCCGGGGCCCTTCCCCCAGGGGCCCCTCCCAGGCACCTCCCCAGGTACCCTACTTGCCCAGCCCATCCCTCCCCGGTACCCCTCCCTTTCCAGCCCCACACCCAGCCCCTCCCTCTCCCCATCCCTCCCTCCCCAAGCCCACACCTGCCCCCCCGAGTGGGTGCGTGCCCAGGCCTCCTTGCCTCCACGATGACAACCCCGACCGTGGCTTTTCCCACTCCAAACTTGTGTCCCACGGAGCGATAGCTGTCTGGAGTGGCCAGCTTCCAGACGGCTATTGCGACCCTCCTCTCGATGGGCAGGGAGCGCCGCATCCAGGTGTCGTGGTGCCTCAGTGCTGGGGTGAGCCACTGGCAGAGCTCAACAAAGATCTGCTGGCACATGCGGAAGTTCTGGAGCCACATATCATTGTCCCACTCCCGCATGACGAGCTGCTCCCAACACTCGGAGCTGGTGGGGTAGCTCCAGAGGTGGGGAGCAGCCGGTGAGGGAGGAAGAGGGGAGCTCGGTGGTCAGGGGCATCCTCATCTGCCTCTGGGGTGGGCCTCTTCTGGCAGGAGCCACTGGGCAGCCTCCCGGGCAGCACCTAGCAGGGCGCTTGCCCCCTGGATGACTACCTGGAGGGCCTCCGCTTCCTGCTGCTGCTGGGTGTCCATATCTGCTGTGACTTGGTCTGTGAGACAGTGGCTACTGCTCTGCAGACCTCATGCTGTGCAGGCCCAGTGTGTCTGGAAGGGGCCCTTTAAAGGAGCGGCTTGCAGCTGCCCCGGAAGGGCTAGCGTGCTCTGTGACCCAGTCCGCGGTCTTTCCTGGCCCCTTATTTCAAAAGAGGGTGCTTGTATGTGTAGACGCTCTGCATTTCCTTCCAGGGCGGCTCTTTTCGACGTTCCCCGTCGCTACTTCAACATTGAACGTCGACGTTGCCAGTCCGGGAGGACGTGTAGACGATATTCGTCGAAATAGCCTATTTAGATGTTCTTACTTCGAAATAGGCTACTTCGACTTAATGTGCTAGTGTAGATGTAGCCAAAGTTTCTTTTCCCATTCTCAGACTCTGCTTTTGTGAGCGGGGAGGTATTGCCTCTCAGAGGTGCTCAGGGGTGGTGTGTATTTCTCAGGTTACTGGGTGGAGGCTTAAGCCAGTTCTGTGTTGGATTGATGGAAAGGAAGCCCTAGATACTGAACCCAGCCATGACTGCTGCTGGGTTCCCCTTGCAGGAGAGTGATGCAACTCTGCCTTCAATTATCCCTTGTTACTGCTTCTACAACACAAAGAGATAATTTTTCATTGTATATTTGAAAAAAAAATAATAAAAAAACCATTGAATAGAGAAAACTCAAAATACATCAGCAAAGCTTATTCTTCAAGCTGATGAATTTATTTTACTTTTGGGCAAACAAGGCTTCCCATTTGTAAAATTTGAACTGAATTTCACAATAAAGTTTACATTCCAGCTGGTGTTTCTATACTAATTTCTGGTGGCAGCCATCATGCTGAAATCTGGAATAATTTGTGATACTTGCAGCATGTGGCTGGGAGCGGCATACTGTCAGATACAGGAAACCATTATTCTTCTTCATATAGTGAATTATCTTGCTTCCATTGAAGTTAATGGCAAAACTCTCATTGCAGGAACACGACCTAAGGGCTGGATCCCACACACGGTGAAGTAAATGGAAAAATGCAACATTAATGAAGGGTGGAGGGAGAATGACCCCTTTTTAAGAAAGTAAACAGAAGACCTATTGCGTACTTAACCCCTCTAAAAAGGGTTAAATGGCACACAGACTTTGTACAGCACCTTTATATAGGAGTAAGTTCAATCATGCACAGTTCTTTTATTTACAAATATAAGGACATGTCTACCCAATGAGGTCTATAGTGGCATCACTGTAGTTCCATAACTAGACTGTCATAAAGCTGTACTTGACGGTAATGAAAGGGATTTTCTGTCACTATACGAATACATCTCCCCAAGAAACAGTAAATAGTTTGACTGAAGAATTCTACCATTCACATAGCTGCATATACACAGAACTAGGGCGCTCAAGGTTCTGGATTTTATATACCCAGAGCACCAAGCCAAATGTGTCTAGAGCTAATCAGCTTATGGAGCACACAACTGACGGTGCCATTTGTGATGTAGTGGGGGATATGTGTGTGCAAGTGTGCGGCTGACAGAGGGTGTGGAGTTCCAGCTGAGGGTAACCTAGGCGACCAGGTGACTCCTCTGTACTGCAGACAAAGGGGGAGGTGAAGCCTGACGGTTTTGAATTGGAATTGGGAGTAGGCTTGGGGGGCCCCTTGGGGCCTAGTCTCTGCAGAATGATTGGACAGCCTGTCTCTGATTGCTGTACTGACTCCTCTGCAGAAAGCTGTGCCCCGTCGGCTAATAAACCTGCTGTTCTCCTGCTGAATGAGAGTCCCTTCTGCCTATGGATGGGGTTGGGGGGGGCCCTACCCTCCATTACAGCATGTCAACATGTCACTCAACTACTTTTCCCCCAATGAAAACACACCTTACAGGTCACTGCTGGGACTGTGATTCATTATGGTCCCTTTTTTGTGAAAAACAGTGAGTTTTAAAGACAATCTTGCTAAAAGTGTCTCTAGAGCTAATGAGCTCAGGGAGCACACAGCTGACTGTGCCATATCAACAGGTCACTCAGCTACTTTTCTCCACGTGAAAACACACCAAAGAGGTCACTTCTGGGATGGTGGCTTCCCCAAGCCACGTGCTTTGGGAATGGAGAGTATTGTCACAGGTTGCCTCTGATGGTTCAGCCTGTGAAATTAGTTGCAGCTAGAGGCCAGCTCCCTGGCGTGATGATGCCTCTGAGGGGCCAGCTCCCAAGTAATGGGTTGACATTTTGGATCAGCTGTGTGCTAGTCATGGGGGGCAGCCCCAAAGATATTTGGTCTCATGGGTTTGCCCCCGAAAAACTCAGCCAGCAGGGGCCTGCTGAGTCGAGTAACTTCTTGACATGGTTCAATCTATGCACCTAGGCAGGGGGTCTAGCCCCAAAAATATATGCCCCATGGGCTAGGCTCCCCTGGCATGTATTACCTCTCAGGGACCAGCCCTCCAAAATATTTGCTGCCAGGGGCCAACCCCCTCAGGGATTGGAGAAACTCAGAAAATGTGAAGTGCAGAAGGCTTCATCCCATGCATGGCCAGACATGCTGCTGTATTCTGTGCTGCTGTCTGGTCCCCACAGCCAAGCTGCCACGTAGTGCAGTGGAGCGGGTGCTAGCCCACCAGCCAAAATGAGATCCTGGCTCTCCTGATGGCTCCATGCTAGAGCTCTCTCTCATGGCTAGTTGTGATCACCACACTGATCAGAAAGAAGATGAATTCAAATTGCCAGGTTTCCTGTTTCCTACTTCCTGCACACCTGGAGAGCAGTGGAGGTAAAAGTGCCCAGAATGTACACATTCTGGGCCTTGTAGGATACCTCTGGAGGCTGATAAAATCGATTTAAAGTAATGTTGTTTCCACACTAGCATTAATTCAACCTTTTAAAATTTGAACTTGGCATTACACTGCCTCAGAGGGTTGAGGTGAGAAAGTTCACCTTAGCAGTCCTTAAAATTGACCCAATAGTATTTGCAATGGAGACAGTCACGTTGTAAAATCGAGTTAAGTGCCTTAAAATTGACTTTATGCTCTAGTGTAGCCATTGCCTCTAGTATAGGATTACGTCAATTTAGCTATACTGAATAAACTTTTTGTAATGTAGATAAGACCTTATTCTCACATATCTGCTTTAATGAGAACTTTGTCTTCTTCCTTTCACTTGATATTGGCAGCAGCGTTGAGTATGATGATGCAGAATCATGGTCATCAGAATTAAAACTGTATTTTTTTAGACAGGCATCTTCAGTCACTGCCTTTTTTCAGTATTTGTAGACAATCTGTAGAAAATGTGGTTATATAAAAATAAAAACATAATTTCCTGAGCAACAGTAACAGAGAGGGAGCCTGCTAGTCTATATACTATCAAAACAAACAAGCAGTCTACTTGACTGCTTTTTTCCTGAACAATGTAACTGTAGCTTACATTATGTAAGCAAGTAACAAATAGATTACATTATGTTTCATACATTCTAATGTTAGCTATAGTAAAAGAGTGATTTGCTACTATATCATAGGGTTGTGTGTGCATATGTGTGTATTTGTATTCAAATTCATATTTATAGTCAATATTTTATCATTTGAAATGTTATAATTTAAAATTTTATAATTTATATATAAATTTTATAATCTAAAATTTATATTTATATTCAATTTATATTCAAATCTGACACATTTACACGTGGTTTGAACTGGGATGGGAATTTTCTAGGTCATTATAGGGGCTCTTATGCATATTTGGCCCTACCTAATTTTTGACTCCCCCCACCGCCTTCTGCCCCTCTGCTCTCTGATTTGCTCACCTTGATCATAATTTTTTTCTGATTTGTCAACTTTGATTCCTATTTTTGGTTCTCTGTGCCTTAAATATTGAGTCTGTTCTGGTATGGCTATGGTCTGAAGAAGTGGGTCTGTCCTACAAAAGCTCATCACCTAATAAATGATGTTAATCTTTAAAGTGCTACTGGACTGCTTCTTTGTTTTGTGTGTGTGTATGTATGCGTGTGTGTGTTTGTATACTTGTTTTGAGGTAGGTCTTGGAAACCAATATTCATTCACTTTTTATAGATATCCTGGTTCTTGTCCAGTATTATCTAGACCCATTTCTTCAAAAAGGTTACTGTTTGTCTGATTTTTGTCCTTAGCAGTTGTTAGGGAATTCTGTGCCAAAAATATTTTTAAAAAAATCTGCACATTTTTGCAACTATAATGCAATATAGTAACAAATGTAATATAATAACACAATTTAAATTATTTGGGTAATTTATTTATAAAATATAATGCAAACAAGTCACAATAAATATTCAGCATTTCCTAAACACTTGAAAGTTTGGATTACAAATACTTGTAAACCAATCTGTGTATTAGAGTTCTAATCCTGGTCGGCTACTTTGGGAAGTATTTGGTTCTCATTGTCTTGACATTTCACTGACTGTTTGATAAATTATTTATTTGTCCTCAAGATCTATTTTTTCCTGGGTAAGTAAAATACATCTTGATCTGTAATCTAACTCCATTGTGCCATTCTGTCACAGGATAAAAGCACAAAAGCTCAAAAATCTTTCTAGCTGTCATTTACTATAAAGCTTCTTCACGCCACTCAGGCAATGTAAAAAAGCCTTAATGCTTTTACACTTTTTATTCTCCTAGCGATATTGTCTAAGGCTTTGTCAATAGTACCACACTTGTTAACAAAACATTTGCCAATCAGGTTTGTGACACAAGCACCAAGGCGGCGTCTAGCTTCAGTCCGGCTGCTGTCAGCATGATGCAAAAGAGGTCTCACAACATTGCAAATGGCTGTTCATCTGCATATTTGTATGGTTCATTTGCATATTATTGGCAGGAAAAAAAGCAGTGTAGCTGTAGTTCTACTGGCAAAAAAAAAAAAAAAAGCCTTTGTTGGCAGCCCCTTATGCCTGGAAAAAATCGTACATGAAGGACTGCCAACAAAGGGGTGTTTTTGCTGGAAGAACCACATCTACATTGCTTGTTTTCTGCCAAGAATATGCAAATGATGGGCCATTTGCAATGTTGTGAACCCTCATTTGCATCATGCTGCCAGCAGCTGGACTGAATCTGGACACACCCCAACAAAAGTCATGGTGTTGACAGTGCTATGTTGTTTGCAGGTGAACAACCACCACTCATTGGGAATGGTTTAACTAGGCTGATAGGAGAGCTCTGTCCCGCCAGCATAGAGTGGTCACACAGGAGCCCTTATAGCAGCAGAGATATCCTGCAGACATAGCCTAAGAAATGGAAAATTAATTAACAATAGGGTTAACAACTATGCTAGCAGGATACTGCATGCCTGTTTCTGTCTCAAGGACTGAGTCTATGTCGTGCCTACCTCAAATTCCCAAAGTCCATCTGTCGATAGAAGTTAGTGTCAACAGAGAAATTTCGACAGAACCACTGTTGACATATTGCTGCTACACACAATTTGCTTCTGTCAACAGTACTTTATATGCGTGTAGACACTCCGGCTGCATCTACACTAGCAAGTTCTTTCAAAAGGTTTTTCATAAGAAGGGGGCTCTTTCGAAATATTCCAAAATTCACACACAAAGACTGTGGCCAAACCTGGCCAAAACTTCGAAATCATCATCATCATCATCATCATCATCATCATCATCAAACAGTGGGCTCAGCACCCGCTGGTGTCTGATACCTCTCTCACTATTTCCTTCCATCTTTGTCTGTCCAGTGCAGTGTGGCTTAGTTTCTTTGGACTAGCTCTGCATCAATCTATTACATCATCTATCCATTCTCTGTGGGGCCTGCCTCTCCTATTCCAACTGACCATTATGCTGAATACCAGGGTCTTGATTTTTCATTCGTCATTCTTCCTGCAAATGTGTCCAAATAGTTGTAGCTTTCATTTTTATAACCTTCTGCAGCAGGTTCTCTTTCAGCTGTATCTTTCTATATAACTCCTCATTGGTAGCCTTCTGCATCCATCCTATTCTCAGAATCTTTCTATAACAAATCCTTCCAAATGCCAATATTCTTCTTTTCAAATCTTTCTTTATCACCCATGTCTCACATACATACAACATGCTGCTGAATACACACGTTTTCAACGTGCTCAGCTTCGTTCTTAACCTAATTGCTTTGCTTTTCCAGATCTTACCAATCGCCTTCAAACTCGCTCTTGCTTTTGCTATTCTAGTTGCTATTTCCTTCTTACAGTCTAGATCATACATTACATTGCTCCCCAGATATGTGAACTTCTCTACATTTTCTAGTTCAATGCCATCAAAATTGATCTTCCTTCCTATTTCCTTATCTCCAAATACCATTGTTTTTGTTTTATTGATGTTCATAATCAGTCCATACCGCTTCCCTTCTTTGTTTAACCTCTGCACTGTTTTTGCTAGCTTCTCCTCATTTTCCTCAATGATAACTATATCATCCGCAAACCTCAAGTTGTTAATTCTTTTCCCATGAACAGATACCCCTTCCTCCTCTTCCTTGATCTTGTCCATTGCTGTCTCCAGATGTGCAATGAAGATACTTGGCGATATTGGCTCTCCTTATCTCATACCTCTACTTGTTTTAAACCAACTTCCTAACTCCCCACGTGTTCTCACCACTGCCTCCACATTGTCATTGATATCCTTCAACAACCGTATGAGTCTGCTATCCACTCCGTATGATTCCAACACCACCCAAGCCACTTTCTGATCTATACTGTTGAATGCCTTTTGAAAATCAATGAAGTAAGTGTATATGTTCTTGTTCTTTCATCGAGCATGGGAGAGATGATCAAATATGGTGGAGAAAGCATGATTCAGGAAATACGCCGACTATGTAATTTACCACGGAAAGAAGGGAAGGCACCTAAGGTGCTAGTGATAATATCCAAGAATTATTGGACTGCAAGAACTACAGAACGATTGCCCTAATGAGTCATCTAGGTAAGGTGCTGATGATGATACTGACTGAGAGATTAAGATCGCAGAAAGAAGAACATATAGCAGATGAGCAAGCGGGGTTCAGTAAAGATAGAAGTACCGATATTGGCAGATATTGGCACTAAGACTGAAATGATCTTGCTAACGGCCAAGTTGATTAATACTAATGAGGCACTGAAATGAATACTCAGCATCTCATTAGTATGCTGCTGGCCACGGTACTTCAAAAGTGCCCCCTTTGAACGCGCATGGCGTGGCTACACCAGGGTACTTTTCTAAAGAATCCTTTTCTAAAGGACCCTGCACATTTTGAAATCCCCTTATTCCTGTCATCTGATACGAATAAGGGGATTTTGAAAAGTGTGGAGTCCTTTCGAAAAAAAACCCCATATAGCTGACCCTTGCGTATTTGAAAATGGCACTTTTGAAGCATAGTGGCCAGCAGCATGCTAATGAGGTGCTGAGTCTTCATTTTAGTGCCTCATTAGTATTCTTTGATTTGGCCATTAGCATGGCCATTTTGAAGTTTTAGCCAATTGTGGCTACAGCCAAAAAGTGTTCTTTCAAAAGTAAATCAAAAGAGTATGGCGTGCCTTTCAAAATTACTCTTCCTTTCCCATTTCAGGAAGATTGCCTTCTTTTGAAAGCTTCTTTTGAAAGCTCCACAGGGCCCTTATTTAAAAAGGGTAGTCCTCATGGCACCTGATTTTTCGATCCCCGGCCTGTTCTTTAGAAAGAGCAGGGGCTGTGTGGGCACTCTCTTTCAAAAGAGCAGATCACTCTTTTGATCTGCTTTTGTGTGTGTGGATATACTCCTTTGAAATAAGCTCTTTCCGAAGAGATCTTGCAGAAGAGCGTCTTTCAAAAGATCTCTGTAGTGTAGACATAGCCTACCTGTCCATTTCTACACAGGCCACTTTCTTCAAAAGTGGCATGGTAATACACAGTCCAAAATATGCTAATAAGGCACAGATGCAAATTCCCTATGTCTCATCAGCATAATGTCACGTGATTTGGAGTCCGGAAGATCATTTTTCCGAACTCCAAAACACCATGTAGAAGCGCAGCCCTGGGGGAGCTTCCAGAAGGAGGTCCTTCGCCTCCAGAAGAAGGACTTCCTTCTGGAAGACCCCCCGGGGGCCGCGCTTCTAAACGGCATTTTGGAGTCCAGAAGAATGGTCTTCTGGACTCCAAATCATGTGATAGTATAATAATGAGGTGTGGGGAATTTGCATCCATGCCTCATTAGCATATTTCGGGCTGTGTATTACCATGCCACTTTTGAAGAAAGTGGCCTGTGTAGAAACAGCCAGGGAGGCTATGTATACACTACAGAGATCTTTTGAAAGAAGCCCCTTCTGTTGACAAAACTCTGTAACGTTGACACAGCAAAATATTTGAGAAATAACACTCTGTTGACAGAGTACTGTCAAGAGAAGTGCAGTCTATACACTTCTGTGGACAGAGGGGGCTTCCAGTTGCCGGGAAGCCCTGTTTGCAGAGCTGCCATTCAACCTTCTATTATCGGAGAGCAGTGCAATCTGGCAGTCCTCTATGGACAAAGCAAGTAGTGTGTAGCAACAATTGGTCGACAGAGATTCTGTCAAGATTTCTCTGTTGACAGTAAGTACAACGTGATTTCGAAAATGATGAATCAAAAGATGCCTTTCAAAATACAGCAGTCACACACAAGCAGGGGCTGGCACTGCTGATTCACCCTTTTGAAAGAGCCATCCTCTCTTTCGAAAGAGAGTGTCTACATTGTCCCAAGGTCTTTTTCAAAAGAAAGGGCCAGGAAATGCTGTGGACAGTGTCACATGGCAGACGAGCCCATCCGGGGCTGCAGCCAGTCACTCCTTTAAAGTGCCCCTCTGCAAAACCCTTGCCCTGCACAATACGAGGCCTGTGGAGCTGCCTCCCGCCCTGTAGATGCCAGCCCACAGGGCAAAATATGGAGGAGGAGGAGCAGCAGCAGCTGGAGATGCTGCTGGCTGCCACCATCAGCGTGGTCACCCTCCTGGCCACAGCAGTGGCAGCTGCTCTGCACCTCCTTCTGGGGAGCCAGTGAACACCCTGAACCTGTGGCTCTTCCAGCATACCCACTCCCCTGTTGGTTGCTCTGCTGACTCTGGAGCTACCCCTCCATGTCTGAGTGGTGTGAGCACTTGGTCATGGGGGTTTGAGACAATGACAGTAGGCTCCAGAATTTTAGAATGTGGAGGCAGACCTTTCTGGAGGTCTGGATGGCCCCTGCTCTGAGACATGAGGTCATCCAGATACAGTGCTGCCCCCCGCACACCCTCACAGAGAAAAGGGTCATGATAGCTATCTGGAAACAGGCCACTCAAGAAAGCTACCACTCTGAGGGCCACCAGTTTGGTGTGGGCAAGGCCACAATTGGGGCCATCATCATGGAGGTAACGAAGCTCAGGCCACACACCCACCAGGAGAGGGGGAGCATAGGAAAGTGGGCCCATTGGGGACTGGGAGCTGGATTGGGGCCTGGCACATCCTGCTCATCCTCACAGGTACCTATGTTCTCCCTCCCATGCAGATGGCTTGTGCATTGAATGCAATGGTACTCCAGAGGGTGGTTCACGTTGTGGACCTGGACATGGCCACTGCTTGCCTTGCAACGCTTGGGTTTCTGGACTGTTTCAGAGCCCTCGATGAGACTTATATGCTGGTCTGCATCCCATAACACAGCAGGGGCCAATATATAAACCAGAAAGCGTACCACTCTCTGATGCTGCAGCACATGGTGGATAACATGGTCTGGTTCCAGGACATCCATTTTGGCTGTCCTGGCTGCACCCATGATACATGTGTCTTCAGGAATTCTGGGCTGTGCCGCCGCATGGAGGCAGGGACATACATCCCCCACAGGGAGATCCCGCTCAGGGACACCACTTTGCCCCTGTCTGTGGTGGCAGATGCTGCCTATCCCCTCCAGTCCTGGCTCATGCAGCCCTATACGGGTCACTGTACTCCCAGACAGGAGTGTTTAAACACCCAGCTCAGCCATGTGTGCAATGTGGTGGAGCGCACCTTTGGGTGTTTGAAGGGGTGGTGGTGCTGTCTTCCTGGCACACCTGGAGGTGGGCCTCTTGAATTTCCCCCAAGTGGTGGGCACCTGCTGCACTCTCCATACTATTGTTGAGAGCAATGGGGAGGCCTTCATGCTGGGGTGGCCAGGTGAGTCCAGCCCAGGCTACCCACAGCTGTCTGCTACCCCTAGCCGTCAGGTTCACTAGAATAGGGTCTGTGTCCAGGATGCTCTGTGCAAGCACTCTGCCCTAGGGACCCAATGAGTGCAGCCCTGGCTACCTCCAGTCAGTCCACTGAACATTCTTCTCCACCCCACATGCTGCCCTTCGCTCTGAATACCTCTTGTTGCCATCCACTGCACATTCCCCTCCACTCCCTGCACACTTCCCTCCACCTTACCCCCACTGAGCACACAGCACCAAGGGATGTGGGCTAAATAGAGTACATATTCCTTATAACGAAACCATGTAGTTATTAACTGGATGGTTAATAACAAAGGGAATGGGGGAGAACTATTTACACAGGGAAAGGGGGCAAACTACATGGGACCTGGGTGGCTCACATGGGGAGTCTTTACTCTGGGGCAGGGGTGGGGGGCCTTGACCCATGCCATCCCTGGGATCCATGACCTGCCCCCCGCCAATTCAGGCTTCCCAGTGGGACTGGGATGTTGGGGGAGGACAGGGAGGTAGTGCTGGGGGTCCACCTCAGCCAGGGGGATCGGCCATGATGGAGGTCTCTGCAGGGGGCTGGTGTGTGGAGCCACAGCTGGGGATGCAGGAGGGGCAGTGAGAGGGGCAGCTGGACCAGGAGCTGGACCAGCTGCCACATCCCTCAGGGTGCCCAGCAATTCTACCCAGGCCACCTGATGCTGGGTGGCCTTGCCCTCCTTTAGGAAAAGCTACCACTCCACCACCTCCACCCCACGCTGGACGGAAGCAGGAAGCCAGAAGTCCTCTGTGGCCCATCTCTAGCCCTTCCTGGAGCGGGGATGCTCTGGTGGTGGTGGTGGTGCTGCCCTTTCATCATCCCTTGCAGCCAGGGGTGATGCCCAGCACCACAAAGTGTGCAAGCCCATCCTGGCCCTCTGATAGTGCAGCTGCAAGAATGGGAGAGAAGAGAGGGACAGGCCATGAGTCCTGACCCCTGCACTGTGGGCTACATCCCCTGTCCCCCCATGGGCAGAGAATCCTCATTCACTGTCCAATGGCGGAGTGGCCCTGCGGGACCATTGTGGCAGAGGGGGGTCCCTGGCGCCCTGCAGGCAGTCCCTTTTTGAGGTTGAGCCCCACCCACCTCCTTCCCCTGCGAGCAGGCCACAACACTATCCATGGCAGCTGGTGCTGAAGGCCACTGGCAGCCATTACACCATCCTGAGAGCCATAGTCCAGCTCTACTGTGGCTAGCCAGGGTCTGCTGGGGGTGAGTGGCCCTTGGGTGGGTATGGAGCTCCCTCCCTGTGATCCAGGGTGTGTGACTTGTCAGGTTATTACCTAAAGGTACACCACTGAGGTCGGTGCAGGAGGAGAGGTCTATGACCATACCGCCTTTCTTTCTGGACCACTCAGTGGCTGGCTCCAGCTCTGACCCTGGTGTGGTGAGGCTGGCTGATGGTCCAGGCTCATCAGTGTCCCCTTGCTGGGGCTCCTCAGCACAGGTGTCAAGGACAGTGGGTAGGGAGGTGGGTATGAAGCGGGTGCTGCCCCCCGACCAGCTGGCTGAATCCCTAGCCTAGGCGCATCCTGCTGCAACTCCTTAATCTTGTTCCTGACCTAGTCAGGAGTGTGGGCAGGATGGCTCCAGGTATACAGGTCCTCAGCCAGCTGGAAAAAACTGGCTGTGTTCTACCACTTCATGCCCATGTTTTACCACTTCATACCAGAGGCCTAGAAGGTCCTGGAGCTCATGGTCTGTCCAGGAGGAGGCTCGCTTTTCTTCCCACCCCCAGCTGGACACCTGTGAGCCCTGGGCATGCTTAGACATGGGGCCTTGGGGCTCCTCACATCACTGGCTGCTGGCCTGGCCACTCTGGGAGCTTCTGGGGTTCTCACTGGGGCATGCAAGGGCAACACATGTGAAGGCTGCTGCCTGCACATTCTCAGCTTCCTGCCATGAGGTTTCTGTGTCCAGGCGGCTTTAAGCACTGCTGCATGAACAGATCATAGAGCCCCGCAGGTGTTGGGCAGCACATCTCCCAGTCCCAGCTGACCTGCAACATGGTAGATCCACACATTCAAAACAGTGGGTCGCAGAGCATCTACACGTCATCTTTCAAAAGAGCCTTTCAAAAGAGTGGGTGTTTCCTATTTCAAGTTTGGAAGAGCAATATTGAAAGCTCGGGCGCATTCCTTCAAATTTCCTTTTGAAAGAGTGCACAGCATGCCTAGACTCTCTGCACTCTCCTTCGAAAGAGGGCCTGAAATTTCGAAAATAGTGGCTAGTGTAGATGTGTCTATTGAAAACCCAAAAATTAAGGCACCCCCCCATTAAAGGGCAATTTTTTAAAACTATGCTTTTAATTTTTCTTTATCTTAATTTGTTTTCTGGTTTGAGCTCCTTGGAAGAAAGTGCTATATACTATAAGTGCAATGTGGTAACCTAATTTTGGGATGATCACTGGGAGTAGGATAGTAAAGACTGATGGAGGGTGATATGGAAAGGAAGCAGATGTCAAAGCATTGATTGAGCAGAGGTTCTGGAACAATGTTTATAGTAGGGATCATCATCATCACTAAGCATGGGCTCAGCACCGATTAGTGTCTGATGCCTCTCTCACTATTCCTTTCCATCTCTCCCTGTCCAGTGCGGAGTGGCTTAGGTTCTGTAGACTAGCTCTGTGCCAATCTACTTATTGTAGAAATGTTGCCCATGAAAATGATGACTCTGGTGCTTGTTACTACTTCAAGAGAGGACATGTTACACCTTCCCAGATCCAGCCCCACTGTCCTTGAGAGACAGTAACAAGGTAAGAAGTTGAAAATAATGCTATTAAGAGAGATTCTTCTGATTATCTGTGTAATGATGCCAGTTAATCATGTAAGTGTTTTGCTTCAGCTTTGTGAGCCACTTGTTTGCAAAAAACAAATAAGGCAGTAGGCCTACTCCTGTAGTCTTTACTCAGGCAGTAATACTGTGGAGGTCCATTGGAGTTTTGGCCTGAGTGAGGATTAGGGAGTCTGATCCAACATTAGTAAGCCGGCCATAGAAGATAGTGGCTACGTCTACACGTGAAGCCTACATCGAAGTAGCTTATTTCGATGTAGCAATATCAAAATAGGCTATTTCGATGAATAACGTCTACACGTCCTCCAGGGCTGGCAACGTCGATGTTCAACTTCGACGTTGCGCAGCACCACATCGAAATAGGCACAGTGAGGGAACGTCTACACGCCAAAGTAGCACACATCAAAATAAGGGTGCCAGGCACAGCTGCAGACAGGGTCACAGGGCGGACTCAACAGCAAGCCGCTCCCTTAAAGGGCCCCTCCCAGACACAGTTGCACTAAACAACACAAGATCCACAGAACCGACAACTGGTTGCAGACCCTGTGCATGCAGCATGGATCCCCAGCTGCAGCAGCCAGAAGCCCTGGGCTAAGGGCTGCTGCCCACGGTGATCATAGAGCCCCGCAGGGGCTGGAGAGAGAGCGTCTCTCAACCCCTCAGCTGATGGCCGCCATGGCGGACCCCACTATTTCGAAGTTGCGGGACGTGCAATGACTACACAGTCTCCTGATGAGGATAGCGACTTCGACGTCTCGCCGCCTAACGTCGAAGTTAACTTCGAAATAGCGCCCGACGCGTGTAGCCGTGACGGGCGCTATTTCGAAGTTAGTGCCGCTACTTCGAAGTAGCGTGCACGTGTAGACATGGCTAGTAAGAGAGAAGACTTGCCAGGCAGAACCAAAAATGATGATAATGATTCCCCTTCCAAATCTCATTCCTGTAATGCCATAAACACAAGAGACTTGGCATAAGACTGACTGGGTTTAATGGTGTGGAGACTCTGCAGGGATGGAGAACTAGGTTTGGCAGTCCAATGTGAAATACTGGCCATACAGTTCATTTCTAGCTGAAGTCTTGCTTTTCTTAGACTAAAGGGTACATAAAGAACAAGTAAAACTTTAATATATATGATCATGTTTTATATATCTCCTAATTACAGTATATTTCAGTATTGTCGGATATACTATAAATGTTAATGGAAATAGGAGCTGCTAAAATGGGATCAATGTGACCTTTTACTAATTAAGATACAAGAATTCTGTGAAAACATAGAGTACGGTTGTGATGGTAATTACAGGTAGATTGCACAGGTAAACAGAATGTGCATATAGCATCTATTTATGGGATTGTGATCATCAAACCAGAAAACACTTAGATGATTCATGGTCCTTGTGTCTCTTGAGGACACCAGTTGTAAAAGGCTGATACATCAACCATTTACAAATACAATGTTGCAACAGAGACATTTTTCTGTTCTTAAATCATTGTATTTGTATACATTGCCTATTTCTCTTCCCCCACATTTTATTGTTGAGATCCTGCGTGACTGAAAACAAGGTTTTTGTAGGAGTAGGGCCTGAAAGCTTATGGCTCATAAAACTTCAGCATCATGAGCTGTGAGAGGCTATGTTAATAGGAAATAAAAAAAAATAATTTTGCTTAGCTCAGCCATCAGTGGCTGTAGTGTAGGAAGAGAAACAGAAATAGGGAAGAGAAAAGCAAAATATGGGCAGATTGAACTCTCACTTAGAGTCTGATCTAAACGTTATTGAAATCAAGAGGATCCTTTTCATGAATTTCAGTGGAGTTTGGGGACACAGGCTGTCCTGGGCAGTGGGTAATGAAGGCAAGGGAAGACTTTGCCTTCCCAAAAGTGCACTCTCTGGCCACCAGGGATGGCAGGCCGAAGTACAGTTTCCGGGCTCTCCAACTGCAAAACACTCGGTCTGGCTGGGAGAGATGGGGCCATGCCATCCCCTGTGATGAGTAAATCTAAGGACCCTGGGGATGTTCAGGTGTTTGTGGCAGTAACCTGGGGTGGAGACCAGCTGCTGCCACGTGGCCTGGCCTGAGCTCTGGGACTGAGTGGTGGAATAGACAGGGCATCAGTTGGAAGGAGTAGGGATGGGCCAACCTGGTCAAATTGAAAAAAATTATTTCATTACATAAAGGGGATAATAGCTCCCAAGAAATGCAGACTACTGATTTGACTCGTAGTGCTGGTCCCACTGAAAGACTTAGTCCGATTTCATTGGTGCTTAAAGCTAGCCGTCTGGGGAGGGGAGGAACCCAAAGTGTCCACAGGCCATTGTTTGGGTGGCTCTGGCGCTTTTCCCCAAATTTATTGTTGTGGAATTATCATCTGGACAACAGGCCAAACCACACCTTAAGGTAGGATTAATACTTCAGATGAAAGGGGTACAACTATCTATCCCACAAACTAGACCAATTAACTTTGCTGGGTTAGTCCCAACGGAGGCCTAAGCCCATTTCACTGATGGATACTTGCTCTTTGCACTGTCTTGCTTATTGCCTCCCATACCCTGTTCATATAGGGCTTTCCAGTCAGTAACATTTGTCATAGCCGACTTCCTGTACACCCCATTTTGTCAGTGGTTTCCTATATGAGCCCAACACCACTTTTTGCATCCATGTCTGAAAATGTACAGATGCTGCAAAATAACTGCTGTGAGTAGATGTATGCCCTTGGATGTACTGCATGATTACTCAAATTAATATTTGTAGGCAGAGCTTCTTTCTGAGTCCCTAGCCTTTGGAAAAATTTTGTTAGCCTGTATGAGCCGTACAAAGTGCCCTCCTATTCTCTCACCCAGAAAAGGTGAGACAGTTTCTGGATGGCCCATGTGATGCTGCATAAGAGGCGTTGTGTTTGTTTGTTTGTTTGTAACACCTCAGGGGAGCAACTAGTGCCCCCAATTCACACTCATGTGGTATGGGACCTTGAGCCAACTTCTTCAGCATCTCCCCCAAGCAGATCCAAACATCCCTTCGTTGTGAAGGTTCATCAGCTGTTGATTTAACTCACTCATTTCCCTGTGTCTCCCCTCTTTCCTGAAATCATCTGAGTGGAATGTCTTAGATCTGCGTGAACCAAAATACCTCGTTCATCCAGCACAGCTGTGGAAACAGCGGAAGATTCAATAACTGATTTTTGTGTCAAATCTTGGCTAACTGTGCCACTGCAAAAAGCAGCCAGCTCATTTGCTTGGGCAAGTGCTTCCTTCTGAGCTTCCCTCACCCAAATATGATAAGCTGCCTTTGGTAATCAGAAGCCCTATCCAAGGCTTCCATAGTTCCTTACCCGTATAGCATGGATCCAGATTTTGGCTTGCCTCCAGCTGAAATGACTATGCTCCATCTGTCCTGTGAAGGTTTGATTCCTCCACAATTTCTTGTCTCTGCATCAGTAAATGGTAAGGAGAAGCAAAATTCAATACCCCCTCTTTTCTGTCTCTTACCCACCAGAAACTGTGTTCTTTAAACTTCTGTGAATGGCACAGTTTCAATGAGATAGGGCCACACTTTCCCTCTTCTTCCTCGTTTGTGTATCTGGAAATGAATTTGGTCCCCTCATTTAGTGAATTCCTGGTGCTTTGTCTGTCTTGCCACACCCAAAGCAGAGAATAATGAGAATAAACCCTTCCTCTTCTCCTGCCTGCTTTCCCTGCACTGTGTCTGATAGGAGATGTGCTGATGGGACTAAGTGGGTGGAGGGCTTTTTTCCTTCTCCCTCCACCCCATACCCCCCAATTCCACTTGGAGTGAAGCTTAGGAAACTTGGACCTTAGAGGTCTCCTGCTGAGACTTGCACTCTCCCACTAGCCAACTTGTTTGGCATTATGGGCTGAGGGGAGCTACTGGCCATATAACCACACCCCACACGCATCCTCCCTGTGCCACCCCTCCCTCGGAGAAGGGCCAGAACAACCACTTCTCTGTCCCAGGTCATTCCCCTGCCCTGCCTCTTCTCAGTCCCACCCCTGCTCCATCCCTCTCTGCCACTTCCTTGCCCCTGATCCACCTCACACCCTGCCTCTTCCACCAAGACCCCTCCCCCGAGCGATGGAGCCTGAGCGACTAATGGGGCTGGGAGGCTGGTGCTGGCAGCAGGGGTTCCCTCCACATTCACTGGCAGTGGCAGGAGGAAGGGAAGAAATGTAACTCCATTAGCCCAACTCCTCTCCACATCACTCCACTTCCCACCACTGAGTGAGTCTCCCAAGTGACATGTCCAGAACCAGGGTAATGGAGCTGTGTTGGGGGTGGGGGGTCATGTTCCTCAACTCATATCATATATGCCATCATGCGCCCGATCCACAAACCATTCAGCAGCATTTTAATGGAGTGGGCCACTCTGTTAATGACTTAAGAGTTTGCGTCTTCTTGAAGAGGAATTTTCACAACACTCTTGAAAGAGAGGCTGCTGAACTTTATTTTATATTCAAATTCGACACATTAACACATGGTTTGAACTGGGATGGGAATTTGCTGGGTCATTATAGGGACTCATTTGAATACTTGGCTTAAATTTATTCTTGACTACCCCCCACACCCCTCTACTCTCTCATTTGCTCACCTTGATTTTTTTTTTTTTCTGATTTGTCCACCTTGATTACTATTTTTGGTTCTCTGTGCCTTAAATATTGAGTCTGTTCTGGTATGGCTATGGTCTGAAGAAGTGGGTCTGTCCCACAAAAGCTCACCTAATAAATTATATTTTTAGTGTCTAAAGTTCTATTTTACTGTTTTTTTTTCTTTAAGTAAGTTTCTATCCTCAGAGCGAGAGGCTGAAAATATGACCAGAATGTGCATTAAAACCTCAAAAAGTAAAACACAAAACTTACCATTAAATGTCATGATTTTTTCAATCTTTTTCTTTTCTTTTTTTTTCTTTTTTTTCTTTTCTTTTCTTTCATGATTATTGAATGTTTCCCAAAGTGTAAATATTTTATTTGCACATGTTGTACACAGACTAATTGTTATTTAGTGTCCTGAGATGCACAATGAAGGCTTGCTCCTCTAGCTCTGAAGCATGGTGAAATTCCAAGATAGTAATGCATCTTTAATTAATTGGATTATTTTCAATTTCTCTGTCATGCTTTTCACATTTCATGGTCTCTCTTTAACATGCTAAGAGACATTTTCTTCCACTAACTAATATAGGAACAGTTATTTAGCAAGTGTGTAGAAACAAGTGCTCTAGTCACTGGGAAAGTTGAGCAAAGTGATGTGATTGAGAACATTGCTCTTAAACAGCTGCCAACTATGCTAAAATCTTGCATTTTCATAATTCAGAAAAATGACACTTTTTCTTGAGTGGTGCACTGGCTCAAAACAAATGCTGTTTTCATCATTTGAAGACATATTTAAACTTTTATGTGAATTAAAAATGAATTGTGTTAATAAAAAGTTATCTGTCCCATTGCTTATTATTCCACAACAGATGTCATAGTCTTCTGAAACGTGCTGAGGATCTTTATGGAAACTGTAGCTCCATTTAGAGTCTGATTCTAAACTCACTGCTGTCAATAGAAATGTTATGTTGACTTTAATGAGCATCAGATTAGACCCATTAATAATAAACTCTGGAAGAAAATGAGCTCTTAGATTTTTGCAATTGTACTTTGTAAAGAAACATTTCTTTCTTCATTGAGATGTGTCCATTTGAAGCCCAGGGTAGATGTGCAAGCATCTTACGCAAGAAAAATAACATTTGATGTATAGCAGTATCCTTTGAGGCAGCACATCTATCCTGTGCCTCCTCATGATCCCATATCAGGACAGAAAAGATGTTTATCCTCAGTTCCCTCTTAGCATTCTTGACAGTGAGACAGAACCTACTAATTGTCTGACTCATTAGTTCTAAGCTCTGACCAAAATTCTTGAAATCTTGATAGCAATTTCTGATCTTGTGTTTCAACATGTGTGAACTGACCAAGAACTAAATGGACCAAAATTCTCTAGTAAGAGTTCTTTATACCAAGTCCCTGTGTAGAGTTTCCGTAATGGTAGAACCTGTAGACTTCAAGCCCTATCATTCCTGTCGTAAACTAATCCTCCTTAAAGATGGGCAAAGTAACTACCATTTCTGTCTCAAAGTTTCATCTTCTGAACACAGGTTTGGAATGTTCATTCTTTTCTGCAAGGGCCCACAAGTTGTGCGGTGTGAAGCTGTAGCTTCACCTTCTGGGATAGGCTAGAAAGTTCACATTGGACCCACAATCCTTCTAGTTGACAACCCAGCATCACGTAACAATCTGTTGTCTCTCCTAAGAACATTGTAGGGAAGAAGTCTCTTAAAAATGACCTAGAAGTTGCTTACACCAGAATCAAAGCAGATCTCAGGTTTGATGTGGAAGGATGCATCAACACATCAGGCACTGAAGTTAAGCATGGAGGCAAGAACTCAAATAAAAGCTGAGGGTTCTTCTATAGCAAAGGGTACAACAAGAATTCTGGGAGTAAGTCTTCCAAGTGTTACATGGCACTGAGGAGTAGAGAGATGCAACACACCGCAACACAGCAAAGTCTCCCAGCATTGGCATGCAATGTGTCCCCCATTGGCATTGACCCCATCTTCAGGGAAGTGGCTTGGGCTGAATCAGATCCATTGTTGTGGCTGAGATATCCACTGGCATGCACCAAGACTCTGATAAACCAGTAACTATAGCACCAGTGCCACTCCTAAAGGAAGGCTACCTCTCACCATCATTGGGGTATATGTTTCCCTTATCACTGAGCAGCGAACTCTCTTATCTGGTGCCTATGGGTGATGCTGTGAAGAGACACATGGATTTAGCCCACAGGCTGGGCCAATGTCACTCTTGACTGGCCACTGGTGGCTGCAATAAACAGCTTCTGGGCTACCCATCAAGTAGGAGGTCCCCCTCTTTCACAGCTTTTCTGGCCAGACTATTGGTGCTAGAATATCAAAAGAAGGTTAATTCATGGGCAGAGTAACATCAGTATCTTGAATTACCAGCTCAGGTTCTTCTCTTTGTTATTAAAGGATAAAGCTCTGACACTAGACGATTTTAAAGTGTTCTAGGCACTTCTCCTGTAGATTGCTGAACCTCGGGGGATTGAGAGTTTGATCATTCTAGAGCAGTCCCACAAGATGCTCAACATTCTCTCAGCTTCTGGTTCTCCCAGGATCCATCACTATTTTTATTAATGAAAGGCTGGTAGTCTCTGCAAAAGGTCTGTAACAAATACCAGACAGTATAAAACCAACAATAAAAGTTGTTGAAAATAGTTGCCAAGTAGTCATTTCAGGGTTTGAGTACTTTTATCATACCCCGCTCCCTGATGTGTTTTGGCCCGTGCAAGGAAAGACAAACAAAAGTACACCAAAGGAAAAAATGCAAACACCTTGACCTGATTGAAAGGAAGTCACACTTGTCAGCATTATTACAACTGCAAGAAGCTAATTGCCAAGCCCTACAGCCCAAGTGTGATCTTCTGACAGACAGGCAAGCCTCTTCCTTACAAACTTCCTCGTAACAGCAGAGTACAGTAACTATGATTCTTTCAGTTGCTGTAATCAGCATGGATCCTGTGACGCTCCCTCCATCCCTTTTTCCTGGAGTGTTCTGAAACACAGACTTTGAAATAAAAGAACTGAGGAAAATTCCATAAAAACTCCACCTTTTGTGACCAATAATTGGAGCATGAGTAGGCACAGGGCATATGTCCAGTCCTGATGGACACTGCCAGTCAAGAACATCCAGTCTTGTTCATATAAGGATCATAAATACCTACCATGGGATCCACGCAGACTGAACTGTCTCAAAGATCCACAACCATAATAGGGTAAATAAACAATTTTTACCATTAATTTAGCTTGATTTTTAAATGGAATAAAACGGTTTGTTAATTTATTGCCACTAAGATATGGCAGTAAAAGCTCACTGTGAAATACATGAGGTTTGAAGTTTGCCACAAGACTCCACTCAGTGTGCTGCATGCCGTAAGACCTCTGACATAAGTTCATTCTGTCTCCTATCATCTCCTTCTCTCAGCACATTCTTCTGTGCTCTTAAAATTTGTCATCACATCATAAACCGTAATTCCATATTCAGTCAAAATATATGCCCACTGACTTCCAGAAAGTATAATATCTAATTAAGTCCTAATGTGATCACGAGGATTCAATCACTAGAGCCTCACAGTTAAAAACTAAACCTTTCCAGGGTATCTCTTGAAACAGAAATTACAAATCCAATTTAAGCATTATCAGTAGTGTTAGCTTTGCTTTATTTACAACAATTCATTCTCAAAAAAAAAAACAGTAAATCAAGTGATTATCTAAAAAGAGGCCAAGTCATTCAAAATTTAAGTTACCTAGGGAGGTTGTGGAATCTCCATCACTGGAGATATTTAAGAGCATGTTAGTTAGGCAACTATCGGGAATGGTCTAGATGGTGTTTGGTCCCTTCCAGTTCTAGTGTTTTATGATTATATATATATATATATATATATATATATATACAGAATACTAGAACTGGAAGGGACATCAAGAGGTCATCAAGTCCAGTTCCCTGCCCTCTTGGTAGGACCAAACGCCATCTTGATCATCTCTGATAGGTGTCTATTTAGTCTGCTCTTAAATATCTCCACTGATGGAGATTCCACAACTTCCCTAGGTAACTTATTCTACAGTTTAACCACCCTGACAGTTATAAAGCTTTTCCTAATGTCTAATCTAACCTCCCTTGCAGCAGTTTAAGCCTCTTGTTCCTTGTCCAATCCTCAGAGGCCAAGGAGAACAATTTTAATGACTCCTTCCTGCAATGGTCTTTGAGGTACTTGAAAATTGCTACCATGTCTCCTCTAAATCTCTTTTCTAAACTAAACAAGCCCAGTTCTTTTAGTCTTCTCTCATAGCTCATGTGCTGTCTCTCTCTCTCTCTCTCTCTATATATATATATATATAATCTCCTCAGATCTATTATTTATTTGGCACCATATTTTTTGTCTTTATGAAACTGCAGCATTATTTTTTATTTGTAATGGCTATGACTTATCCACGACTTTCACCTAACAGCAAGCAACAGCAGTCTGTTGGGACTCATTCTCCCTTACTTGCTTATGTCCTGACCAGATGCTTCTGGAGAACTGCAAAAATTAATGTCCCCTACCACTTGATTAATTTTACTTAAAAAAATAGTAAAGGGTAACAAACAGAATGATATTTGTTCTTGTACAGCAGATGTCAAACATGACCCATATTAGCGAATGAATGATATTCACATTTCTAATTGTATGGACACTGTTTTTGTTTTTGCTACAATACCTGAAAATTATACCTGAAACAAGCTTTGATAACAAAGAAGATTTTTCTGAGACAACCTGGGAATGATTAAATGTTTTTTTATTGTTTTATATGTTGTTTTCATGAGAGGAGAAAAATGATGCAAAGGTTAGATGCTAGATTATGACTCTGAAGCCATGAACACAAATCCCTGATATGTCACAGATCTGCTGTGTGACATTGGGAAAGTCACTTAGCCTCACTGCAACTCAGGTCCTCATCTCTAAAATGAAGGTTATATCACTTCCCTATCTCACTTGGGAACTCTGAGAAAAGTACAGGACTGTTTCACAGTGGTCTAATATTATGGGCATAGGAGATAGATGGTTTTGCTTTTCATATTTTTGCCAACTCGTTTAGGCTGTTTCTACACATGCCACTTTCTCCAGAAGCAGCGTGCTAATGAGCAGACTGGAAGATGTAAATTTCTGGTGCCTCATTAGTATATAGTCAAGTGATTCGGAGTCCAGAAGAATCTCTTCTGAACTCCAATATAGCTGTGTTGAAGCGTGGCCCATGGGGTCTACTGGAAGGAAATCCTCCTTCCAGAAGCCCCATCTTCCTGAAAATTTTCAGACAGATGGGTTTCTGGAAGGAGGAGTTCCTTTCAAGAGAGTCCTATGGGCCACACTTACACACGGATTTTTTGGACTCTGAATCACATGGCCATATGCTAATGAGGCATCATAAATTTACCTTAGTTACTGAGAAGCTTAACCCTAAGAGCATGGATAACAAATATCCTAATCTTCAACATTTTCTGCTCATACACCAAAGTCTCAGCTAAGTTCTCTCCTACTTACAGTATGTATATTTCTTTCCCTGATGGTGCTGGAAAATGGTGGTCATGGCACATTTCTGTTTGCAATGCACCTGTTTCCAATTCCCTGAGTGGAGCCACTCTGGAGTCTATTCCGTTTGTTGCTGTTTCTTCTTCTTCTTTTACAATACATGAAAGGGAAAAACATGATTTTTTTTTCACTCCGGATTGCTTTTATTTTAAATTAAGAAAAAAAGATGGAACATGAGAGGGAAAGAAAGAGAAAACAGAGGCTAATGTTTTCCATTGAAACAAAGGCAAAACTGCAGCCATCTTATTTCTGCTCTCACAGCAGCCCTGGGTTACTCTGCATTTAAAGGGGCAGCTAACAGAAAACAAAGTAGAATCTGGCCCAATCAAACCCTTCTTTCTGTTATGCATGCAGCTCTTCTCTACCATAGTGTTGAAATCTGCAGGCTGCACCTCTGTTCTCTGACCTGCTTCAGTGATCTGGGATAAGCAGCAAAGAGAAAAGGCCACACCAAAAGGAGAATGGGTTGGTTACAGACACAGGGACAGTTGGATTCTTTTCAGGTAAGATTCCTTACTTCTGGTATCCTCTCTCCTCTGCAATCCACCTTTCCCTATGAAATCTAGAAAGGTTTAGAAATTAGCTAGTTCCACAAATGCCATCCACTTGAGGATTAGCTAGTTTCATAAGAATCGGTATTTAAGTCTGGTATGGTTCCCTCCTCAAACCATCTGTCATTTTTCTGAGATAATACTTTAATATCCAGAGCAACAGACTGCAAAATCACCAATAGGATTATTATGACTTTGGTACAGGATTAAGCGGAAAAGCTGGACTATTCTGGAATAAACTCTTATCCAAGCTCAAAACTATGAAATAATAGCAAAGCTGTTACACAAAAAGAATAACTGGCTGCATTCTATATAAATGCTTGTTGTTTCCCAGTTTTGCCTAAATCTATGCTATCATCATTCACAATTGTCAGATAAATCCCTGACAAACAAGAAAACTGGACTAAAATCAACAATATGAAAAACAACAAAGACAATGGCAAAGTACTATGGTTAGGAAGAGAAAATCAAATGCCCAACATACAAAATGGGAAATAAGTGGCTTTGTGCTGCTAGCAGTACTGAAAGTGTACTGTGAGTTATTGTGGAAGGCAAGGTATTCATTCTATTTTAAAAATATATTCCAGATTAGCAAAATTAAAATGATGATTAGATATCTGTATCTGCAGTTATATTTGAACAGCATTTTCAGTTATATTCAAAATATCAAAATATTAAATATATAAAGAAATAAAAATCTTTTGTGAATTATGGCTTATGCCAGCCAGTCGCTGACATGAGCTTGGAAAAACATTTCTTCTATTATCCATGTATTCCATTATTGTCCATGAGGGGGTCTCTCACACCTTCTTCCAAAACATCTGGAATGTGTTATCATCAGTGACAGGAGATTTAATTCTGGACTGATTCAATACAGCAGTTCTATCTCAGCCTGTAAGAACTTTTGAGAAATTCCATCTTATATGTCAGCTCTGAGGCTTAGGTTCAGGACTATACATTACTGTGGAACATTTAGAATACTTTACAAATAGTTCCACAAAATTAAACGTGTGAGTCACCACCTTTCTATATCTCCTTTCCTAACTGTAGTATTCAGCCTGAGTTACTGAAGAAATGTTACAAACTTAACTGAAAAGAGAAATTCCCTGTCAGATCTGAAGGACAGTGGATTTTGGTTCAGAAGATCTACTCCCTCACAGGTGTCAACAGAAGTTTAACACACCTTAGAGAGTGATACCCTATGGGTCTTGCAGAGGACATGAATTTATACCATGACCTCAAAATATGATTTTTAAAATGTCAAAGTAGGTCTGCATACGTGCTTACTGCTTATTTATTGCCATAGCCTATGTATAGCCTTTGAGACAAGTTAGATAATTGCTTGCACAAATAACTTTGCAGGAAAAAGGTAACCAAGAATAGTAATATTCATGGGATATTTCAGGTACAGCCATCAGTTTTTATCTAGGTAGAGAAGGGCTTTTAGGAGATAGCAGTGTGTTAAATATTTTTGCATCATACATGTCCTGAAACATTTTCCTAATAGGATTTTGGGTTATCTGATCTCCAAATATTTGATTAGAAGCTCAAACTTTCTTTTAATCAGTTATTCTTGGCAAAAACTAGTGCTTTTTGACAGACATTTTTTGGGGGAAGGATTGTTTGAAAGTGAAATGGTAGTTGTCACAGCAACAGCACCTGTATGTCCCTGAGAGGTCCAGCCAGGTACCTGCTCTGAGGTTTCTAGCTCCCCAGCTGCTGTCTTTCGCATTCCTTTCTGACAAGGTATATCCAGTTTGCACAGTTCTCAGCCTTCCCAGTGCTGTTACCAGCAGACACAGGCTTCCCAAACATACCTGCTTATGGTCTCTTCTGAAAATGTTATTAATGTGTCTGTGATACCCCAGGTCTCTTTCATGCAAGTCTATTTTATTTTTAAAGTAAAAGTGCTACATAGAAACCTTTTAAAAACAATGAAAGAGCAGCATGCATACTAAGAAGTTTACAAGAGCCCTCCCTCACCAGTGCTAATATGCACTCTGGCATGAGCAGCCCCTCAAAACTTCCTACAACCCATTTGTGATTTCTGTTTAATGGCAGCTACAGCTGAAAACAAGCACAAAGTCCTATGAAGTCTTAGTGGACCACATCCTTCTAATCCTTCTCTAAGGAGCAGTGCCTACCTTACACAAAAAGAGGTCCTCTTCATTTGCTGGATCAGGATGGATGACCTGAGATGGTCAAAAAACAGCCTATTTACCCAAAGTCCTTTGTTTTTCTTTAGGTCCCTGGAGAATCCCATTTGAATTAGTACTTGAGAACCTCTCCACAAGACTGATGTTTCTCTGGGGATGTCCAACATTAATGAATTTATCTCAGCATCCCCTGGTATCTTCATATTTACCTTTCCTGAAGAAATGCATCACTCTCTCAGTTAACACACAGATAATTACGTTTTTAATACAATACCCTCCAGACATATTGAACTCAGTTCAATAACATTTAGTTCAGTTCACCAAGGCTTTCCACAATATCTTCAGTTTATCACAGTAGTTATTTATGGCTGAGTATGTAAGGACAGTTTTTAGAGTGTGCTTTGGTGTTATGAAGCTTCAGTAAACTCATCTGCAGAGTATAGGAATTCTTTTGTGATATTACTGGATTTGTACAATAATTATAAAACCATTTCTGTGATCACTTTACTAGGTTTGCATTAAATCTTGTGCCAAGTGGGCCAAGTGAGGTGTCCACTGAAAGCTGATAATTCATTGAATCTGGTTATGCTACTTGTATATCTATACCATCTTTGAATGTAAAGTTGTAGATATTGGCTCTGTGTCTGCATTAGAAATGTTTTAGTGGTAAGTATCACATTGGAAGTCATGGTGTCCTCCCACCCAGGATGATGGACTAACACCAAAACTCAGATGTCAAATACACATCTCAGGAATTTGGGACATGTAATCCGGGATGTGACCAATGGCGGAATGCCACAAGAGACAACCTGATCAGGTGATCCTCCATTGCCTACATGAAGAAGACTTTTTTTTCCCCCCTCCCTATGGCAAGTCTCTAAAGATCACCCCAGCAGTGACCATATTTTTTCTTCAGTCCTCAAGAACCAAGCCTGCCTGGACTATGAATTTATTGCTCAGGGATGTATTTTCAGAGATTTGCAAGAATAACAGCCTATACCATCATTGTGGCCGACATCAATAGCTTTGATTGAGGTGTGTAATTTACCACTTAATTTTTCTTTTACACCTTATTCTTTCTTTCATTATTAATAAACCTTTAAATTTTAGATTCTAAAGGATTGGCACAGTATGGGTAAGATCTAAGTATATATTGACCTGAGAATGTGGCTAGAACCTTTGGAGCCTGGAAGAATCTGTGTGGATTTGGTGAAATGGGCTTTCATAGACTCTCACCTGAGTAAGGAGGGTTACTGGTATGAGCATTAGGAGCAGCCGGAGAATCTGTAGGTTTGCTTGTTCAATTTCTGACTAGCCAGAAGGCAGCAGAAGCACTTCTGCGGCTGGCTTGGTTTGCCTTATTGAGAAGGGGACTCTAGCCTGGACTGTAAGTGGCACAGTTTTAAGCAATTTGCCCAGGGTTGATTCTCTCAGCTTGGCCCTGAGCCCCTCGAAATATTACAACTTTGTGAGAATGGCAAGGTCTCAATTCAACTCTTTACACAGTATTTCTAGTCGTGGGGTTCCCAAAAAAGCTAATAGGGTCCTTGGTCTCCTGTTACTGAGCAATCAATAACTGTTGGTTGCTGTTGTTTAAATAAAGGACAAATATGAAGTTTAGCACTGTATCAATTATTTCAAAGGAAAATAAAAACTTGGTAGTGTTGCCATTTCCACAAAATCACCTACTAGTGGATAATAGATGGACTACCCAAATATTCTTAACTCAGATCCAGTTTTCTACAAACTTTCCTTACTGACGATATCTTAATAGCATTGTTTTCTAGGCATCTTGCTATCACTCTAACTTCCAAGCAATTGAAGAACATGGGATTTCCAGGGAAGTGTGGCTGAACAATTGCTCTGAGTATAATGTTTGAGCTTGCAATTGTGACAGGGTCTTGAATAGGCTATTGGGCTATATGGGCAGTCAAGGAGGCTCATTGTACCTTGTAAAAGCGAGACACATTCTAGTTCTTAGTCAGTGTGTGACTGGACGTTTTAACTCTTCTTCAACATTTGCCCACAGGGTGAAATCATGGGCTAATGGAAGTCAATGGCATAACTTCTATGATTTCCCAAGATATTGCCCACTAAACCTTCCTTTGTGTTAGAGGTACATCTCAGAATAACTCCATAGCCAGCTGGCCACACAGACATTTAAAACCAAAGTCCAACAGCAGTTGTCCCACGAAAGGTTCTCCTGAGTCAAAACCAGAGTGATTATAACACTACATATAAAGAGAGCCCTGGACTTGATTATTTTTGTGTTCAAGTGTAAATGAGCAAGTATCAGTGAGGTAGCCATGTTAGTCTGCATCTTCGAGAACAACAAGAAGTCCTGTGGCACCTTATAGACTAACGTATTTTGTAGCAAAAGCTTTCGTGGGCAAAGGATGAAGCGTGTCTTTGCCCATGAAAGCTTATGCTCCAAAATATCTGTTAGTCTATAAGGTACCACAGGACTTCTTGTTGTTCTGTAAATGAGCAAGTGTCCCATCCACACACCATTCAATTATTTGCCAGCTGTTCTGACTCCACATCAGTTTACTCACGGAAAGAGAATACGGTCGCTGTCTGCTGTCAGCTCATGGCTGCTGAAGTGTTACTGAGGGACTTATATTTTTAAAATTAAAAATTTGCAATTAAAACATTTAGCATGCAAAAACAAATGTTGTAACAACTGTAGCACAGATGCAGAAGGGATGCTTCTGATGCCATTCAAGATGGTGCAAGAGTAGTTTGTCACTAGTAGTAAAATCCATCGCATAGCTCAAATGCCATTACAGCAGGCAAACTAATAACTGTCAATCACTTTATTCAATGAATGATGTGATTTGATAAATAATTTAAATAATAGTATATTCTAAAAGTGAATTCTATATGCCAATAATCCATTAAAATCAACCCAAAAACAATTATTTTACTGAATGGCATGGTTAACTTTAAAGACTGTGAGACTATTTAGTTCCACAGTGGAAACCAGACGATAAAAGCTATATATGAATAAAAAGATTATTAGGAAGTTAAATTGTCTTCATATTTCATTAAGCTAATACTCTGAGGCATATTAAAGTTTACTAGTTGCAAAGTTTCTTACTAACATCTTTAAAACATTCCTTCCTCCCCTTTTAATAAAATACAGTAATTTTGATTAAGTCACTCAGTTTTACAGATCTGAAATGAGCTGTGTGGCTCCTTTAGAAAAGCAAGAAAAGCGATTAGATTCAAAATGAAAAAATGAAAAATTTTGTGGGCCTGTGGAGAGAAGATTAGGGTTGCCAATTTTCTAGTTCCACAAAAATATAACATACCTGTCCTGCCCCCTCCATTAGCCCTTCTCTTATACTCTGTCTCCCATTCATTCCATTTCCCCTTCTCCCCACTACTTGCTCTGCCTTACCCTCCCTCTTATTCACTGGGCTGGGGCAGGATACTGATGTGCAGGTGGGATGAGGGCTCTGTTTGGGGACATGAATGATTCTGGCATGGGGCCTGAGATGAGCAATCTAGCACGCAAAGAGGGCTCAGGGCTGGGACAGAGCATTGGGGTTCAGGAGGATGGTAAGGCCTGGGTGTTGCAGGATCTGGTATGGGGCTAGGGATGAAGTGTTGGGATGCAGGACGGGACATTGGATTGAGCCAACAGTTGGGGCTCAGAGGAGGATGCAGGTTTCCAGAGACATCTACTGTGGCCCCTGAAAGTGAACGCCAGGTCGGTGTGGCCCCTAAACACATTGGCAGACAGTGTGCCTCTGCATGCTACCTTCACAATCACAGGCACCACCCCTGCAGCTCCCTTGGTCACAGTTCCCAGAAGATGGAAGCTTCAAAGCCAATACTGAAGGCAGGTGCAGCTCTTGGTCCCTATAGGCTTCAGGGACCTGGCAGCCACTTCTGAAAGTCAGGTGGAGCCAGAACCAAAAGGGAACTCACCTTAGGTCTGGGACTTCATTGTATCAAGTAACTGGACTTTTAACAGTCCAGTTGCCTACCAGTCTAAGAGGGGCATAGGTATTTGGGGATGATTTGTGACCAAAAGGGAGATAGCTGCATATATTAGCTTCCATTTCTGGAATTCCCTAAATTCAATTCTTCCACCCTCACTGATGTTGAGTATGCTATTGCCCAAACTGTTTCATTGATCACAGTTTGTTTAGTACTTATGTTATTGTGAGAGAAGCTGATGTGAGCACCAAGATAAATCAGTGAGTTCTTAAAATAAAATGCATATTGAAAGTTATAACTATAAATAATAATTACTCTTAATTCTTTCCTTTCAGTAGCTGCTAAGTCTAAATAAAAATACGGTGGCATTTTTGTCACCCAGTGTATACCTCGATTGAATTTAAGGGCTTGTCTGTTTTTCAGCACAGCCATGAAGCATATACATTAGCTGATGAATGAATACCCTAGAATTTGTTACTATTTACTTTGAATATCCCTTTGTTCTGATACATAGAACTGAACTCATACACCCTTTATCTGCTTATCCTGGTCATATTTAATATGGGCCTAAATTCAACAAAGCACACCATTGTAAAACCTTGCTCTTGTATGGTGCAATACTTGGATAGCTCTCACATTTTATAAAGGTGAGAGATATCACCTCTTACAGAAGTGAATTGCAGGTACTAGCATTAGGTACTAGTTGCAGGTACTAGTATTCAGCAAAGAATTTATATGTATTTATATATATATATATATATATATATATATATATATATATATATATATAATTTATATATTTTATATAATTTATATATATTTATATTTATATATATATGTATATTGTGGTAAACCTGGTGGTAGACCCTTACCTGGAAGCTTCCGGAGCCTTCTAGAAGGACAGTATACTGGGTCTATTTGGAGACCAGGGAGTGGGCGGGCTGTGCCCGCCCACAACTAAAAGGCCCCTGTTAATAGAAGAGGGAGCCCATTAAAAAAAAACCATGGCCCCAGCAGAGTGTGGGGGACAACTGAAGAAAAAACAGGGATGGGAGTGGAGGTCAAAGGTTTAAAACGAGGGAACCAGAAGGGGACACCAAGCAGAGAACCCCAGACAGCACCCACTGCCCCTCAAAGGTGTCGAGAGAGCCAGTGGACGCCGCCCAAAGGAACTCTGCCCGGATTCGTGAGCGGAGCGGAAATAGGCCCCACAGTCGCAGGCTTCCCCACCAACAGCCTCCTCTCCCGAGTGTTATAAATGGCTACCTTAGCCACAGCCAGGAGGAGGCTGATGAGGAGGTCCTGCGACTTAGTGGGGCCACGGATGGGGTGTGTTACAATGAGGAGGTGAGGGGAGAAGTGCAGCCAGAACCTCAGCAGGAGGGTCTGGAGGAGCCAGAAGAGGGGCTGCAACCTGACGCACTCGATGTCAATGTGCGCCAGGGTCTCCCTTGTGCCACAAAAGAAACAGGTATCCGGGAGGGGGGTGAACCGCACCAGGTACACACCCGTGCTCACCGCCCCATGCAGGATTCTCCAGCTGATGTCCCCGGCAGGCTGTGGGACCAGGGAAGAATAAAGGCTGGCCCACTGGGGCTCCCCACCCTCCGAAGATGGTAGAAGGTCCCGCCACTTGTGGTCTGGGCGGGACATGAGGGTGGGATAGTGGAGCATGTGAAGCACGAGCGTGTACAGGTGATGTCTGGGTGCGGTTCGAAAGGGGACTTGCTGCAAGGCGTGCAGCTGGCTGGGATGATGCAGGGGAGGGGGGCGGGAAGGCTCACGGAGCCAGGGGCCCACAAAGAGATCCGGAGGGCCAGGAGTGAGAGGGGGATGGGGTGCACTCTCTCGCAAGACCCGGAGCAGGTAGATGTGAGCAGCGGGTGGCAAGGCGGCCTTCACCTCCCTGAGTACGCACTGGGGAGAATGTAGGGTGGAGAGCCCCATGCGCCGGGCGAGCGCCGGGGCCTCCATTCAGTCTCCCCGGCCGTAGTCCAGGAGGTCTCCGACCCTGGTGATTCCACCGAGGACCAGCCACCGGCACACCACGGGGGACTCCGCCACCTGCACATGGAGGTAGGGGTTGTGTAGAAGGGGCTCCGCGAGGAGGTCTTCCCTTGCGGCGGCACCTAAAGACCTGGAGACTGAGATCAGCCACCAGGTGCGGAGGAGGTCCTGGTGGAAGGCCAGCAGCTCCGAGAGGTCTCGCGGATGGCCTCTCAAAGGCAAATAAAGGAGCTGCCAGTCATATTGGAGCCCTCGGAAGCGACGGAAGAAAGCGTGCACCAGCGTGCTCCACGCTGGACTATCTGCACTATTGCTGTTAAGGAGTCCCTGTAGGGCCCAGAGGCTGAAGACATGGACCTGAGTGCGTAGGCAGGTCAGGCCCTGCCCTCCCTCCTCCAGGGGAAGATGAAGAACCCCTGCAGGGACCCAGTGAAGTCCTGGCCAAAAGAACTCCAGAACTACCTTCTGGAGGGCGGCCAGGAAACCCGGGGGTGGGACAAGGGTGTTAAGATGGTGCCAGAGCACGAACAGGACTAGTTGGTTAAGCACCAGTGCCCTCCCCCGTAGGGAGAGGCACTGGAGCAGCCCCGCCCACCTCCGCAACCGCTCAGCCACCCTGCCCTCTAAACCCTGCCAGTTTTCCGGCTCAGAGGGATGCGTGGCAGATAGAAAGATGCCCAGATAGGATAGCGGACCCGCGCTCCACCAAATGACCTGAAGTGCAGGTGGGAGGTGGCCCGCCTGCCACCCAGCCCCAACCACCAGGCCAGAGCTCTTGACCCAGTTGACCTGGGCAGAGAAGGCTGCCGAGTAAACGGCTTGGCAGGCCTCCAACCGCACCAGGTCTCCCGGGTCCTGGACCACGAGGAGTACATCGTCGGCATATGCTGACAGAACCAGCCGCAGCTCTGGCTCACAGAGCGTAAACCTTCGTTGAAGGAGACGGAGGAAGGGCTCGATGGCCAGAGCGTAGAGCTGGCCTGACAGCGGGGAGCCTTGACGCACCCCTCGCCCGAAGCTAACCGGAGCAGTCAGGATCCAGTTGAGCTTGACCACACACTCTGAGGCAGTGTACAGCACCCAGAGAAACTCGATGAAATGGGGTCTGAAGCTGAAGGCTCGCAGAGTGCCCAGGAGATACCCGTGGTCCACCCTGTCAAACACCTTCTCCTGATCCAGGGACAGGAGGGCAAACAACAGACCATCCCTACACCCGAGCTCCAAGAGATCCTGGGACAGATACAGGTTGTCAAAGGTGGTGCAACCCGGGACGGTGTAGGTCTGGTCGGGGTGGACCACATCCTGCAGCACGAACCCCAAGCGACGGGAGATGGCTTTAGCAATAATCTTGTAGTCCATGCTGAGGAGCAAGATGGGACACCAGTTCCGAAGGTCATGGGGGTCCCCCTTTTTGGGCAGCAGGGTGAGGAAGGCCCGCCTGCACGACAGGAGGAAGACCCCGCTTTGCAAGGACTCGTCCCAGACTCTGAGCGGGTCTGGACCGAGGACATCCCAAAACATGCGATAGAGCTCCACGGTCAGCCTGTCCATGCCCGGGGACTTGTTGGTGGCCATGAGATGGAGGGCTTCCGAGACCTCGGCCAGAGTGAGAGGAAGCTCTAGCCGGTCCCGGTCGCCCGTACTGACTGAAGGGAGTTGGTCCCAAAGCACTCTGCAGGCGTCAACGTCGCTCGGATCCGGGGAGAAGAGGGTGGTATAGAAGCCACGAGCCCTCTCGCGCATCTCTGCTGGATCCGTAAGAGGGGTGCCATCCTCCGCAAGGAGGCACAGGATATGTTTCTTGGCACCCCTCTTTTTCTCCAGGGCATAGAAGAAGCGGGAGCCGCGGTCCATCTCTCGAAGGAGCTGGATCCGCGACCTCACAAAGGCCCCCTGTGCCCGAAGGGCGTCGAGGGCCCTGAGCTCATCCCGCTTCTCCCAGTACGTGCCGCAGAGGGATGGATCTCTGGGGCTGGCAGCCAGGCGCCCCTCCAGCTCAAGAACCTCCCGCTCCAGCTGTCCTATCAATGCATCCCGCCGCCAGCTGCCCCCCCAGGTATAGTCACGGCAGAAGAGCCGCTCATGCACCTTTCTCAGATCCCACCACCACCGCACTGAGGGAAAGGCACACTGTTGCCCACGCCAGGACAGCCAGAACTCCCAGAAGGATGCCACGAAGCCCACATCCTCCAGCAGCTTGTTATTAAAATTCCAGTAGGCCGACCCCCACTTCCCCAGCGACAAGGAAGCCTTCACGGCCACTAAGTGGTGGTCCGAGAAGGGGGCCAGCTGCACGCTGGAGGAGTGGGCCTGCGAGAGATGGTGGCGAGAGATGTAGATGCGGTCCAACCAGGAGTGCATGGATTTGTGGCCCACCACCCAGACGTAGGTAAAGACAATATCCTCATCTGGGTGGTGGCTGCACCAGATGTCCACCAGGGAGTGATGATTGATAAGCTCCCTGAGGATGTCCGCAGCGGCCGGGCACTGCTTCATCCCCATACAGTCCCATTCCTCGAGGGTGCAGTTGAAATCCCTGCCAAGAACCAGGCACTCACAAAGATCGATGGAGTCAAGGAAGGCCGCCGCCTGCTGGAAGAAGGATGTTCTCTCCAGGCCGGATGTTGGGGTGTAGACGTTGACAAGGTGGAGGGGCAGCCCTTCCACCCGTACCTGGAGATACAGCAGGCGGCCTGGCACGACCTCGACACTCCCCAGCACCTCGGGCTGCAGGTCTGGGGAGAACAGGCCACCCCGGCCCGATGGGCCAAGAGGTGACTAAGGTGGACTTCGTCTCCCCACTCCAGCCGCCAGCTGGCTTCAGCAGCCAGAGTAGTGTGGGTCTCCTGGAGGAAGGTGACCGAGTACCCCCCCTTGGAGGAAGAAGAGCACCCGGCACCTGCAGAGACCCAACCCACAGCCCCTGGTGTTCAAGGTGGCAAGCATATAGAGGGCTTGATAGGCAGCATATAGAGGGCTGGGGAGGATCCTCGCCGGAGGGAACGCCAGAGGTCCCCGTGGGGCCGCACAACAAGCCATGGCCGACGCCATAGATGGTTAAGGCATCATGGAAGCCGCAGGCCCGTTGGTAGGCCGTGGCGTCCCTCCTCCTGGTCCCCCTGCCCTCCTTCAGAAGGGCCCTCATGGACTCAAGGGTGAGATGGAAGTCACCCCAGTGCCGGAGGGCTAGAGCTACTTTGTTCTTGGAGCCGCGAACGTCCTCCAAGAACTCGCGCATCTTGTCTGCCAGCGTGTGGGGTGCCGAGACCTTGGGGTCCTGAGTGCCCCTCGGCCTTGTATCCTTTTGGGCTCTGTGGCCGGCAGGGAAGGTCATACAGTAGCTGGGGCTTGGTTTTGGGAGGACTAGGGGTGGCAAAGGGAGAGCAGTCCCAGAGGTGCTGGGAGAGGGCGAGACAAAGGGGGCCTCCCGAGGGATTGCAGCCTTGGGAGCAGTTATGAGCAGACAAGGGTCGAGGGGAGGTGCAGGAAGAATGGGGATGGGGGCACAGGTGATGAATGTATTGGGGGGAGGGTGAGTGTCGTGGAGAGGAGGGGAAGGTGGAGGGAGAGGGGGTGGGGGAGAGGAGGAGGAGGAGGGTCTGGAGGAGGTTGGGGCGCAGTTTCTGGGATGGGACTTTGACTGGAAGAGGGGTTGGAAGTGGGGGTATGAGTAAGAGGAGTGCGGGGAGGAGGGGCATTTCCAGGCAGCAAGAGGGGAGGCGGGGATAAGGGTGAGGTGCCATTGCATCTAACAGCAGTCACCAGTGAGGTGGAGGGGTCAGCACTGGGGTTTTCGGTACCGGGGGGGTGCAGGGTACAAGGGGAACACAAATCCCTCCAGGATATCTGGGGGCAGGATAGCTACAGCTGTTAGGTGATCCTCAGCTGGGGGGGCGGTTGCACCCTGTGACGTCCCAGAACAAGGGAGGATAATGGTTGGGAGATCGCTGGCAGGTGGGGAGAGAGAAGGTGAGGGGGACGGCTGGGTGTGGGTGGCTGGCCCACAGGCCTCTAGCAGCAGACCCTCTACGTCCAGAGCAGCGGGCATAAGGTCTAGGGCCTCGACCTCCTGCGAGAGGAGGGCGAGGCTGAGGCTCATCTCCTCCAGGCACCGTGCGACAGTGGTCTGGGCAGCGGCCGGAGGTGTGTCGGAGGAGGGCACGGGCTCAGGACAAGCCCCCTCTGCCCCCTTGGGCTTGGGCTCCGGGACAGGAGGGGAGATATTCTCCATTGCCACCGCGGCGGCCTCAGTCACCCCCGACAGATGGTCAGTAGCCAGGGGTTCAGCAGATGGATCAGGGCTGGCGGCTCTCTTTAATGCTTTGCGTGGCACATCCACCCTACTGAGCGCGTGCGCTTCTTTTCTTGCACTTTCCCCTTACCAATACCCAGTCCTCCAGAGAGGTGAGCTCAGTGGTGGAGGAGGAAGGACCAGGGAACAGAGGCAATGAGGAGGGAGGGAAGGAGAAGGAGGACGGGACAGCAAGGGAAAGGGATGGCCCGCCCTGGGGTGGGCCCTGTCCAGGTCCTGCCGCTGGCCCTGCCTCCCTCTCCTCCACATACCTGGCTTGAATGCCCGCTCGGGCGCCAGAGCCTGCTTCTTCTTGCCCCCACCATGTGCCTGGGCATCCTCCGACATCTGAGCGGCAATGGTTCCATCCGGGGCGGGAAGAGGAGGGGCAGTCCCAGGGCCTGTCAGGGTCGGGGTGTTGCCAGTCGTGTGGCTGGCACCCCCTGGATTGGAGGAGGTCCTGGGCTCTTCTCTTTCATGCCAGGCCAGGGGCAATCCCAGTGGACATGCCCTGCCGCCCGACACACGAAGCACCGGGCCTCCCCCAAGGTGTAAAAGACCCGCTACTGGGCCCCTTGATGAGGCACCAGTATAGTCCCCTCCTGGACCACCCCGCCCTCTGCTGCCGCCGGCAGCAGGTGGATTCACACCTGCCGGTGGAAGGAGAGCATGTGCCGTAGGGCAGGGTCTTTGCAGCCAAGAGGGAGGGGACTCAGGACTGACAAGGGTCGGCCCAGGGAGGTGAGGAAAGGGAGAAGGGCAGAACTGGGAAGGAAGGGAGGGACAGAGGAGAAAACCACCCGCACGCACAGGTCCTCAAGTGGCTCCAGGGGCACATAGATGCCCCCGTCCGCCAAGCCCCTCTCCACTGCCTTCTGCACGGCGGCCTCTGATGCCAGGAAGAAGATGATCTTCCCGAACTGTACTGGTCCTGCCTATGATGAGGATGGCTTGCTAAGCGGAGACCCCTGCCTTTGGAAGGGCCTGGGCAAAAGAGGGGCCTCTGTGAGTCTTTGAGGGCCACATAGGGTTGCTTGAAGTCAGTGGGACTTAAGCTTGTTTTAAGTGGTTTCCCAATCTTAGGCCATGGTACAGTTCATGTTTTGTTCGTGCCTTGAAAATTGATTGTATTTTTACAGCCAAGTGTTCTGCAAAGGATTACACATGGTTAACACTAAAATATATCCAGTATTTCATCACCTGCTTTATTGCAAAATTAGTCTTTTAAACTTTTGTGGTATCATTGTCTAGTTGACCAGAACTCTCCATTCCCAGATGTTCTGAAGCAGTCATATTATCTCACATTATTAATGCTTCCATGCTTTGGAACTAACGCATAAGAGATTATTAAATTATTATTGCTAATATAACCATCACATTCTCATTGAAAAATAGGTACTCAAAGGAACCCAATTGAAACATTATTTTCGTAATTGTGGTCTTTAGTTTAATGGAAATCATGCAGCTTACATTATATAACGGTTAAAATTCTGTTTTCCTGAACAACATCAGAGTGTGTTTGGTTCTAAAACAGATGTTGGGTGAGCATAAGTGTCCACCTTCTACTTAGTCATACACACTCACACTGCGTCTACATTACCTCTCCCTTTCGGATGGGGCACATAAATGCAGATAATCGAAAATGCACACGAGGCATGGATTTAAATATCTTGTGTCCTATTTGCATAATCCCATGGGATCTCGCTTCTGAAAGGGGCTGCTTTCAAAACACAAACAGCCATGTAAATGGGGTTCCTGCAAAAGGAAACTCCACATTGGAAAGCACCCTTCTTCCCCTCTCAAAATATGGAGAAGAGTGCTTTCAAAAGCAGAGTTTCCTTTTGAAGGAACCCCATCTACATGTCTGTTTGTGTTTCAAAAGAAGCCCCTTTCAGAAGCAATATCCCATGGGAGTAGACAAATGAGGCGTAAGATATTTAAATTCACACCTCATTTTCATTTTCAATCAGCTGCATTTACTTGCCCCTTCCGAAAGGGTGGAGTACTGTAGATGCAGCCGTATACTTTTCCCACTCTTTCTCTCAAAGATGGAATATCAGCAATGGGCTTCACCTTTTAGCTTAATTAATTCAGAGATAGATGCAAGGAACACTTATCAAGAATCTCAAGTGTTAGTCTGTTGCATACAGATAGAAATGGTGAGCTGATGTTTGATATGAAGTGTATATCTCCCTTTTACTCAGTTATGAAGTTGTATATCACTACGGTAAACAAACCAGATGAAATAGACCTAATGCCTGTTCACATACTTCATCTCTTATCGCATATATTATGTAGATACTGAAATCCATACAGTGAAATCCTCTGATCAAATACATATCTTGTCTTAACAATCATAATAAAGAATCATCCTGCACTCCCACAAATAAATTCATACCCATTCTTGTAGAACAGTATCTGGAGCAGACAATTGCTGTTACATATATCAAAACATGCATTTATAGCAAACCTCCATGGTATCATTCCCTGAGCATGTATGTATAAAGAAAATGGTTGTTTGGACATATGTTGTAAGTGAGAACCCCTGCCAAACACAGAGCAAAAGAAAAACAGCATTATACCAAGTGGAAAAATAGCCTTATTCTCTGTCTGATGAGATTTAGAAATACTTGAACATGTTTAATTTCTTCTAAAGATTTATGTTTTCAGTCCATGTCTTTTCAGATGTAAATCATCATTCAGCCTATGTTTTGGCAACTACTTCTGCAGTGCAGGAGTTCCAACCTCAGAAGTCACTATGTAGTCCAATATTCCTGCTTTTTAATTAAATATGTAATTTTCTTCAATAATACAAACACAGCTTTATTTTTAAATCTCACAGGCTGTATTTTTATAAAGTAGTTTGATAGGGAAGATGAGATTAAGGAGTACTGTACTTTTCAATAGAGCTGAGGGAAAATTTGCTCCTGTATTTTTATACCCAGGAGAGAGGCGCACTTGACTACATTTCTGCCTTGAGATTCCAAAGTGACACTGCATATTTTAAATTTCTATATTTATATTTCATAGATATTGCACCTTCTGAAAGGTTTTGTAAGTTTGAGCATGTTCAGTAATTGCTGTCATAGCCCATTGTTTTCAATACTTGTCAATACTTAATGCTGCTGTGCTCTTCTCTGTGCCCCCTCCACCCATTCTGAATGTTTAAGTACTGTCTTGGATTGCAGTGTGCATCAAAGAACAGAGAATCTCATGTTGATGACAAGTCTAGAGGATTAATAAAGTGTGACACTAACATTTTGCTTCAAAAAGCTAAGGTAAATTTAGTCCAGTGTTCAAAAATGCAAAGAAAATAAGACCCCACAAGGGGATTCAGTAAAGCTATAGTGCTTTTTTCCAGAAAAAGAAACACCTCGGCCATTTCTACACAGGCCACTCTCTTTGAAAGTGTCATGGTAATACATGGCCTGAAATATGCTAATGAGGCACGGATGCAAATTCCCTGTGCCTCATTAGCATAACGTCACATGATTTGGAGTCTGGAAGACCGTTCTTCTGGATTCCAAAATGCTGTGTAGAAGCGTGGCCCCGGGGGAGCTTCCGGAAGGAAGTCCTTCTTCTGGAGACCCCTTCTTCCTGAAAATTTTTGGGAAGAAGGGGCCTTCAGAAGAAGGACTTCCTTCCGGAAGACCCCCACCCCAGGGGCTGCGCTTCTAAACAGCATTTTGGAGTCCAGAAGGAAGGTCTTCTGGACTCTAAATCATGTGATGTTACGTTAATGAGGCACAGGGAATTTGCATCCATGCCTCATTAGCGTATTTGAGGCCATGTATTACCATGCCACTTTCAAAGAAAGTGGCCTGTGTAGAAACAGCCCTCCAATCTTCAATTATACATCTAAATACCTCAGCACAGTAGTTATAATTTTGTACGTTAAAATCTGTCTTAAAACTTACTTACTATAGTGTCCACAGAAATTCCAAATTAAAGCAACATGTGCCACAAGTTTAAAAAAGAATATTCTCCACCTCAAAGTGCTTACAATTCTATTCTGTGCAAATACTTAATTCTGGTTGGAGGGTTTATCTGGGAAGGGCAAAATTATATAACTGATAGCTATCAATTATAATTCCTATTATTTCTATAATACTATTGACTGATTTTTTAACTTTCTTAGGGGCTGGGATTGTTCTGAGTTCTCTAAACTCATGGTGCCATTCTAATCCTGCAGCTGGTCACCTTTATTCCTGCCTGATGTCTCTTTCAGACATTCTTTAATTTTATCCTCTCTTTCTCTGTGTATTAAGGATGAGAGATGGGGAATTTTTGTACTGCAGTTATAAACCCAGCTAACCCCTGATCCTTTTGAAGATAGATTTGAAGCTTCAGGAATGAATGCTATATTGAGATTGCACTTGTGAGTACATTATCAGTACTCCACTTCTGCTCAAGGCTGAGTAGTGTTCTTTTTATATTCGACACTTGGCTACCTATTACTACTGGAGCCATCAGTTTTGTATATTAAACCCTTATGCCGTCAAATAAACTAATGCCTATTGTGTACCACTGCAGATATCAATCATTCTGATAACATCTTTTCCAGGACACCAGTTTGTAGACCTAGTTCATGTTTTCTCATCTGTATCAAATAAAAAACAGAGGATGCATAAAGGAGAAGAATGGCATTGCCAATCCACCTAGCAGAGCTGATGCGTGTAGGCCCACCTTTAGTCTGGATGGAATTAAAAAGTGGAGCAATGAGGAATAAAGATGAAGCTATACAAAGTGACTCTGGTCCTTGTTACCATCAAAGGTAGTGATATAAGATTTTTGTCCAAAGACCCTAGTGTATTTACTCCTTTATTTATGATCCAAACATTCAAACTCTTAATTTTTACTGATAAACTAATTTCAAGGTCACAGGATTGAGAATTTATTTGTACCAAAAAATGAATTTTATATGGCATGGTTTGCTGTTTAGCATAGTGAGACAAGGTTCCCATACTCCTTCCTAGAACTCTAGAACAAGGTCTATCAATCAGTAAAATTAAGTGACTAAATTTTTCTATGAGTGATGTATCAGGCAAGGTCTGCTGATTCAGATAAGATAAGGTCTCCTGTTCTCCAAAATTTCTAAATTTGATTTATCTGCTAGCATTCTTTAAATCTATCAGAGGCATAGCCATGTTAGTCTGTATCTGCAAAAAGAACAAGTCCTGTGTCAACTTAGAGACTTAGAGATAAGCTTTCATGGGCAAAAACTCCACAAATCTAACAATTTTTTGATAAATCTGTCCAGTTCATTTGACAAAGGTGAGACTATCTAAAGGGAAAATTACTTTTTATAATGAGTTCAGTATTCCTGGTCCCTATTCAAACCCATTCTGATGGTGTCAAATTTGCATATGAATTCCAGCTCACCAGTTTCATGCTGCAATCTGTTTTTGAAGGGTATTTTTGCTCATGGATGGCAACTTTCAAGACTGTTACTCTGTGCTCAGTGAGGTTAAAGTACTCTCCTACTGGTTTTTGAAAGCTGCCATTCTGGATGTCTGATTTGTATCCATTTATTCTTTTGTACAAACACAGTCCAGTTTGGCCAAAGTACATGGCAGAAGGACACTGCTGGAATGGGATAACATATACCTTCAGGAAGAATTGTTCTGAGCCAGCCATTAAACTGTTTACATACGATGAGGTTGTATAAGTACCCATAGCAGTGCCACTGACTTGAAGGTATAGATTGTCCTCAAATCTGAAATGGTTGTAGGTGAAGACAAAGTCACAAAACTCAGCAGCTACCTGAGTCATGACATCATGGGAATATAGTTCCTGACTACTTGTACTCCATCTTTTTCTGTTTGGAAATGTTGTCACAGAAAGCTTGTACATCCATAGTGACATGGGTGGTGTTTTCTGGAATCAATGAACTGTATGCATCTCTATGCCAGTATGCATCTGATGAAGTGAGTCTTTGCCCAGGAAAGGTAATGCTCCAATATGTCTGTCAGTCTATAACGTGCCACAGGACTTCTTGTTGTTTTAATGAATTGCAATTTCTTCAGGAAGTCACTGGTAGATAGCTTGAAAACAGCTAGGAAAGCTTGCAACGTAGGGCCTGAGGAGGCAATTCTACAATTCCACATGCTTGCCCACAATTTCAGCCTGTGCATGTCACCAGAACTATCTTATGTAGAGGTCCAGTGTGTTGTTTTGACCATCACGTAGAGTCCAGTCTTCCTTGGATTATTGAGAATCAACCTCACATCTGCTGTGCATCCAGAAGGATTACCAAAAATTAGATGGATCATCAAGGAATACTGTAATACAGAGTTGGCTAATGGCTCTGTCATACCTAGGAGATGATACATGCAAGGATGCTCATTCTCTGGACTTGAATGTTAAATGAAGGAAATAAAGTCACTGGGGAAAAAAAAAACCTATCTGTTTGGCTCTTTAAACTTTGACAGGAATAAAGACCCCAAACTGAGGTGAGAGATCCACAGGGGCTGCCCCTTGTTCAGCCCTGAAAGACAGTTTGAATTGACAAATCACTATAACTGACACTCTTAGGATATAGATAAACCATTTATGAACATGTTTGGTTGTTTGCTTTAACCTGTAAGCAACTCTGATTTCTTTTTCCTAATTCATAAATGTTTAGAGAGTGTATTACAGAATTATCCCTGGACACTGTCTTTGATGTGAAAACTGGGGTATCAATTGATCTGGGATAATGACTGATCTCTTGGGAGTGAAATCAACCTGAATGTGGTGTGCTTTTTGGTGTGACTAGACTATTCATTGCTAAGTCCATTCTAGGTTGCAATATTAAATGGAGAGACTAAGGTAGTGGTCCCCTGCATTTTTATGCCCAAGATCACTTTCAGAATTTAAGGGCATAAGAACATAAGAACATAAGAATGGCCATACTGGGTCAGACCAAAGGTCCATCGAGCCCAGCATCCCATCTGCCGATGGTGGCCAATGCCAGGTGCCCCAGAGAAGGAGAACAGAAGACAATGATCAAGTGATTTATCTCCTGCCATCCATCTCCTGCCCTTGTTCTGAAGGCTAGGGCACCATACTTTATCCCTGGCTAATAGCCATTTATGGACCTAACCTGCAAACATTTATCAAGCTCTTTTTTAAACCCTAATAGAGTCCTGGCCTTCACAGCCTCCTCGGGCAAGGAGTTCCACAGGTTGACTGTGCGCTGTGTGAAGAAAAATTTCCTTTTATTAGTTTTGAACCTACTACCCATCAATTTCATTTGGTGTCCCCTAGTTCTTGTATTATGGGAAAAGGTAAATAATTTTTCTATATTCACTTTCTCCACACCATTCATGATTTTATATACCTCTATCATATCGCCCCTCAATCGCCTCTTTTCCAAACTGAAAAGTCCCAGTCTCTCTAGCCTCTCCCCATATGGGACCCTTTCCAAGCCCCTAATCATCTTAGTCGCCCTTTTCTGAACCTTTTCTAATGCCAATATATCTTTTTTGAGGTGAGGAGACCACATCTGCACGCAGTACTCAAGATGTGGGCGTACCATAGTTTTATATAGGGGAAGTATGATATTTTTTGTCTTATTATCGATCCCTTTTTTAATAATTCCTAACATCCTATTTGCCTTACTAACTGCCGCTGCACACTGCGTGGATGTCTTCAGAGGACTATCCACTATAACTCCAAGATCCCTTTCCTGATCTGTCGTAGCTAAATTTGACCCCATCATGTAGTACGTGTAATTTGGGTTACTTTTTCCAACATGCATTACCTTACACTTACCCACCTGAGAACTACCCTGCTTATTTTCAGAGATGCAATCTCTTCCTAAAGCACTGCCCCATTTCATCCAGATCCTTTCTCCTCTGCTTGCTCTCCCCATCCTCCTGTCTTTTACTGTCTGGGGCAGGAGTTTGAGTTTTGGTAGGGGGATTGAGGTGAAGAGGGTGTAGGGATGCTGGCTTTGGGAAGGGGCTCAGGGTTAAGGACTGGGATTCAGGAGATAATAAGTGGTGATGGCTCTGACTGGGGGTCAGAGCTGGGGCAGGAGTCTATGGTACAGAAGTTTGTTTGGGGTGAAGGAGTGGGTCAGGTTTGGGTCTGGGGGCTGAGGACAAAGAAGAGGTTCAGGGTGCAGAAGGAGTATGAGGTGCTGGTTCTGGGAGGAGGTCAGGGTTGGGGCAGGAGACTGAGGTTCAGGAGGGTGTACGGGAAGCTGGATCTGAGAAGGTGCTCAGGGTCAGGGTGGGGTTTTGGGGTGGTGGCTCTGGAAGGAGAGTCAGGGTGGGGTAGGATCATGGGGTGTAGGAGGGGTACCAGGTTCTGGGTTTGAGGGGGATCAGGTCTGGGAGTTGGGTTGCTGGCTCTGGGAGGTGTCAGAGGTGCAGGAGGAGATACTGACTCTTGGAGGGCCAGTCAGGGTTGGGTAGGTGCTTGGCATACAGAAGGAGACTTGGGGTGCAGGATGGAGCATGTGCTTTGGTTCTAGTTCAGGATTGGGGCAGGGGGCTGAGGTGAGGGAAGATGTTTAGGGTACAGAAGGGAGTATGGGGATGCTGGAGCTGGGAGAAGTGTCATGGCAGGGATATGAGGGGTTGGTTCTGAGACCAGCCATCAGACTGAGACAGGGGCTTAGAGTGCTGGGGTGGCTATGGAGTGCTGGGGCCAGGGGGAGGGCAGGGGTGCAAGAAGGTGTTGTGGCACTTCAAGGAGGCTAGGGGTTGTGGTGTGGGCTCCTGCATGGCTGCACTCGCTGTCTGTGACTCCAGATCAGTGATACTGTGAGGATGAAGCAGGATCTCAGTCTGTTCTGGCCCTAGCTCCAGTCTAGAGCCCTGCACAGATACAAATGTGTATCCAAGGGTAGACATTGGTACCCACTAATCTGCAGGGCTGTGGCCCCAGGAGATGCAGTGGCCAAAGGAGAGGAATGCAGTGATGCCACTCCCAGGAATCAGCACTCTGGGCCAGATGGTCTTCTTACCTGTGAGACAGGGGACACATGGCTTTGTGCGCTGCCCCTGTCTGCCAGCACTGCCCCTGACAACTCCCAGTAGAGACTATTTTACATTCCCACCCCATGGGAGAATCAGGGGGTAGTGCACTCGAGTTGTGCAGGAAGCATCTCAGGAAATTTGAATTAATTTCCTGTGTGGCCAGCGTGGTGAGCAGAGTAAGCAACATACCTCAGCAGCCCATCTATCCATGAATTTGGAGGGTTGCAGATGAGTTCCAGCATGGAGCATGCAAGAGATCTAGGACCTCATTGTTGCGTGGATGGATGAATCTGCGCTGGGAAAACTATGAAGCAGCAAAAGAAATGCAGACATATGCACAAAGATCTCACAGGGCAAGGAGTAAAAAGTGTACACCAGGGACGCCCATCAGTGCCATGCGAAAATAATGGAGCTCAGGCAGGCGTACCAAAAAAACCAAAAGAAATAAATATTCTGGGTCACCTTCCCAAACATGTTGCTCCTATGAGCAGCTGAATGCAATGCTATGGAGTGATCCAACCACTGTCTCCAAAATGTCTGTTTATATCTCCAGGCGGATTCCTCCAGAAGTCTCTGGCAACAGCAAGGAGGACATGGTGGATGAGAAAGAGTAGGACGAGGACAATGATCAACATGCAACTGGAGCAGCTGATGTTGCAGACAACCAGGAGCTTTTTTTGTAACATTGGGTCTCATCCCCTTATTCCAGGACATTTTACAGCCAGACTATGATGATGGGGAGAGCACTTCTGGTAAGTATTCATTTTTTAATAATGCTACAAGTGGGATAAAGCCTGTTGAAGCCTGGGGCCTCTGGAGCAGCTTGTTAATGTGTCTGGAGTCAGAGCATTGATCCTCCTTGCACATCTCCATAAAGCGATAAGACAGGTACTCTTTAATTTTTCTCATGAGGTTTTTGGGGAGTACTGCCTTACATTGATAAGACACCTTTCCATGCCAAACCATCAGTAAGTAATCTGGACTCATGGCACCACAGAGCAGTTTTGCATAATGACCAGCCCTGTGCTCACATTGAGTTACTATTCATTCCTAACCTTTTTTTTCTTATTCTAAGCAGACTGATGTCTATTTTTGCAACCTACAAGAAGAAGGGGAAGGAGCATTAAGCTACTATGATAGCACAAGTACTCTGCCAAACTCAGAATACCTCTGTCCCTTTCCCAGGCTGCTAAGGTGAGGGACATTTTAATTGTTCTAGTAGAGCCAGAAGGGGGCATGTGATGCCCCCAGACAGCTGCAGGGAGGGAAGAGGAGGTTGGGGAAGGGGATTAGACTCTTTGTGGTTCCTGAAAGAGGAAGGCACACAGCCAAAGAAGCTGTTCCACTATCCTTGGCCCTCCTCTCCCTCTCTCAGTCTCCTGGAGAAGGGAAAAAATATGGTCAGTGCCAACATGGTGGAGGGGTAGTTAGACCATGCAGTGACAGAGACAGCAAGGCAAATGCAGTTCCAACTCCTAGCCCCATCCCCCGTCTGTTTGCAGTGTGAACAGCTGCAGAAACTGCTTTTGCAATCACTGGTTTGAAAGCATGACCTTAAACTGTGCTTTACCATGATTGGAAGGTAAATGTGTCAAGCAGGTTCCATAAGATCTCTGTGTAGAAATTGATGCATGGAGGATCTTTAAAAGGCCACATTTGTCTTTAGAGGGAATACATGCCTACTGTCCTTCACAGGGGTTCATTCATTAGGTTCCTTTGTGTGTTTTTAAATTATTTATAATAAATGTATCCCCCTAATGTCTGCCATTCACTTTTGGCTTGTTGAGGAACACATGATCCCCATCCCCCAGCAGTGAGGCTGGCACAGATCTGCAGGAGAAAATGAACATGGAAAGATATGTTCATAGAACATATGGAAGCCACACACAGGGAGAGGGAACAGTTAAATGTGTGGAGGAAAGAAGGCAGCAGAGAAAGCATGACTCTGAGACTCAGAGAGAGATATTGCAGTTTATGAGGCAGCAGATAGAGCTCCTGCAGTCCCTGATAGAGGAGCAAAGAGCCCCACTAGTACCCATGAACCACTATGTGCCCTCCTCAACATATTCCCAAATATTCCCTCTTCAGCACCCCAGCATAATGGCAGGGGGATGGGGAAAGTCAAGGGCACCCTTGTATTACATACCCAGGGACATTTCTGTCAGCATAAGGCAAACACTCCCCCCACATAAGCTAGCAAGATGCCCTTGCTTACCCACCCCAAAAGCCCCTGCCATGAACTCGTTTAGTGTCCCCTGTATAAAAATGATTAAGCTCAAAAAAGTAGTGTCTTTTGTTGTTTGTGCATGGGTTGTTGCTGGTGGTGGTGATGGTGGTTATAAGCTTCACAGGGAAGCACACATGATTCAAGGAGGAACTCCTAAAATGTAACATGTCTCTGTCTGATCATTCTTAATGCTGTTTTTCAAAGCCTCCCTGACTAGTAGTGTACATCATTGTGCTCTCCTTCCTACCCTTGTTTATGGTTTCTCATAACTACTGGCCAGGTAATCTGCCTCTGCCCTCCAGCCTAGCATGAAAATTTACCCCTAGCTTCACATAAATTATGAAGACAGAGCCAGCTGACACCATGATTGGAAAGTTGCCTTCACTGAGGTCTAACCAAATCAGAAGGCTCCTGAATCTGTCTTTTAAACAGCTATGTGCACATACTACTACCATTCTGCACTCGTTCAGCCTGTAGTTGAACTGTTTCTTAATGCAGTCCAGGCTTCCTGTATATGGCTTCATGAGCCAAGGAAACAAGGGGTGAGCTGGATCACTACTGACATCTCATGGTGACTTTCTGGTCTCATTTGGGAAAGCAAATCACAAAGTCCCATAAAAGTGGACTTACGCAGTTGGAAGTTTTGTAGCCGCTGCTGAGAGTCCCATACTTACAGAACAAAGCAGTCCCACAAATCTGAGCTTGTTTCATAGCACCAGAACTGGCACTCCATTGTGTACAAAGCATGAAATACAGCCACAATTTCCTCATTCCTCCCCCTCCAGTGTTTCATATGCATGTATGTCTGTGTCCTCCTCAGAGGCTTCATCGCTCTGATGGCTGCTTAGGCTCTGTACATGCTACAGCATAATGGTCCTCATCATACCTGACACAACAGTTTTAAACTGCACAGGGTTCATGCTAGCCTTGAAATGGCATCTGCATAGATATGAATAAAAGAAACACTTTTGCGGTTCTTTCCAAAGGGAGAGGGAGAAGAGAAATGTACTATGAAAAGCTGACATTAGACACCCACAACCAACTTTGGAACTTTTTTCCCATCATACACTGGAACAGAAACCCACAATACAACAGGAGAACAGGAGCTGTGGGATAGGTACACACAGTCCACTGCCGACAAAGTCAAACCTAGCAAATTTAATGGGGACACACTCCATTGACTCACTATACATGTGTGGGCATGCACCCTTGACATTACAAAATCAGCTACTAGAAGACTAAGCTTATCAAATTCAACCTAAATTCTTAGTGTAGACATGCCCGAAACACAAACAAGGGGCTGTGCTGGCAGCGCCTTGGAAATGTCTGTCAGTGGGAGCCTGGAGCAGACAGGAAGCCTGCTGAGTGCCAATTGTGATAGACTGGTAGACTCATCCAAAATCAGCCAGTTGATCATGATCAACCAGTTTGTGACCACTGGTCTAAGGGGTCTATCTATCTGGTCAGTCTACGGCAGAACTATTAGAGTTATCCAGGAATTCACATTTTTACTGGCTTGATGAAATCTAATTATTGAATACATCATCAGTTTGGAGTGTCTGACAGTTTACCCCTGAGGTAGGCAGTCACCATTGTGAGCCACTCAGGACTACGTAATGGGTTTTCAGTCTTTTCCATACAGCAAGGATGATTACAAAATTGCCCTTAAAAAGAGAGAAAGCTAAGATTCTTAGATAATAATCTGATTACATCAAATGGTTATGTCTTTAAGAAAAACAGCAAATAGTGTGAGACTCATGATAAACTTGCGATAACTTTAATGTGAAAACCTCTATGAGATTTTTAAGTCCTAGTACTGAATACAGGGTGTCATATTTCTCCCTTCAGGGGTGCGTCTACACTAGCCAGCTACTTTGAAGTAGCCAGCACAACATCGAAATGGCATGCGTCATGTCTGCACACGCCATGTGCTATTTCAATGTTGAAATCGACGTTAGGTGGTGAGACGTCGAAATCGCTATTCCCATCTGAAGATGGGAATAGCACCCTACTTTGACATTCAACGTTGAAGTAGGGTGTGTGTAAACAATTCGCATCCCGCTACTTCAAAATAGCGGTGTCCTCCATGGCAGCCATCAGCTGAGGGGTTGAGAGACGCTCTGCCATCCCCTGCAGGGCTCTATGGTCACTGCATGCAGCAGCCCTTAGCCCATGGCTTCTGGCTGCTGCTGCTGCAGCTGGGGGTCCATGCTGCGTGAATACAGTCTGCAACTGGTTGTCGGCTCTGTGGATCTTGTGCTGTGCAGGGCAAGTGTGTCTGGGAGGGGCCCTTTAAGGGAGCAACTAGGGGCTTTGCTGGCCCCTTATTTCTATGGAGAGCGCTTGTGTGTGTGGACGCTCCACATTTCCTTCCGGTGCGGCTCCTTTTGATGTTCCCTGTCGCTACTTCGACGTGGAACATCGACGGCACCAGCCCTGGAGGACGTGTAGATGATACACATTGAAGTGGCCTATTTCGATATCCTTACTTCAAAATAGGCTACTTCGACATAGTGTGCAAGTGTAGATGTAGCCCAGGAGTAGAAAAAGTATCATGTGACTTGTGAACTTTGATATCTTACATTGAGAATTCAAGATTTGCAGCAAATTGTGATGAATTTGTAAAGACAGAAATTTGGACAAATGTTTGACAAGTACATTCATGTAATGCATGTATGTGAGAAAGTTACAGTCTTCTTACAGACGTTACAAAAGGAGAAAAGAGGCTAACTTTAACAAGTAAATTATTCATTGTGAATTATTTGTTCTGCCCTAGTGTTTTTCCACTCCATAAGTGTCTCAAAATGCAAGGTGATTTTATTGATTGATAATGCTTCTCCTCATTCCAATGGAACAATTTAAATGTTTAAAGCTTTCCACAGTCAGCTACTAGATAGGGGAATAATTCAATATATTAAGGCACTGTGCCACCACCATTAGCTGCAACATATTATCCGCTGCTTCAGCGATAGCAAACTACCTGACATGAAGATCAAGGACAATCAGTTTTTCAGAAGAGATGGCTGGAGGCAGCTTACCTGTCCTGCCATTGTTAACTGTTGGTGTCATTGTGACCTACCGTCCTCACGCTGTGTACATGAAATCACAGTGAAGGGTTTTAAAGCACTTAAATAATTACAAGCACAGAGATCATACTCTAACATCCTACACAGAAACTACTTGACAATGGAAGTATTAGTCACCAATTTTATTCATATTTCTAATGCAGGCCAGTGCTTTTCTTATTGATGAAGAAGTCTTAAATCCCTTACAATCAGCTCACAAAGCAAATTATAATCAACAAATTGGAACCTTGGAAACAAAACACTCAACCTAATTATTACTAGTACAAGTCATATAAGACACTGCAGTCTTCAGTTAATTTCACTGAGAAAACCACTCTGCAGTCTGACTCAAAGTATGTCCACTATACCTGAGTTTTAACAAGGAAAACCTTTTCAGAACATAGTCCAACAACGTCAAGTTGATTATTCTTTAATTACAGAACAATTATAAATCTCCAACCTAGGTAAATAATGTCTGTATTACATTTACATCTTTTAAAGATAGCAAATAATAAATAGACCTATTAGCTTAATTCCACTTGCTGGGAGATAACTCAAACAGTTTTTGTTAAGCAGGAAGTAAGATTTAAGAGAGAAGTGTGTCATCATCTGCATAATTTTGTAGAACCATAGAAATGCAGGATTGGAAGGAACTTTGACAGAACAGCTAATCCAATACACTGAGGCAGGATTAACTATTATGTAGACCAGCCATGACAGGTACTTGTCTAATGTGTTCTTAAAAACCTCCCATGATGGAGATTCAATAATCTCTCTAGGTAATTCATTACAGTGCTTAATTACTTAACTAAATTAGGAAGTTACTTCCTTATTGTGGTCTAAGACCATTCCTTCTTGCCTTGTCTTCACTGGATAAGAACATGGATTTTCCTCTGTAAGAGGGAACTGCTGAGCTGACCACCTATCATTCCAGCTCCAAGTGAGGGAGGTGAATTATAGCTCTTTAGACAATCAGGCCCTAACCGGGGAAAACCAGAACAGCTGCTGCCTCTTTAGGCTGGGTCTGGATAAAAGATGGAGAATGGAAAGAGGAGGACTAAAGTAGGGGAAAAGGCAAAAATTGGAAGTAGAGAGAGGGAGTGGAAGCAGAAACGGGTAGCTCTACCCTGCCAGAAGACTAGAAAAGTGACTACTTGTATGGAGAAAAGGTGGTGGGAATCAATAAATAAATAAAGGCTGTCAATAAAAGCATCAGGTGAGTGCTGTACTTCAAGATTTTTCTCAGTGCACCAATCACACACTTCTTCATAAAAACCTTTTATACCAAGGGTGGGTAATAACCAGCCTGCAAGCTGGATATGCTTTGCCAGGGTTAGCCCCTAGTGGGTTGTCAGATACTTTATTTACCTTGGAATCTGCAAGTAGCCAGCTCACAGCTCCTGTTTGTTGTTTTTTATTACTGGTCAATAGGAGCTGTGGAAAGTGATGGCCTTGCCTGTGCCAAATCTTGCAACTCCTATTGGCTAAGAATGATGAACCATAGCCAATGGGAGCTGCAAGTGTCTGTACCTGCATACACAGGTAAATAAAGCATCTGGAGGCCTCTTATCATACATCTGAACCATTTGACCAGTCTAACAAAGTTGTTGGTGAATGATAATGGCTTCAGTGATGGCCATGTTTGACTCTTTCAGGATGCTAGTGTTTGTGTGCCTATTCTCCCAAGAAATTTTTAGGATTCTCCTGTGGCAGCATTGATGATATTGTTCAAATGCCTTCAAATAATGCTTGTATGTTGTCCAGGTTTCACATATGTATGATAGCATTGGAATAATCACTGTGCAGTACGCAATGAGTTTTGTCTTGGCAAATATGTCTTATTTCTCAAAGATCCTTTAGCTCAGGCAGATGAAAGCAGAGCTTGAATGGCTCACTGATGCTGGATTTTCATATCAGTGTCAACTTCAGCAGTAAGATGACTTCCAAGGCATGGGAAATGCTCTAACACATAATAATCTTAATTTAATAGATGTTATCCAACATATAATTAGAAAACAAATAATGCATAGGTCATTCATATTTTGTTTGAGAAATATATGAAGCATGTACAAAAAAATTATGCATATGTGCTACAATTTCTTGTTTGGCAAGCAATATATAAATAAGTACAGTCCACCTTAGACAAAGGAAGGTGTATTTGTCTCATCATCTTTGTTGGCACTGCCTGACAATGAAAGTTCATTTACATAAAAGGTAAACAAAGCCAGCAAATTAATGTGTGTGGGCGATCTGGACTATAAAGAAGGAGGAGAGAGAGTCTGAACTTTAATTCATAAATAATTGAATCAACTGGTTTTATACAATATTACTGCAATATTACTCAGACTCTCAGGGCACTGAATGTTTGGCTAATGACACTGATAACATTGTAAAATGTAAGCTTTAACACTCTGATAAATGGTAAATACAAAAGGATATTATGGTTTGAAACCTGTGATCAAACACATGGAAAATCATGTTTTCTCCCAGATAGGATGAAAGATATCCGTTTATTTATCCCCAGTGAAATTAAGATGTGATTAAAAGCAATGGAAACCAAATTTACATACAAATCACCAGCTGGATGAGAAGACCATGGAGCTGGAAGAACAGCATGTGGTTATTCTGGGTCTGAGGACAAAATACTGAATTTCTGAAGATATAAGGGAAAGGAATAAAGGATTTGAATGTAGCTATTCTTCTACAAAAGGATTTTGCTACAGTTGGAATTCAGAATTGTCTAGATTGCCAAGAACTGTCAGCAAAAGATACACAAATTCCACACCACATTTTGTATCCCTTGCTGACAGTTCTGTCGGGAGAGGCTTTCCTGACTTTAGACAAATCTACATGGGACCAAATGTTGGGAAAACCCCGGCTGCTGAGATATGGCTTCTTCCTCATGGAACAAGGAAGACAGGAATGGAGGAAGAACACTCCCAACATTGCAGACTCTTGTAAAGAGATGGCTGTTCTAGACATAGCCTAAGATTAATTGCCCCAAAACATTCATGATATATCTCGAAGATGTCATATAAGGTGAAATATGAAAACTGGTCCCAAAAATCATTCTGTAACTTATTTATGGCTCTAGTTAATATGAAGGAGATCAAAGACTCATTTTAGTTCCTTCTATAAGGGGACAGCAGAAGACAGCATCCTTCCAGCATACGGAAGCTGGATCCACTTCCTCTGGAAGACAAGAGCTGCTGCAGTCTTCATGGAAATGAGAAACCTGTTTAATCAAATATTTCATCTGGTTGAAATTAAGTTTCAGTCATGAGAAAGCATGTCTTGTTTTGCTTGTAATATTTGCCTCTTTAATTCTTGCTTTCTTTGCTTTGGTTTTAAACATACTCTCCTGTTCTACAATACCAACTCAGCCCTGTGTATAAAATTGGAGGGCAAGCCCTTAGCTGGCCGATCAGACCAAAGTCTATTCTGATCTCTTTAGGGGCAGCAAAGGTAGTAACTGCTATGCACTTTCAGTGGTCAGTGCCTCAAGATGTCTCTGAGCTACTCGGTAATTAGAGTTGACAGACTTTTACTTGCAAAGTAAGTTTTTGACTGGCAGAGTCCTCAAGCCTTTTATGGCTATGCTGAGAAGTTGCTTTGTCAGTGAGCTGATACAGAGCTTGGAAGCAGCAAAATTCTCAGTGTTGAGGCTCGCAGGATTAAGAAATTGTTTTCACAATTCTGTAGACCCCAAATAAGGTATAATAAATGTATAATTATATCTTGGTTCCTGTTGTTATTGAAATCCAATCTTGTTCCCATTAAGATAAAACAAAACAACCCCCCCCCCCCCCCCCCCCCCCCGTTCTCCCTACATAAAGTGAGCAGCAATGAAAGATATTGCAGCTTCTGATACTGCATCTTTACTGTTTGCAAATAGTTGATGGCCTGGTAAAGCTGCAAGATAGTTTTATAAGCCATTCTATATGCTGGATAATTAACCTATGCCAGCCTGTTTAAGGATAAACTTTTAACTTACTTTTCTGATCATAGCTTGCAACAGTGCTGTAGAATTTTGCTAGATATAAGTCAAAAGAATAGGAAGAAATAGGAGAGAGGAGAAATAAGATGGTGAAGGAAAAGGAGGGAGTAGTAGGATCCTCAGATTCAAGTTACAGTGACGTTCATGACTGATATGATCTGGAGGGAGATGTTGAGGCCAGATGGTTTATGTATTTTCACATGTTTATGTCATGACACATTTTTTATTCAGGAAAATGAAGGTCAAGTTGTGTAGCTACAGATCCAAGTATCCCAGAAAATGGTGGAGGTAATGGGAGCCATGATAGTGCAGAAGAGCTCACTCCAGTCAGCTCTGGAGTTCACATACATAAGCAAAGTTCAGAAAGAGGAGGCAACCTCATGCCATTAACATAAATATACACATTTCCTTTTGTTTCTAGACTCCCGGCAGTTTATTGTCATGTCCACTTCTGACCTTACCAGAAGAATTCAAGATTCCTAAAAAGCATTTTTGAATCAAAAACATCTATTTTGTCCTTGTTTTCTCCTGATGTCTCATGGGCTGTGGACACACAATAGGAGAGTGCTACCTCATTCTCTCCCTCTGTCCCAAGTCTAAATCCCATATAAGTGAAATTGGCTGCACTAGAAAAATAATACAAGAAATCCCTGCACTCAAACATTAATATGGACAAACACTGAAATGAAGGGTTCAATATCAAATTGTCAGTGATGGACTGAAGATCAGGTTCTCTGAAACAAAGATTGCTTTGAAAACAATGTATATTTCTCTCTGGTTATAAAAAGGAAGGTGCTCAAATGAAATAGATTTTCTGCAATAGTTGCAGCCAAGTGCCAATATGCTATAAGCAGCAGGTCTTTCGTCAGAAAGCCTCTTGGTGGCAAATATGCAACTCTGTTAATGGAAATTAGATTCTGGTGACAAAAAACTTCTTGCCTATACAGTTTTTATATTCAAAATAGTACAGTCCTGCACAGTGACTCATAACATGCTGGTAGGCTAGACTAGAATCTGTGGAAAGAATTATTCAATTATTAAAGAGAGAGAGAGAGAGAGAGATTTAAAGCTGCAGCAATTTAAAATGTAACAAATGTGTACCTATATGTTTGAACAGAGTCAGGTATCAAAGCACCATCTGCATTTAAGATAACATTGTAAAATGCACTGGACAAATCAGGAGTTCAATAAGCTTTAAGGGATTCAACTAAATGCTAGAGTTGAGTAAGAAGAGTCCAGCACGTTAGGGGATTATGAGTCATTCTGTAACTTCTGAAAATGAACTAAATTTATTTCACAAATTCAGAGCTTTCTCAAAATATTTCCTTTAGGGTGAAACTTTAAATGTTCATATAGTAGGTTAAATAATGCTTAACTCTATCACACAACTCCATATTCTTGCATATCAGCTTAACTTTTGGTGAGGCAAAGACCCATGTTCTACCTTTTCAGGATTTGTCAGAAAGCTTTACAAGGAGTTAAAGCATTATAAGGAGTCAGGGCTATTGCCTGTAAAATCCTGAATTTAGCTCTTAATAGTAGTTTCTAGTCAGCTTCAAAGAAAGAGTACCACACAATTTCTTAGTAAACAAACATTTCACATACACAAACCAAATAGTGTAAAGAGTATTTGAAACACGTACCAATAATTTTCCAACAAGAGCTATAAGGGAGTAAATCCAGTGGATATTACCCAGCCTTTAATTTCAATACAGTTGCAATTACATTTTTTTCATGTAAATACAAAGTTCCAATATAATATTTATTCTACTAGTTTTCAGATTTCTAATACCAGTGGAGTCCAATAGAAATTCAAGGATCACCACAGCCCCTACAACTCAAAATAAATGCCCTCACCCTGCGCCACACATGCACACACCGGCACAAACTGCCAGCCACTCACCAGAGCTGCTGCTGCTGGGCCACGCAAGCTGCACCGTGGCCGGAGCCATGCAAGCTGTGCAGGGCCACACAACCGCTGCTGGAGCTGTCAGGCTGTGCAAGCCACACTGTGTCACAGCTGTCAGGGCCACAGCAGGAGCCGCTGCTGCTACTGCCATGCACTTGTCCCACCAAGTGGCAGGGGGTATGTGCAGAGCGGGGGAAGGGTGCCCAGTGAATGACAAGTGTATTGAACACCGAAATCTTAGACTCTGTAAAGGGACCCTAATGTGCAGCACCCTGGATTTTTTGAGCTTAAGAATGGGCAACTCTCAGTTCTTTTGTGAATACTTCTGAGCTTTGTAAGTAAACACAAGAGTGGAAATGTTTATAAATAGCAGCATTCCTACCCTTGGGTTAGTAGTTGCCTGGGCTCCTCAGTTGCTGGTGAAGGAGCAATCTGTAACCCCTTACTGAGGTGGTACAGGTACTAAGCCACAGCTGACACAGCTCTTGACCCTCTTTCCTTCATCTGCTGAGGACACCAGGCTGTCCTTTATTTATACTGTTCCCCCCTGGCTCCCAGCTCTCAGATGGTAAATGCATGTGACCTGCAAGACATAACTGACGTTTTCTTATAAAGTTTCATAAGTGTTCATTGAGCATCTCTGGGCCTTTCTTACTCCTCTCCTTCCTCTGCACGTGTGTATGGACAAAAATTAAGACAAAAATCAACCTCTCCATTTCATTGCCTCTCTCTCTTTTTGGGGGGCTAAAGGTTCTGCAGAGAACAAAGAACATCTATAAATAAAATACGTATAAATATTCAGATTTTTAAAAACCTGGACATTAGTAACTCAACATTCATGGAACGAAAAGATTCCTGTGTTTGCAGTTCTATTAGTCAGTGTACTAATTAAGATCTAGGTTCAGATTTGCAAAGGCTTTTTTAGTCTTTTACAGATATGTGTATGAGAGCAGAAGAAATGGGAATGCAGAGGAAAAAATCTGTAAAACTGTATATTATCTAATTCTTTCTCCATCTCATGTCAGTAGCTGAAGTACAGCTCAGACTTCTGTCTTTTCAGGACTTTGGAGAAAGCATTCCTCAAGAATTAAAACTCTAGACTGTGTGTGGATACTCACTATTGACTTTACAAACTCCAGTGGTAAGAAGTTGACTTTAATAAATTTGACTTTACCTCATAATGTAGACACAGTCTGAGTGATTCAACGCTCTTGATCATAAGACATTGCACAACCTAGTATTGTTTTAAGGTGACATCACACTTGCGTCTTAAAGGGATTCTATGAAGATTGGAGATAATTACTTTTGTTTTCAGTGCTGGTCAGAATATTTGCTAATGAATCATCATTTCCCACAACCCATATATTTGAACTTATGAGACAATATTTTTTCCTGAATATTTTTATTCAGGAAGTAGTTCTCTGAAAATATTTGATGTTTGCTATTTGTATAGATGAGTTAGATAAATCACATGGTCATGTTTCTTTTCTCTGATCTGATGAGAGTACAAGCACTTCTGAGGGTATTGCCAGGATCTGAAAATGATTTTTTTTGTGTTACTTTCTAATTTGCTTTTCATGAATGTTGCACCAATACAATTTGGTTGCATGAATTTGGTTACACAAAAGGACTGTGAGTACAGGTGAACTCAAAATGTTCTGTAATATTTACCCAACTCTAGTTCTGAGCAACTGCTCTTTCTCACTCAGGGTGCTTGCTTGTGGAGTTCCATATCATGGAATCTTATCACTGTCTTGGCCATTAGAAAGATGGAAAGGGTTTATGGTTCCATCCACTCACTGATGGTTAGATCAGAGCAAAATTACAGCATGTCAATGTCTGTTATGATCCTAAATCAGGATGAAAAATGATGTTTTAATCCATCTGCAGAAGAGAATGTGTGAAAAAAATAATTTTGAAGAGTTTATTTTAAATATTTTGGATGGAAACAAAATATTCTGACATTCCCAAACTAAAATATTTTATTTCAGTTTGCTGAAATGTCCTGAATTTTTTTTGTTTTGTGTCACCTCAATATTGAACTTCATTTCCTTATGGCTTTGTATCATGACAAGATATATTCCCAGAATTATGGTTTTCAAGACTGATGCCCCATTTTTCCCATATGAACTAGGGTTCCTGGGCATACTACAGTGTCAATGATGCAAACAAAATCAGATAAGTCCTATAATGCACCATATAGCTTGGATAGAATGAAATCATTACATTGCCTCTTAAAAGCCTGGATAATATCATGGAATGAAGTCTAAATTACAATTCTTTAAGGTAATGCACCATTATAGGAAAATTCAATCTAATGATTTGTTTAACTGTGATAGACTGGCTGACAATATACTCTAACATCCCAAATTAACTTTTATGAATTCAATTCAACGTTACTGAGTTAGGGTTAATACTATTCATGTGCATGGTATTAAAAATACAAATGTGTAGGTACTGTTATGAGATTGTATGAAATGTGTGGTGCTGCAAGACAGGGTGAGACCCATCTCTGGCATGTCTTCGAAAATTCTTTTTTGGAACAATATATTTGAAGTGAATTTCATGGAAAGTGCTTGGAGCTGGGAGAATGTAAATGTTACCACTCTGAACTTAGAATTGGAAGATAAGCACTGGGAAGAGAAAATCGTTGTGTACTAAATACTTGCTTCTGGAACCTCAGACTGAAGACCCCGAACTATATAAAGAGAACTAATCATGTTAGTAAGGTGCTTGCTCTGAACCGAACAATTGTAACCACAAGATTCTCCAAAGTGGGGGGGGTTGAAGCATTGCTTCTACCAGAACCCAAGTGACTAGTGAGATTAATTGTGGGGATTTTATTAGTATTCATGTAGGTTATTTTATTGTTTTTATAGTATTTTCTTTGTAGTACCTTTATATTAAGCATAAAATATGTTGGCATAGGAAGTATGTGTGGTAGCATATCTGTAGAAATTATGCCAGTTGTCTGCCTCTACGTAGAAAGACAACGGCTGGGCAGCTGGGACTCTGAGGGCACATGCCCTTGGTGGACCACTGAGAAGAAATACAGTTGCTATTGCCCTGAACAATGATGCCAGATGTAATCACAAACTCTTTTTCATGCGCATAAGACTACAAATCTCTGGCAGTATACACTAACTCACAGTGAGCCATGCCCTTTATATCACTTGGCGAAATATCTGCAATGTAACTGGGACTCTCTTGCTGAGAAATTTGGAACACTTTTGAAAGTGTCCTTTTCAAATACAGTAGATGAGGCCAGTGCGAGCACGGTGCATGTGTGCCCTATTTCTAGGTAAAACGTAGGTATTAATTAGACCATTTGGGCTTTACAGTATATATGTGTATGTTACAGTATACACACACACACACATATCTGTTGGGAATCCATATGAGCTTCAGTGAGATTGAATTCTGAAAGTGTGATAAAACACATTTTTGTGCTACTAAAAACAAGCACCGGTATTTCACTTTGAATGAGTTCCTGCCTAGGAATTCCCTATTTTAAGCAATGAGAAGTCTGCACTGTCTGCTTTTGATGAAATACCTGTGCTGGTCCAACTTATACTGAGGGCACCCGGAGAGGATAATACTTGCTGCTCTGCACATGTCCAGTAGTGGGTGGTTGTCTGTTTTATAAATGCATACCAGCAATGACCTGGACTTTAAACTGTGATAATTGATGCTCAACTAAGAGAACTGTACAGAAATTTAAACCACATGCTTACATGTATGTGCAGTGATCCATTCATTTGTGACTTCCAGGCTTGCTTTTCTGGTAAACTGTGATTATTGACATCTATCCACTAGGTTTCAGGTGGGTGATTAGTGGCCTGCATACTGGATCCAGTCCAAAAGTTTAGGCCCTGGTGGGCTGCCAGATGCTTTATTTATTTGTATGTCTGCAGGTACAGCTGCTTGCATCTCCTGTTAGCTGTGGATTCTCATTCCAAGCCAATGAAAACTGTGGAAGTGATGTCTTGGTCAGTGTTGCTTCACACAGCTCTCATTGGCCATGAACAGTGATTCATAACTAGCGGGGAGCTGCAAGCAGTCACACCTGTAGCTGCACAGGTAAATAAAGCATCTGGCAACTTCACAGGGGCAAATCCTGAAGAACTGTGTTTGGCCTGTGGGGCATTTATTGCCCATCTCTGCACTAGGGCTTACTTTGATATTACTGAAGTATTAAGTGTGAAAAGATCCCTCCTCCTGATTGAAGTAAATTGTACATGCTTAAAAATGGTGTGAACTGGCAAAGGAAGCTCTCTCGTTGGCCCAGAAATTCTGTACTAGCAACACGATTACTACACCAATACAGAGGTACAGCTGTGTCTCTGTAATGATTCTTCTGTAGGCTGGCCATTAGTCCACAGAGTGCTCAGCTATTAGGCTGATGAATACAATGTCGTTATTTTCAGGTAGTGGTATTAGCTTTGTTTTGAAAATGAAGAAGCATGGAGTTAAAAATAGGAATTTGAATGTTACAAAATTTGCCCTTGTTGAAGTTCAGCACAAACTGCACATATGACTACAGGCTGGGTCTACACGGAGCTCTGCTCAGCGTTGCTGCTGGTGGACCTATGCAAAGTGAACTTCTTGGGATTGCAAATGGCTGCTTATTTGCATACTCCCAAAGCTCATTACCATACCCACGAGTGAGTTTGGTTCTTGCAGAAGGGGGTGAATTTCACCCACCGTACATAGTCAATATTAATTGTAACTTTGACTGCTTCCTTCAAATATCAGATGCATAGAAATAATTAAAATAATCTGAGAGTTTTTCAATATTGCCAGTAATTGAACAGGAAATATCTTTTTTGCATTCAACAAGATGAAGTCAGCTTTATATTTAGATTGTTTTTTAACCATGTATAGGAGAGGCAATTAACATTGATAACTGAGAGTCTTTTTTGATTTAAAAGGCTTATTTTGATCAATGAAAGTAGTAAATCTTCCAGTTTTCTAGGGAGCTATTTAGAATCTATGATAATCAATAAGATCAACCTTAGATAAACTTTGTTTTCCAGTGGAAAACTGCTTCTTTTGAAAATATCCATTATTCTCTGTCACTAAATCTACCCTTGGTCTAATATAGCATACCCTACAATCTCAGCAGTCTACAACCTTACTCTTTTTACAAAAAGGCAATAGATGTTTCAGGGAGGGATCATGAGCCAGCAACAAAAAACGAGACCGGCGGACAGCTGTGTGGGTTCTACTCTGGCCGCCTTCTCTGTCTTTATTGCCTTGAGCAAGACACAAGTGTCCCATCCAGTCAGCCTAAAGTTTTTTTTTCTTTTTCTTTTTTTTTTTTGCATTTTAATGGGGAAAGTACACTTTTCCTATTATATTGTTTGGAGTCACTGAGTTGAGGAAGAAATCACTAGAAGAGACCCGATTTTCCATGTATTCCTTTCCACAGTGCAAGCTAGAACCAACTAAAACTGACTGGGCTAACCCCGTAATGATCTAACTCAGTTACTATGACAACAATCAGAGCTATCACTTTGACAACCCAGTAGATAAGACCTATCACTAGGACAACCTGATACACATTTTCTTCACTCCTTAATAAAGCTTCTCCCTTAATAGAACAAACACTGAACTAGGGAATGAAGGTAAACTGTCTCAGTTCCCTGCTAACCCTGCAGATTATTTTGTCACATAACGGCTGTGTCTACACGTGCACGCTACTTCGAAGTAGCGGCACTAACTTCGAAATAGCACCTGTCGCGGCTATACGCGTCGGGCGCTATTTCGAAGTTAACTTCGACGTTAGGCGGCGAGACGTCGAAGTCGCTAACCTCATGAGGGGATCGGAATAGCGCCCTACTTCGACGTTCAACGTCGAAGTAGGGACCGTGTAGACGATCTGCGTCCCGCAACGTCGAAATTGTGGGGTCCTCCATGAAAGCCATCAGCTGGGGGGTTGAGAGACGCTGTCTCTCCAGCCCCTGCGGGGCTCTATGGTCACCGTGTGCAGCAGCCTTTAGCCCAGGGCTTCTGGCTGCTGCTGCTGCAGCAGAGGATTCATGCTGCATGCACAGGGTCTGCAACTCGTTGTCGGCTCTGTGGATCTTGTGCTGTTTAGTGCAAGTGTGTCTGGGAGGGGCCCTTTAAGGGAGCAGCTGGCTGTTGAGTCCGCCCTGTGACCCTGTCTGCAGCTGTGCCTGGCACCCTTATTTCGATGTGTGCTACTGTGGCGTGTAGACGTTCCCTCGCAGCGCCTATTTCGATGTGGTGCTGCACAACGTCGATGTTGAACATCGACGTTGCCAGCCCTGGAGGACATGTAGACGTTATTCATTGACATAGCCTATTTCGATGTTGCCACATCGAAATAGGCTACTTCGATGTAGGCTTCACGTGTAGACGTAGCCAACCAAGGATTAGCCTTAACTAAAGATTCAGCTGTTGAGAAGACCTTTGTTCTCTAGGTGGATTATGGTGGATGTCTGTTGTTCTTCCATCTGAAGGTGTTCTGGGTGCAGGCCTGACCCTGGGCTTGGGACTTAAACTGCCTACAGGTGAGGCTGTTGAGTCAGACTGCTCAAGGAGAGGGTTTATGCTTGCTTCAGGTAGTGCTGGAGGAGGAGAATCAAGAACAGGTGACACTTCATTTGGTATCTCACTGTTAGTAGTGAGGTCAGGTAACTCACCTGGAGATGTGTCCTGAGGCCGACATAAGCTGTCAACAGCTGATCTACATGCCACCACTAGATGAGATACCCTGCAGTCTGGACAGTGTAGGAAACAGATCCTGTTTGAGTGATGACAGTGGCAGGAACCCATTTAGTTCTAGGACCATAATTCTGAGCCAAAACCCACTGTCCAGGACCAGAGGTTTTGTTTCTTTGTTTGTTTTTTTTTCCATAGATGCACACCTGATAACTTGACCTTACTGTTTATATTACAGAATTTGTCATGGTTCAGAAGGTTTCAGCAGATCAAAGCAAGTGTGTGGATGATATCCCACCGCTAGTAAGGCCAGGGACACATTGATTGTAACATGAAGTGTATTTTTCAGGGAAATAAGGTGTATAGACACTTTTGAATGTGTGAATGCCCCTTGGACAATTTCAAAGCTTGTTTCATTTTCTGAACAAATCTCTCAGCTAATCCATTGGTGGATGGTACTGTGCTAAAGTAATGTGATGAATCCCATTTGTTTTCATAACATTTCCAAACTCCTGAGAGAGGAACTGGGGGGCTGTTGTTGCTCAAAAGTTGTTCTGGCATATCAAAGTAACTAAATAGTCCTCACAGTTTTTGATAGCACTGTCAGCAGTAGTGGACAGCATTATAGAAACATCCGGCCATTTAGAATGGGTATCTACGACCACCAAGAACATGCTTCCTTCAAGTGGGCCAGCAAAATTATCATGAATATGCTGCCACAGGTTTTTAGGACAGTCCCATGAGTGTAGAGGTGCAAAACTGGTGTGCATTTCTCACATTTTGACATGAACAACAAGTTCTTGCCTTCTTTTCAATTGCATAGTCCAAGCCAAGTCACCAAAAATATCATTGTGCAATTTTTTTCATGTGCACCATGCCACAGTGATCTGAATATAGCTATTCTAAAAGCTGTGGTCTCAGTAGTATTGGTATGATGACAAAAATTCCTTACAAGTATCCAGAATGGACTGATAATGTCTTCCTCCTCAACATGTAGGAATTAAGGGTGGTTGAGACCTGGGACTCTCATAGAGATGTTCTATGCATCACTAGGTCCATAAGCTGGAACAGTACTGGACCAATGTGAGTTCCTCTCTTAACTCGAGTAGCAGTGATGGGCATGTTTTCTACCTGCTCAAAATAGAAGATTTTCTTCTGGACAATATCTTTATGCTTGACTGGCAAAGGCAGTCTTGAGAGACCATCTGTATTGTAATGCAGAGTGGATTTCCCATATATGATTTTATGTGTGTATCTAGAAAATAACAATGTCCATTGTTACGTACGATAAGCAGTCAATGATGTAATGACTGTGGGTGTAGACCAAAAACTGAAGTCAGAGGTTGATGATTGGTGAGAAGTGTAAATGTCCATGTAAACAAGTACTGATGAAATTTCCAAATCTCGAAAATTATTCCAATGCTTCACACTCTCTCTATATCCATAGTTAGTTTTTGTCCTGCTTAAGGTGCATGAAGTAAGAGCATTTGTTCTATCTTCTCCTGAAGGCATACTGTGTGACAAGATTGCTACCACTCCATATGGGGAGGCATTGCAGGCCAACTGTAGAAGTTCAGAAGGATCAAAATATGTCAGGACCTCTGAGTTTAGCAATGCACATTCAGCATTGTTAAACGCAACACTGAAGGCTTCAGTATACTTCAAGGTCTTCCTCTGGCCAAGGTGTTCATGAAGTGGTTTTAGCAGTGTGGCTAACTGTGAGATAAGCTTCCTATAACAGTTCAGTAGTCCTTAAAAAGAGCTAAGTTGACTGACATTTTGAGAGGGCGCCTTCACAATAGACTTAGCTTTTTCAGTGGCCATGCGAAGGCCAGAAGCATCAATGGTGTGTCCCACATATTCAACAGAGCCTGAAAGAATGCTCATTTATCTTTGTGGATTCATAGGCCATATTCTTCCAGTCTTTGTAGGGTGACTTCTAAGTTCTTAAGGTGGTCCTCCTCATTCCTACCAGTGACCAGGATGTCATCAAAAAGTGCTTGACTCCTGACAAGCCACACAGGAACTGATTCATAGTCCTCTGGGTAAAAGCTGGGGGCAGTAAAGCCCTTTATGTGTTATAATAGTCAATAGCTATTGGGACTTCTGATCAACATGCGTTTGTGAATATGGTTGGTTCAGATCAATCTTAATCACTTTTTGCCCCCCAGACAGGCTCACAAAGTGGTTATCAATGAGGGTAATACTCTGCATACATCAGATTAACAGTAACCTTAAAATCACTAGAAATCCAAATGGAGACATTTTTCTCTAATTTCAGAAAGATTGGAGTTGCCCGTGGACTATGGGTAACTAGAATTAAGACTCCATTTTTGAACAGGTGCCTCAGGTCTGTTTCAACTTTTGGCCTGATGACATATGGTGCAGTTCTGGCCTTCAGATATTTTGATTGGCTGTCAGGTTTAATGTTCAGTTTTACGGTGATTCCCAGATATACTTCCCAGATCATCTCCAAAAAACAGCATCATGGGTTTTTTAATAGATCAGTCAGGCCTGTTACTTCTTTAGTCATCCAATACACTTCTGCCCTGTTCTGCTGGATTTTTCTAAGCCATGATCTACCCCTTAAGGCTGGGTAAAGGGCTTTCGCCACAGGCACTGGCAATTCAACAGCCTCTCCGTTGAGCTGTACCTTAATATCTGTAGTGCCCAACAGTGGTACAGCTTCTCTGGTATATGTCTTCAGAACAATCTTTATTGACTTTAGTGGCAGGTACTTAGCTTTTCCTTATATGGAATGTCTGAGACCAGTGAAACTGCTGCACCAGTGTCCAATTCCATGAGTACAGGTTTGCCATCCGACAATGGAGGTACCCAGTATTCATGTGAGCCCACAGATAAAGATGGAGTGGCTCTTCTCATTCAGTTGGGTGTCACTTTGATCATCCTGAATCTGTTCAAGGATATGCAAATTTTCCTTTTTGGTCTGCCAGGCTAACATTTTTCTTTTGTTTGGAAGCACACTCCATGTGTCCCTTTTTGCCACACTGTTGACACACCAGCGTTCTAATGCATGGCCACCCAGCTTACAACAACAGTAACATTCCTGGTTCTCCACTGCCTTGTGGGGAGGATCTTGAGATATCTTAGGCACTCTACGGGGGCACTGAAGTATTTTTCCTCCAATGTGGCCAATTCCATGTAGACCACAATATCAACGTTGCCTGCTATAGGGTGAGCTGGGCCTCTATTAATAGTCACTTCTATATAACTTTGCTCTGCAGGCCACACACTAATCTGTCATGTATGGTTTAATTTAACATCTTAAATTCACAGTGTTCTGAAAGCTTTTTCAAAGTTGCTACAAACTGTACAACTGTTGCACCTTCATTTTGGTCTCTTTTGTAGAACCTATACCTCTCAGCAATTACCAGTGGTTTGGAAACGTAATGTGACCCCAGTATTTCTACAATGTCATTGTAAGATTTAATCTCTAGCTTAACATAGTGCAGTTACTGAGTAGAAGGGAGTAGATCTTTGCTCCCACAGCACTTAAGAAAGTGCCATTGCTTTATATTTTCCTCAAAAAGTCCCAGCAGCCCTATAAATATTGCTAAGGCTTGTTTCCTCTCCAGGCCCAGAGCTTCACTTCAGTCATAATAAAGCAGGCTCTGGTGTTAATTTCAGTTTTCACCATCAGTCAGTTCTCATCCTCCCACCTTCAGAACAGCAAAAGAGTTGTTTTCTTAAACTGACTTCTCCTGTTCCTGGATGCAGCAAAGAAATCCCATCCTTGTTGCCCCTGTATTATATGGTTTGAAGTCACCCAATTTAGGAAGAAATCTCTTAAATACAGGGAGCTACTTATCCATGTATTCTGTCCCACACAAGTTAGAACCAACCAAAATCAGCTGGGCTAATCCCGAATGATCTAATTCAGTTACTATGACAAAATCAGATCTATCACTACAACCTAATGCACAGTGCTATCACTATGACAACGCAAAACAGAGAAATTCCTTTACAAGGACTTAGAAAGGCTTAGTTAATGGCTTCATAATGTTATGCTTTTCAAAGCAAATATACTGTGTAAGAAACTTTTTTTAAATTACATTAACTTCAATAATACTCATTACTTGAAACATTGTATTAGATGTATACATAAGAAATATAAATAGTGAACATGTTCTTTCCAGAGAACCTGTTATGTGTCAGAAAGAATAAAGAAAAATATTCAGGATACATATCTCCTTTCCTGTATCCTGATTTTAGTAATAGTGACTGTTGTATTGCTTGCAAAGCTCTGTTCGTTCTACTGTTCAGATTGTGTTTTTTGGTCTTGTGTTTTCCTCTTACAATCCTAATGACCCTGTCACAAGGTGTGCTGCGCTTTATGGGAGCTGGGGCTTGGACACAACTTTGCCAGGCTTAGCCCATCTCCCCAGCTGGACAGAATAAAAGTACTAGGACCATATGACAAAACTAGGCCTGCTGAAATGATAAAAGGTCAGCCTGTTATCATACATGAAAGACCTTTAGAGAAACTAGTAATTGTGCAGGTATTTATAAATAGTTCTTGCTAAAGAAGTGCAAGGAAAGGAAAGCAAAAGAAGTAAACTAGACCACACACAATGGCAAAGACAAAAGTGGTACAAGGGGAGTTGCCCAGATTCCATTTTGCATTCCTGATCTCCATTTTGAACAAACGTCATGACATCTTTGGAAGCTGAAGGTCATGTGATATTTACTGGTTATGTTTAATCAAAGGAAGGGAAAGGTCAACAGCTCTTTAAAAATAGGGGGAAGGTCAGCAGCTCATGACTGTCAGGTAAATAAAATTGCTAGCTAAAAATAGAACTGGAGTGTGCAGAAAGTATCAAAAGTGTCTAAAAAGTTCTGACAAGATAGTATAAAATTGAGAATGTCAGTGGGTAGCTAGAGATTTGGGAAGCCAAGAGAAGAAAGACAAAGATCTGAACACCTGAGAAGCAAACAGAGTGGAACAAGCTGACCAGCTGATAGCAAGAGAAGGCAAGCGAGCAAGCAGCAACAGTGGCACTGGCAACAGAGATGTTCTGCTGTCACTGAAGCAAAGTCAGTAGACATAGGAAACCTGTCAGTTATAACTGCAAAAATTGAACTGTATGGTATTAGCGTATATGTGTGTTGAGGGTGAAATAAATGTGCACAATTTAAATTGTTTAAGAATTACTCTTAGCAATCTGTGACAGACTTGTCATCTGTAACAGGAAACATCTGATTATAATAACCTCAGCTGTATGTTATTGTGATTTAGAGATGCTATAGAGTGTAAGAAATTTGTGGATTAGATTATTGAGTCTGAAATTGTTGTTTGCACCAATAATAGATATCTTGTTTTGGAAAGAATACTGATTGTATGCATCACTCATTCTTTAGAAGGCTATATGTGTGCCTGCCAAATATTCCTTAGCCACCATGCAGACCCATACCTGAGCAGAAAAGTTTGGTGTAGTTATAAAAGCTGTCTGATTTTGAGGGAACTCTTGGTAAACCAAGAAATGCCAAGTCTACCATTGGAGGGGGCATAAGTGAGCTATTTTAGGGGAACCCTAAATCTGTTTCTAGGGTAGTATAAGCATTACTTTAATTATGTAAAGGAACTTGCACCACAATGCAGAATCATTCCCTGAAGCCATCTTGGTAAAAATTGAGAGCCTGATCCAATGTCCACTGGAATCATAACGCAGGCGTCTTCCATTTCACTTTCATGAAAGGCTGGAGTAGGCCATGAATGAGAAATGGATCTACAGGCAATAAAGAATATTACAATTCTTGAAATTTTATATATTTTCTGATTATAAAAATAACATAAATTATAAAATATAATTTTATATGTTACATATATTATATATATAATTAAAATTATGAAAATTATATAAATGCAGTGCTTTTTTGTGGTGGTACATGCTGGTACTGAGTACTGGTACCTCTACCACAATAAATCAGTGTTCCGATGGCCAGCGCTCCTGCAGCTGGGGCTTCTGGGACCGCCCCCCGGCCCCGGTCATGGTTGCTGCAGCTGGAGCTGCTAACAGGGTGTGGCACCACAGATGGCTCCCAAACATGGGACTGTGTGGTCCCCGCTGCCCCTCTCTGGGGTTCCTGCAGCTGCATGTGGGGTTCTGCACTCCAGCTGGCTGTCAGATGTGGGTCTGAGGGGTACCTCTATTCTGCGCCCCCAGTTGGGGTTTCTGTGGCTGGGGCTACAGGAGGGACTCCATTCCCCAGCCAGCTCCCAGCCACGGGCCTGTGTAGTCCCCTCCCACCCCCAGCTGGGTCGCCCTGATAGCAACCCCAGCTGCGGGAACCACAGTGGAGGTGTGCAGGGAGCTGGCTGAGTACTGGCTATGCTTTTGACAAAAAACACTATATAAATTCAAATAATTATTAATGACTGTGATAAGGTGCTCAGACGGGCTACACTGAGAATGTCATTCTCAGGACAGATGGCAAGAATCAGGGCAAACAATCCCTCCTGCCCCCCAAAACTGGTGGTTTATTCTATAATTAGATTCACCTGGCCAGTAAAAAAGAGCTAAAGAGCTTTTTGGAAACACAGTGGTTAACCAGAAGCCAAACACAGTCCTTCTTGGCATTCAAGCCTTTGGCTGCCACCTAAATAAGTTTAATATTGTGACCAAAAACCTAGTTCACCATATGGTAGTTACTATTAATCATGACACTTATCACCGGGTCCATATCTAGCTTGAACCTTACCCAAATATAACACTATGGCTACGTCTACACGTGCAGCCAACATCGAAATAGTCTATTTCGATGAATAACGTCTACACGTCCTCCAGGGCCGGCAATGTCGATGTTCAACTTCGACGTTGCTCAGCCCAACATCGAAATAGGCGCAGCGAGGGAACATCTACACATCAAAGTAGCACACATCGAAATAGGGATGCCAGGCACAGCTGCAGACAGGGTCACAGGGCGGACTCAACAGCCAGCCGCTCCCTTAAAGGGCCCCTCCCAGACACAGTTGCACTAAACAACACAAGATCCACAGAGCCGACAACTGGTTGCAGACCCTGTGCCTGCAGCATAGATCCCCAGCTGCCGCAGAAGCAGCCAGAAGCCCTGGGCTAAGGGCTGCTGCTCACGGTGACCATAGAGCCCCGCAGGGGCTGGAAAGAGAGCATCTCTCAACCCCCCAGCTGATGGCCGCCACGGAGGACCCGGCAATTTCGACGTTGTGGGACACGGATCGTCTACACGGTCCCTACTTCGACGTTGAACGTCGAAGTAGGGCGCTATTCCTATCACCTCATGAGGTTAGCGATTTCGACGTCTCGCTGCCTAATGTCGAAGTTAACTTCGAAATAGCGCCTGACGCGTGTAGACGCGACGGGCTCTATTTCGAAGTTGGTGCCGCTACTTCGAAGTAGCGGCACTAACTTCGAAATAGCGCCCGTCATGGCTACACGCGTCGGGCGCTATTTCGAAGTTAACTTCGACGTTAGGCAGCGAGACGTCGAAGTTGCTAACCTCATGAGGGGATCGGAATAGCGCCCTACTTCGACGTTCAACGTCGAAGTAAGGACCGTGTAGACGATCCGTGTCCCGCAACGTCGAAATTGCCGGGTCCTCCATGGCGGCCATCAGCTGGGGGATTGAGAGATGCTCTCTCTCCAGCCCCTGCGGGGCTCTATGGTCACCGTGAGCAGCAGCCCTTAGCCCAGGGCTTCTGGCTGCTGCTGCAGCAGCTGGGGATCCATGCTGCAGGCACAGGGTCTGCAACCAGTTGTCGGCTCTGTGTATCTTGTTTTGTTTAGTGCAACTGTGTCTGGGAGGGGCCCTTTAAGGGAGCGGCTTGCTGTTGAGTCCGCCCTGTGACCCTGTCTGCAGCTGTTCCTGGCACCCTTATTTCGATGTGTGCTACTTTGGCATGTAGACGTTCCCTCGCAGCGCCTATATCGATGTGGTGCCGCGCAACGTCGAAGTTGAACATCGACGTTGCCAGCCCTGGAGGACGTGTAGACGTTATTCATCGAAATAGCCTATTTCGATGTTGCTACATCGAAATAAGCTATTTCGATGTTGGCTTCACGTGTAGACGTAGCCTATGAGTCAATCCTTAGTAAAATAACTAGCAATTTATAAATAAAGGAGTTAAAAATAAGAAATTATATGTGTGCAAATGATTGCAAAGGCCTTATATCAGGTTCGTAGCAGTGATGGAATGGACAGCTGGCTTGCAAAAACTTTTCTGGAGATTTGAAGGTTCTCAGGTTCAAAATATTCCTTTCAATTGAAAGTCCACAATCCATACGCGTTGGAACAGGAAAGTGTCTATCCCAGTGGTATGCAAAAGCACTGACACAAGATGGAGTCCTACTTCACATAAGCAGGGAAAATTTTGATAAACAATGAACTCTTAAGTCAGATATCCTTATCACATGTTTTTAGATGGGTTCCTGATTCACAGGGATAGACAATACCCCAGGGAGCTTGAGGCATCCACAGGAAGGGTCTGCTTGGTGAGATGGGATTCTTCAATAGCCCACTGCAAGAGCGGTGTCCTTAATGGGCCATCAGCACATAGCTAAAATTTATTGGAATGTGTCATGCAGAAACAGAACACGTTTGAGACACCAATGCAAAGCAAATATTCATAACATCAGATAAAAGATGATGAATGCATAAACAAGCTAATAGCATCTAGCAGCTCATAACTTTACAAGTGATACCTTACATGATACACTTTGCATCGAATTTAGTACAACTGTATCACAGTGGTAGCAAAAATTATTAAAATGTTTGTCATCATTCATACATCATCACAATCACAATGCAAATGCTAGGAGTTTCAGAAATGCTCTTTTTGCCTAATAGATTTCCAGACAGCTCAAATAATTTTTGCCAAACTATTTCTTCCTTATTTACAAGAACTATTTTTCAATAATTTTGAAGGTAATTGGAAAATATGTGCTAATATTTTAAATACAAAGAAGTTTATCACTAATGTAACTATAATTAAAGTATTTAGATTGTCTTGGGATAATATTTCTAAATTTATTTTACATTATTCTTCAGTGGAGTTGAATCCACAGTTAATACCATGGCATGATAAATCTCTCTAATTATCCTTTTTCCCTCTTTAGTTTCATGAAATATCAAGCCATTTTATCGTTAAGTGGCTTGATAGAGCTAGCCTCATTTTGTCATCTAATTAAATGGAACAGGAGTTGACTTGGCTTGTTGCCCAGTGTGTACAGCCTATGTCTGATGCATTCAACAGGGGGAAAAAAAGGAGAGCTCATCTTACTGTGTGAAGACTCTGTAGTGCACAGATTTTTATTTGTGATCTTTTAAATTCATATGAAAGTTACCAATTAGTTGAAATTGTAATTAACCCAGTCTAAATAAACGAATAAACAATTCCACAGTCTTAGAGTGTTGGCTGTGTTTAGGGCATAAAATAAAGATTTTAACTCAGTTAAAAACATGTTTTCAAACAACATGCATTAGTAAACTGAATACCTTAGTTTTACTTTGAATTTTTAACACAGGACAAAATGAGAACCAAGACTTTTTTTTTCCCCAAAAACAATGGTGCATGGAACTAATTCCTTAGTTTTGAGAAAACTTTTTGTTAACCCTGTACTATTCTTTTTTCATAAAATAAGTTTTCAGTGAGTAAAGAAAAAAATCTTATATGCCTATTTTGAATTCAGTAACTGAATATTTCCCATGAAAATTTCTATGAACAAATGATCATTTTTTTTTAAAAAATGAAATCACATAAAATGTTTGTATCTGTAATATTACTTTGCTATAAACTGAAGGGTGGCAAAATAAAGGTACTTTCAAGATTGTTTGTCAAATGGGATATCTCAAACTATTATGGAGGAGTTATCCTCAGAAACTGAATTTAATATTCATATTTCATAAATGTATTCCCCAACCATGAAGGCAACAGAAATGTATTGGTTAGGTGCCCAGTCTAAAAAGGCTGAATTTCGTAGACCAGATTATCACATAGCAAATCAAGAATTACTTGGAAAATATTTTTAAGAACCTCTCAGTCTACGCATTCATCAGAGATTTTTCGCCTGTGTTTCACCTTTTTTATTTACTAGGTCCAACAGCCAATGATTATGTATTATTTTAAGGTCAGCATTTTTTTCAATTATCACAGTGTTCACAGTATTATCCAGTAGAATACAGTTGTTTGTTTCTTTTAAATTGTAAATCAGTTTCATGTCTCTGAAAACATAAAGTGTGACCCAATGTGAGAAATGACATACAAGTACTGGTTGCTGTAGCTAAACCATGTAGTTTCTGGGCGTCATTGAGGTTAATGAGAAACTGAGGGATTATGGGTAGGAGAATGTTTTGAAGAAATGGCGTAGGCTTCAGTACTGCAAAGACATACCATGTGTTCAACTAAGGAAACTGTCACATTGTCTGGGAGCTGTGCTAAAAAATGAAAGCAAAGTTTCCGTTTCTGCTTGCATTTTAATCAAAATAAAGCAAACCATTGTGCAGCAATGGACGAGATATTGCACCAATCTGTACAAAGCACAGTTGGGCCCAAGTGTGTTAGAGGGACTGATCGAAGAACTGCGACCTAACTCCAATCACCCATATTCTAGACTTCATACAGCCCTCCAAAATTGTGGATGTTCTAGTCCTTTGTTCATGGTTCAGTGTGGAAAATGTGACTGTCCATCAAACATGACTGTCAAAAGGACTAAGAACATCAGTCCATGGTACTGCGGAACACTTTCTGACAACACACAGAGTACAAATGCAGTGATTCTGTGTCTTCACTGCAAAACAATAGTGCTTGAACCCTTGGTCCCAGCTTGATTCAGGCTCAGCACCCCCATGCTATCTGGGGATGTGGAGTTCCAGCCCTGGCTTAGCACAAGCTGTGTATAAAGGGAAGGAGCTTAGACTAAACCTGTATTCAAACCCTGGTCTCATACTGTAATATAGACATACTCTTAGATTATTTTGAAAATGTTATCCCTTGGGCCTTCCTGAGTGCAACAGCTGTTCTTGGTTAGCACTGCTGTGGGGGCTGGGATGGCTGCCACTAAGTGCTGAGGAGGAAAGGAAGTTATGGTCATACCCCCATCTAAATGTACTCTCAGAGTTGACATGTCATAGATTTCCACAGGACATTGTTTTAGACATGAGCCCGCCATATTCTAAGGAACTCAAGACGCACTGTGGTTCTCTAAATCTCACATTGGGACAGAGGTCTAATCCTTAATCAGCATGCTTGAGTCTGTAGTTTGATTTGGAATTTTGGTCCTGATGGGAGATTTAGAGAATGACAATACCATTTAAGTTATTTTACATGTGTAGGTCTGTGTGTGTATTTACACATAGACATGTGCATAGACAAATAGTCCAGCCTAATATGAAACAAGTATTTTGTATACTTTACTTGTAAATGGAACTGACTGAGCAAATTTAATTGCAAAACCACCATGATTAATAATGTCTGTTATAGGAAAATTAAAACCATCAATTTATACCTCAGTCCTCCTCAAAAAATTACATTAGCAGTGCTAATTCATTCCTTCTAAAACCATCATTATATTAACACATTGGATTGATATCCAAAAACATTTGTTGTGAGGGAATATTTTCATTACACTGTTAAATTTTATGCACTGACAGCCATATAGAGATCCATTTATTATATATTTTTTATTTTCAAAATTAAAAAAAGGAATATCATGTTAAGTACTTCATGTGCATTACTGAGCTTAATAATTACAGCATTTACATTTTTAACAAGATCCTATTCCTAGAATAAAGTAAAAACTATTTTTTTAATTTTTTTCTTCTAAATAGCTAAAGGTTGTAACAATCTGCTTTAAACTGGTCACTAATCCAGAAATAGTAATAGGAATTGTTTCTCATGTGATACATTGTGAAATGAGTTGGTGATCTCCTAAGCTGTGCCTACACTTGCATTCCTCTTTTGAAAGATGTATGTAAATGAGGGAAATAGAAAATACAAATGAGGTTCAGATTTGCATATCTGGCACCTCATTTGCATACCCTTATTTCAAAATGGCTTCTTTCGAAAGAAGAAAATCAGTGCAGATACTGCTCTTTGGAAAGTAAACCCCATCTTTGAAAGAATCCTTCGAATAAAAAAGTGGAAGAAGGATTCTTTCGAAGATGGGGTTTACTTTCCAAAGAATAGTGTCTACTCTGGTTTTCTTCTTTTGAAAGAAGCTATTTTGAAATAAGAATAAGCAAATGAGATGTCATATATGCAAATCTATGCCTCATTTGCATTTTCAATTCCCCTCATTTGCGTACCTCTTTTGAAAGAGGAGTGCAAGTGTAGACACAGCCCTTGTGTTTCAGTGACCCCATCCTTTCTGTGGATAGGGATGTGCTGTGGAATTTAGAGCACCAGGGCCTGCTGCTGGCCTGCTGTGTGACTTTAGGCAAGTCTCTTTACCTTAGCATACCCTTTGGCTTCTCAGTTTGGCTCCTAAACTATTCAGGAAGTATGTTTTGGTTTGGATTTGTTAAGTGAGTAGAACCAGTGGGAATCCACCTGAGCTGAAGCCGATGGTTATGTCCATAATAGAAATGGTTGTTTTTTTAAACAGACAAACAAGTACAGTTGATGACAATCATGTTGGCATTCCTAGTAGAGATACTGAGCCTGATTCTCCTCTGACTCTTGGGCTACGTCTACACGTGAAGCCTACATCGAAGTAGCCTATTTTGATGTGGCGACATCGAAATAGGCTATTTCGATGAATAGCGTCAACACGTCTTCCAGGGCCGGCAACGTCTACGTTCAACTTCGACGTTGCGCAGCCCAACATCGAAATAGGCGCAGCGAGGGAACGTCTACACGCCCAAGTAGCACACATCGAAATAGGGATGCCAGGCACAGCTGTACACAGGGTCACCGGGTGGACTAGAGCTTCCGGGGCAACAGCGAGCCGCTCCCTTAAAGGGCCCCCCGAAGACACACTCAGCCTGCACAGCACACAGTCTGAGGAGCCATAGGCACACAGACCCCGGGCGCCGCAGTCATGGACCCCCAGCAGCAGCAGCAGCAGCAGCTAGAGGTCCACCCAGCCCTCCCGGCAGGAGCAGGGCTTGCCCTGACCCATGCCATGTGGGAGGCAGCTGAGCACCTCCTTGCCCCAGGGGAGGAGATGCCCCCAGGGCAGCAGGGCTCAACCCCTACCCCTGCAGCACCCCGCTCCACCCCCCGCCTCACACGCCAGTGGCTGTGGAGCTACCCCACCAGCACCGACTGGTGGGAGCGGCTGGTGCTTGGGGAGTGGGATGACGACCACTGGCTCAGGAATTTCAGGATGACCCGGCAGACATTCCTGGAGCTGTGCCAGTGGCTCACCGCCGCACTCAGGCACCAGGACACTGCCATGCAGCGTGCCCTCACAGTGCAGAAACGGGTCGGCATCGCTGTCTGGAAGCTGGCCACTCCGGACAGCTACCGATCCATGGGCCAGCAGTTTGGTGTCAGCAAGGCCACCGTCGGGGCTGTCTTCATGGAGGTAAGCGAACCCACGGGGGGAGGCCAGGGCAGAGGGGCCAGAGCAGGGCAGGGCAGGGCCACGCACACCCTGCTCACCCCTCATTGGGGCTGTCCCATGTGCTTTCTCTGCAGGTTGTGCGTGCCATCAACGCCATGCTCCTGCACAGGCTCGTGAGGCTGGGGGACCCAGATGCCACCATCGCTGCCTTTGCCACCCTGGGCTTCCCCAACTGCTTCGGGGCTCTGGATGGGACTCACATCACCATCCGCGCCCCGCATCACAGTGGCGGACGATACCTCAATCGAAAGGGCTACCATTCTGTCATCCTGCAGGCCTTGGTGGACAGCCGGGGCCGTTTCCAGGACATTTACATGGGCTGGCCTGGCAGCACCCATGACGCCCGGGTTTTCCGGAACTCGGGCCTGTGCCGCCGGCTGGAGGCGGGGACCTACGTCCCCCAGCGGGAGATCCCTCTGGGGGACACCACCATGCCCTTCTGCGTCATCGCAGATGTGGCCTACCCCCTCCGGCCGTGGCTCATGCACCCCTACACGGGCCATCTCTCCGCTAGCCAGGAGCGCTTCAACGAGTGCCTGAACTGTGTGCGCCAGGTGGTAGAGCGCTCATTTGGCCGCCTGAAGGGACGCTGGAGATGTCTCCTGACCCACCTGGATGCGGGCCCCAACAACATCCCCCAGATTGTGGGTGCCTGCTGCGCCCTGCACAATTTGGTCGAGAGCAAGGGGGAGACCTTTCTCCAGGGCTGGGCTGCGGAGGCCGGCAGGGCACACGTCCAGCCACCTGCTGCTCCCAGTCGGCAGGTGGACCCTGAGGGGACCCGGGTCCGGGAGGCCCTGCGGGCCCACTTCGACGAACAGGCCGCGGGGTGAACTCTGCGCAGGCCCCCTACTGCCCGCCCCTTCCTCCCCCACACTCCTGCCCCAACGCCCACACCATGGAGCACCCCACCGCCCCCCCGCCCCACTTGTCCTGGACAAATGACAGCACGCACTTGTGGCTGAACGTAAATTTTTTTTTTCCTTTCCGAAACTTTTTTTTTTCTTTCCGAAATTTTTTTTGTTTTGATGTAAATAAATATATGTGAACCACAAACAGAAAACAACGAGGTACAAACGTTCAAGAAAAGCAATATGTACAAAAATAAAACAATCCAAAGAAACAACTGTCTGCCATAAATAATACAAAGAAAACCAGGGAGGATAAAGGGGAGAACTATTCACATGGGGGGGACGGGGCAAACGGGGGGACCAAAGAAACAGGGTCCAACTATATACAAGGGGGGGGCATGTCCCGGGCCCCTCGCCCCTACATCCCGGCACTGAGCGTGGTCGGCCGGGAGCCCCGCCGCGCTTGCAGCCTGGTCCGTGGCTGGGTGGGAGCGGGCTGGACCGGAAGGTATGGGGGCCGGTGAGTCTCAGGTGGCTCCAGGGGTCCCTCGGCGCTCCGGCCCTCGTGGGTGGGTGGCGGGGCGACGGCGGACGGGCCAGCAACGGGCGGAGCAGCTGGTGGTGGGGCTGCAGGAGCGGGCAGGGTGGGCGATGGTTCGGCCGGCGTGGCATGGGGGGCCAGGTAGTCCACCAGGCGGTTAAATGTCTGCATGTAGGCCCCCCATGCCTCCTGGCACCAGGCCAGCGCCCGCTCCTGCAGCTGGAGGTGCTGCTCTGCGACCTCCAGCTGCCGACTGAGGATGGCCAGCAGCTGGCGGTCTGTCGCCGTCGGCGGTTGTAGGTGTGGGGTCCGCCGTCTAGCCCGCCGTGGGGCCGGTCGGTCCTCGGCCGAGGGGCTGCCCTGGAGTGATGGTCCTGGAGGGCTCTCCGGGACGACTGACGCCTCGCCGGCGCTCTCTTCCGGTCCTTCTGATGGTGCAGGTGCAGGACACAGGAGAGGAGGGGGGGAAGAAGAATGGAGACAGGTGTTAGTGTGGGCCCCGAGCCGTGGCCTTTGTCCCCCCAGCCCTGTGCTGCAGGTTCCCCGTCCCCGTCCCCGGGAGATGCTGCTGTGATGGATGGGGTTCAGGGGTCCCCCTGCCCTGCACCCCGTCCCCTGGTGGGAGTGACTCTCACTTCACCCCGCAGGGTCTGAGAGCAGGAGAGGTTTCTTAGGGCACAGATGCCCAGTTTCTGCCAGGAGTGACAGCACCAGCTGTCGGAAGAGACAGTCCTTCCAACCCGTCGTGGGGAGAAGACCCCAAGGGGGACCCCTCTGGGATGCAGCTTTCCCCCTCCTCAGGCTGGCTGCCTGCCAGCTCTCCCTTCCTCTAGCCTCTGCCTGTGGCCCCCGCCCTCCCCCACAAGTCCAAGCCAGCTCGGCTCCTCCCTCCTCTTTGTTCAGGGCAGAGGTGTCACCTGCCAGCTGTAGCGCCAGGATCCTCCTGTGCCCCTGGGAGCTATTCGGCTCTGGTTGCTCATATGTAGCCTGAGTCTCCCTTTGGCACTCCCCCCACTCCATCACATGCTGCTGCTGCGGGGTGTCCCACCCCCTCCTCCCGGGGGCCCCTCGAGGTTCCGCTCCCCCCTGGCCCGGGGATGGGGCATGGCACTCTCATGCGGGGTGGGGGGGGGCACGGGCTGATGGCTGCAGTGCTGTGAGGGCCATGGCCCTGGTGTCCTTGGGGCCATGGCCATGTGAGTATGTGGGGGGCCCTGGACACATATCTCTTACCCCCGCCCCTCAAGCCCAGGGGTGTCCACCAGAGAGGGGTACCTACCTGTCGGTCCGCTCCCACAGTCCGGAGATCCCCGGGGGGCGGAGGCCCTGCTGCTGCTCCGGGATGGCAGGAGGAGAATCTGCAGGCTGGATTCTGCGGAGGAGGAGCCCCCCTCCTCCTCCTCCTCCTCCTCCTGCCGTGATGTCCCAGGGGTGGCCTCCCGGGGGGGCCCCCGGGGTGCGGGGCTTGCCTCCGGGGCGGACTCCGGCTGCAGGGCCTGCTGGGGCTCGTCAGCCGAGGTGTCAAGGGTGGCCAGAGGGGAGGAGGTGTGCCGGGAGCCCAGGATGTCCCTGAGCTCCCTGTAAAAGGGGCAAGTGATGGGGGTGGCCCCAGATCGGCTGGCCGCATCCCGGGCCCGGGAGTAACCCTGCCGCAGCTCCTTGACCTTACTCCTGACGTGGTCAGGAGTGCGGGCAGGGTGACCCCGGGCAGCCAGGCCGTTGGCTAGCCGAGCGAACGCATCCACTTTCCGCCTCTTGCTCCCCATTACCTGGAGCACCTCTTCCTCGCTCCAGAGCCCCAGCAGGTCCCGCAGCTCGGCCTCCGTCCAGGAGGGGCCCCGCTGCCGCTTGCCAGCCTGGCTGCCCTGGCTCCCCTTGGTGGGGGGTCCCCTGTGGGGGCTGGGGGGGCTGCCAGCCAGCCATCGCAGCTGTGTGGGGCTGAGGGTGGTGCAGGCTCGCCGCGTGTGCAGGCTGCAGCCTGCACGTTCCCTCAGCTTCCTGCAGAGGAAGGGAGGGGGAGGGGACCTTTAAGGGGCCGCTCCACGCGGCCACCAATGAGCTGAGGGGCTGGAGAGAGCGTCTCTCAACCCCCCAGCTGATGGCCGCCATGGAGGATCCGGCAATTTCGACGTTGCGGGACGCGGATCGTCTACACGGTCCCTACTTCGACGTTGAACGTCGAAGTAGGGCGCTATTCCGATCCCCTCATGAGGTTAGCGACTTCGACATCTCGCCGCCTAACGTCGAAGTTAACTTGGAAATAGCGCCCGACGCGTGTAGCCGCGACGGGCGCTATTTCGAAGTTAGTGCCGCTACTTCGAAGTAGCGTGCACGTGTAGACACAGCTTTGTTGGTTTAAATTAAAAATAAATGTGGTCAATGACATTATGCAAGCATAAAATCAGTGTAGTTAAAAGGATAATCTGGCAATCCGGCCCCAAAGATTTAAGGAGGAGTTGCTATTTTATTTTTATATCTGAAGCCTTTATTAAAGTGATTATAATGGCAGTGTGGATAGCCTGTGTATCAGCTGTATTGGTTAAGTATCTGCTCTGTTTTTTTGGGAATAAAGTCACTTTTTAATGCAGTAATGTTGGGAAGGGGCAGCAAAAGAACAAGCCAGAAAACTTCAGTGAATTTAAATTGAAGTGAAGTGTGAAGAGAAGTGAATGGATAATACCAGTAGTACCAGAAAAATGTACAAAATATAACAGAAGAACAGAACAGGTTGTGCTGGTGGGGGAGTGGCAGTATATGTGAAAAAAAAAAACCACATAGAATTAAATGAAGTAAAAATCTTAAATGAACCAAACTGTTCCACAAAATTGCTATGGTTGAAATAATAATACGAATATAGCAGTAGGGGTATATTGCTGACCACCAGACCCGTAGTGTCAATAGTGACTGTGAAATGATAAGTGAAATTAGAAAGGCTTTAAAAACAAAAACCCCAATAAAAAAGGAGGAGTTCAGCCAACCCTGTATTGACTTCAGAATTGATACATCACTTTAGGATGGGATGCAAAGTTTATATTTCCTGATGCTTTAAATAACTACTTCTTGGAGCAGATGCTTTTGAAAGCCAAAGAAGGAGATGCAATTCTTGATTTAGTTCTAAGTGGAGCACAGGATCTGGTCCAAGATGTGAATATGTCTGGACTGCTTAATGATAGTGATGATCATGTAATTATATTTAGCAATGCTGTGGCTGGAAAAAAACCACAACATCCCAACAGTATGGAATTTTATTTCAGAAAGAGGAACTACACAAAAAGAAGGAGGTTAATTAAACAGAAATTAAAAGGTACAGTGCCAAAAGTGAAATTCCTGCAAGCTGCATGGAAACTTTTTCAAAGACACCATAACAGAGGCTCAACTTTAATGTATACCCAAAATTAAAACATAGTAAGAGAACAACCAAGTAAGAAAAAGCAGTGAGAGATTTAAAAAATCACCATTTAAAATGTAGAAGTTAAATCCTAGTGAAGAAAATAGAAAGGGACATAAACTCTGCCAAATGAAGTGTAAAAATATGATTAAGGCCCAAAAGGAATTTGAAGAACAGCTAGCCCAAAACTCAGCAGTAATAGAATTTTTTAAAGTGCATTAGAAGCAGAAAGCCTGCTAAACAACTGGTGGGGCCACTGGACTACCGAGATGCTAAAGCAGCACTCAAGGGCGAAAAGGTAATTGAAAACATAATGAATTCCTTGCATCATTCTTCTCAGCTGAGGAAGAGACAGAGATTTCTAAATCTGAGCCATTCTTTCTAGGTGACAAATCTGAGTAAAAGTCCCAGATTGACATACCATTAGAAGAAGTTTTGGAACAAACTGATATCTGTACCAGATGACATTCACCCAAGCGTTCTGAAAGAATTTCAGTGTGAAATTGTGAGCCTACTAACAGCAATTTCTAACCAATTAGTTAAATCATCTTCTACACCAAGTATCACAGAGGTAGCCGTGTTAGTCTGTAGCTTCGAGAACAACAAGAAGTGTTGTGGCACCTTGTAGACTAACAGATATTTTGGAGCATAAGCTTTCGTGGGCAAAGACCTGCTTCATCAGATGCATGAGTGCCGGGGGGGGGTGTGGTTTCAGAGGGGTATTTAAAGAGTGGAGTCTCAGTAAGAGGGAGGGCCAGAGCTGACAAGGTCTATTCAGCAAGGTGGAAATGGCCCAGAATCAACAGCACTGTTCAAAAGAGGAAAAAACAAGTTAAATCAGACAGGGGGATGTGAGCCTTTGTCAGAGTCTAATGGGGAGATATTAACATCCAGGGCAGAGAAGCAGTTTTTGTAAGCTGCAAGCCACACCCAGTCTCAAGACAGGCCTCTTAAGGAAAACAAGAGGACACCACTGACCATCATATACAGCCCCCACCTAAGGCCTCTCCAACACATCATCAGTGATCTGCAACCCATCCTGAACAATGATCCTTCACTCTCACAGACCTTGAGAGACAGGCCTGGCCTCGCCTACAGACAGCCTACCAACCTTAAACACATCCTCACCAGCCACTAGAAATCACAAACCAGTGACCCCGGGCCTGGAACCAGCCCCTGCAACAGTCCTCGCTGCCAATTCTGCTCACATATCTACACCAGTGGCATCATCACAGGACATCAACCATACAATCAGGTGCTCCTTTACTTGCTCATCTACTAATATAACATATGCCATCATGTGCCAGCAATGCCTCACTGTAATTTACATTGTCCAAACTGGACAGTCTCTCTGCAAAAGAATAAACGGATGTAAATCAGACATCAGGAATGGTAACGTACAGAAGCCTGTGGGGGAACACTTCAACCTCCCTGGACACTCAGTGGCAGATTTAAGGGTGACAGTCCTGAAACAAAGAAATTTCAAAAATCAAATGGAGAGAGAAATCTCTGAGCTGCAATTTATATGCAAATTTGACGCCATTAACCATGGATTCAACAGAGACTGGGAGTTAATATCTCCCCATTAGACTCTGACAAAGGCTCACATCCCCCTGTCTGATCTAACTTGTTTTTTCCTCTTTTGATGAGTACTGTTGATACTGGGCCATTTCCAGCTTGCTGAATAGACGCTGTCAGCTCTGGCCCTCCCTCTTACTGGGACCCCACTCTTTAAATACCCCTCTGAAACTACCCCCACCACTCATGCATCTGATGAAGTGGGTCTTTGCCCACGAAAGCTTATGCTCTAAAATATCTTTTAGTCTATAAGGTGCCACAAGTCTTCTTCTGCACCAAATGACTGCAACATAGTGTGGCAATGGCCCTTTTTTCCCTTGCCAGCCTCTGCACTTATCCGCCTTGGTGAGTTGAGCCTTGGGCAAAGCATCCCGTCTGCCAGGACCAAGCAGTAAGCCTTCCTCTTAGCAGATGTTCGTGCTTGTCACCTTCCCTGCCGGTTTTCTGGACAAAACTCTCTAGTGTAAATGTATCCTGGGACGTTCTTCTGCATGTCTCTCTGTCCTGCCTAACCTCAGCCTCTCTACTCACTCTCAGTTTCTCTCAGTACTGATTTCCCCATGTCTCTCTTGCTGTCCTTCCCCCACAGCCATATCCCTTGTTACTCACAGACTCCATTTCTCTCTCCCCTGCCTGTATCTGTCCCCCCACAATCCTCTTCTTCTCCTTCAATCTCCTGAGGTCATGGGCCACTTTCTCAGAGGGAGTGGTTACTTCTTCATAGCACAATGACAGTGTATTCAGCATGAGCATATCTCACTTCATAAATCCGCATGCATGGATTAATCTTTTTATCATATTTACACCTGGAAGCAGAAGTACAGGAGGCGGTGTAAGCAAATGGCACCATAGTATTCTTGGAGCCTGGTACAGGGTGAAGAATTTCAGGAGGAGCTGCTGCCCTGGTTCCATGCTGCATCTCCCTGTTACAATCAGAGGTAAGAGGAGAGACAGTGAATTGGTGGTAACATTTATGGCCAGATGGATTTCAAGTTTAAGGTTTTTTAAGTTAATTAATGTAACCTCTGCAGGGAGGATAGTTACTAATAATTTATTGACTAAAACACATATTTAAACTATCTGAAATGTGGGCACAGCAAGGGACACCTACTAAAAGAATAATAAATAAGCAGGCAGGTATGTGTGCTTGTGGTATAAAAGAAACACATGGTTCCAGACTTTTAATAACCTGTAATTTTCTTTGCTACAGAAAAGTAGTAAAGTGCCTAATTTGGGAGTGGGGGTTGGTTTACTCATAGATTTTGAATAATCTTCTTTGTCTTCATTTTTAACTATGATTAACAAGAAATAGCTAATGCTAGTTTAGATTGCATATTATGGTTCAGCAATAATTTCTACTAGAAGTTCCACAGAGTCTCCAGTTTTCCTATTTCTCTTAGAACACTGAGTTTGCATCCCCACCTATCCTTTCCCTTTTTGTCTGATCTTACAGTTGAAGAGCTCTTCATGGCTTCAGCTGCCCCTGCAATACAGAACTGAAATGCTCTGCAGGATTCCTTCTTTTCCTTATCTAACAGCGCCATGAAGGCCGCAGCAAGGCAATCTCCCCTTTCAAGGAAGTGAAAAAAGAGAGCAGCACACCCTGGAGAAAGGAGCAGCTCAACAGGCAGGTGTTCAGGAGATGGAGAGAAACTAAAGAGAATCTAACAATTAACTTTCATTACCAGCGAGAAGATATAAGTGAAGATCCAGGGATTTTGTTTTGTTTTGTTTTGTTTTTGGTGTGGGGGGCGGGGAAGGAGAAGGAGAGAAAGGAATGGAATGGAATGTTTTCTTGAAGCAAAAGGAAAGTTTTGAACCTTGAGCTCCTGGGAAGGGGGGAATGCTGCAGATCATGCGCTGTGTCTACACATGCCCCTTCCTTTCGAAAGGGGCATGTTAATGAGCAGGTTTGAAAGATGCTAATGAGGTGCTGCAATGAATATGCAGTGCCTCATTAGCATAATGTCAGTGCAGTGATTCGAAAGTGCAGCTTTTTGAATCGCATGCAGCCCATGGAGACGGGACCTTCTGAAAGGACCCCCCAGTTTTTGAAAGCCCTTCTTCCAATCTGGTGATCGGAAGAAGGGCTTTCAAAAACTGGGGGGGGGTCCTTTTGGAAGGTCCCATCTTCACGGGCAGCAAGCTATTCGAAAAGCCGCAGTTTCGAATCGCTGCGCCGCCATTATGCTAATGAGGTGCTGCATATTCATTGCAGTGCCTCATTAGCATCTTTTGAACCCGCTCACTAACATGCCCCTTTAGAAAGGAAGGGGCACGTGTAGACACAGGGCATGAGTATCACTTCCATATTTTTGGGAGTGTGTGGTAGAATAATAAAAGAGTCTGAATAAAAGGTAGGAACCAGGGATAGCTGACTGTTTTGTCCCCCAGTTGAAAGATAACCACTGGGCTCCTGAGACCAATTTCTTTTTCCTCCCATCCCATTGTGGAGAAGAGGAGTCTTGTAGATTTCAATGTGTGTTCTATGTAGCAGTGCCAGTGTTGCCATTTCTCATTTGTTTCACTTGTCCCTATACAGAAATTCTTTGTTCAGACTTCATAAATGTCTCACTACACCAAACAATAAAACTGACCTTTTTGAAAACAGGCCTATTTCCTATATTTTAGTGTCATCTGACTGCTTCTGGAGATGTGATCAAGTTTAAGTTAGGGGTACTCCAACTTTTCATGTTCCTATAAAATGTCAGAAGGCAGCTATTCCAAAACATCTCTCTTAATAATTGGAACAATTGCCTTCAAATTGTACAAAGAACACGTAAGTATCATCTGAAAGCAATTGCAAAAATAACTTTTATGTGCAAAATAAAAAAAAAATAAAAAAAAATGGAGTGAACATAGTGGTTTATGCCAGAACCCTTCCTGCAGTCTTAACTGTGCAACTGAGCTGCTATGAAGTAGCTCTGTATTTAGAGTACTTTTTAATGATTTCAAACTCAAAAACAGCTTGACAGATTTAACGTGATAACTTACAGAAAAATAAACACATTTGGGTGTTTTTCTGTAACAAATCCATTACTACTATGCATGGGGCAATCCACATAGACCATCCAAACCTTTGTTGCTAGGATTAGCTATTGCTCATCCCTCTCTCTGTTTTCCCCCACTGACTTCCCATTCTCTGTTACAGCAAGCATAAACTGCTTGCCTTCACATTTAATGCCCTTTGGCCGTGTCTACACGTGCCCCAAACTTCGAAATGGCCACGCAAATGGCCATTTCAAAGTTTACTAATGAAGCGCTGAAATGCATATTCAGCGCTTCATTAGCAAGCGGGCGGCCGCAGCACTTCAAAATTGATGCGCCTCGCTGCTGCACGTCTCATCCAGATGGGGCTCCTTTTCAAAAGGACCCCACCTACTTCGAAGTCCCCTTATTCCTATGAGCAGATGGGAATAAGGGGACTTCGAAGTAGGTGGGGTCCTTTCAAAAAGAAGCCCCGTCTGGATGAGACGCACGGCGGCAAGCCACGTCAATTTCGAAGTGCCGCTGCTGCCCGCATGCTAATGAAGTGCTGAATATGCATTTCAGCGCTTCATTAGTAAACTTTGAAATGGCCATTTGCGTGGCCATTTCGAAGTTTGGGGCACATGTAGACTTAGCCTTTATGTCCTGTCCCTGCCCAACCTATCATGTCTCATACGGCATGAGACATTGACTCCCACCTACTCTTTCCTGGTAATGTCAGCCTACATTGCCTGATTGTTGGAAAATGTGGCAAGCGCTTTTATTCATTCACTCATGCTGCTGCTTGTGCATGAAAATAGTACCACTTGAAAATCTCCAAAGGCCTTAGTCTTCCTTCAAATCCCTTCTTAAAACTCTCTCCTGCTTAGATAATTATAACCAACCTGATAATAGTTAGACATCTGGGCTACGTCTACACTAGCATTCCTCTTTCAAAAGAGGCATGCAAATAAGGGAAATTGAAAATGCAAATGAGGTGCAGATTTACATATCGGACACCTTATTAGCATATTCTTCTTTTGAAAGAGCTTCTTCCGAAAGAAGAAAAGCAGTGTAGATGTGGCTCTTTCAAAAGTAATCCCCATATTCAAAAGAGCCCTTCTTCCTAAAAAAAAAAAATAGGACATACTGGTGACCTCTGTTCATCCCATTGATTAAAATTGTGTCATGATTACCATATTCTCTTCACTGCTTGTTAAATTAACTCCTTTACTTTGCAGGAAACCACACAACAGGTATTTTTCTCAGTTTCCCTTGTTTATAGTTGTACAGCTGAGACATTCTTGTGCAACACATAGAAAAATTTCCTCTTACGCTATCTGTACAGGAATTCAACATTCAGTCTTGGGAGTCCTTACATGGCTTCAGAATATCCAATACTCCCATTGCAACCACTGATTCTTAATACCAGAATGTTTCTAATTTTAAAAATTTACATTTTAATGCTGGGCTTTATAAAAGATATTGAATTATTCAGACACAAAATTACTTTTCTGGTAAAATATGCTAATGGCACAGAATATTTATTTCTGTTAACATGATACCTAATAATGTTAGGCAGACCTGCAGTAACTCATCACTCAGGTGTATTGCAGAAACTCAGTTGCTCTGACTAATGTCCTAATCAAAGCCTGTGGTAACTCAGCCCCCAGTCATGCTATGGCAAACAATCCCTACGCAAGGCCCATGCCAGATAACCATGGCCCCCCACCGTCCCAGGAGTTTCACTGATCCTGACAGAGCTGCAAGTTAGTCTATGCAACATTACTTAGAAAGGAACCCACGTACTGCCTCTACCATTAGACTTCCTAGGCATCCAGTCCACTCTTTCCTATTCCTACTTCTGCCCTTGCCTGAACCTTGTTCCAGCTCCTTTCAGCCTGTCCAGCTCACTCCTCCCTAATCTGCAGCAGCTCTACACCCACTTCCAATTCCCCAGACTCTTGGCTGACTCCAACCAGGGTTTGACCTTCAGCCATCCTGATTTGGCATGTCTGTGGTCTCTGACCTGTGAAAAGGCCCTGTTTTCAGCATTGACCTCAATCTTTTCCTGATCCTATGTCTGGTCTTGGTTAATACTCCAGTCACCAGGCGTGCCCACTTATAATCCAGACCTGGAAAATAAGACCTCATGTCTCTCTCCCCAGAACAATGAAATAAATGAATTTTTTAACACGACAATAGGCAGCTTAGTGAAATGCTGCCCCCTTACTATTTTAAAGATTGGTTCTGTGACTGGGGAATGTTTTATGTAATTGTCCTTGACTTCCTTGTTGTCTCAAATGCTGGTTGTTTTATAAATTTGGCTGGCTTATCTCCTGTCCCATCTTCAGTTTAATTCTGTAGGGTATTCCTAAAGCCATCCCCTATATATGTAAATTAAAACATGATTCATTCTTTTGAAATTATGTCCCAGGTGATGAAGAACAGAGAACCAGGACTGATTTATTCTGAGTGGAATCAGTAACATCCCTATCTTTAGTTTGCCATCCGCATTTTGCAAGTTATAGACACATTTTATATTGCTCATCTTCGGCTTCCTACTATTAGGAAGAGTATACTCTGATTCAGAAACAATCTTTGCAGTGGCTGTTTGCCATTTTTTATTAGGCAAAGGACATCAGTCAGATGCAATACAGCAGTTATGTCAAGTTGGCATGTATCTCAGGTTTAGCCCTTCACAGCAACAGAAAGTGACAACTTATGTCTATCCACTAGAATGCAATCATGTAATTTCTCAGTAACACATGTCAGCACAGTATAAATTAGCTTTGCTTTTCCTGCTGAAAATAGGTGAAAATCCTTTCACATTCTGTGTAGTGCAAGAACTTTCTTTCTGTGGTGGAGTTTTGGAGCGAGGAGGTGTGAGGTTTGTTGAAGGGTGCTGGCTTATGAGACTCATGCCATTTGTCAGCCTCATTTTCTGTGTAACAAGTAACAAGATGAAATGATGAAATGATACTTCATGGCAAAGTTCAATTTAATAAAAAGTTATGCTCATCTGGGAATGTAGCCATCAATGGCTCTTTCAGTACAAAAAATCATAATAAGTTGGCTAACATCTGAGATCTGGTATTGAAATTATGTGCACATTTTATATTTCTAATTTTCACCATTTATCCAAGTGAGAAGGATAAGATTGTTCAACAATGAAGCACAGAAGGCCCGATTATCTTTCACAGAAAGAGTTGTATGAATGATGGCACATCCAAACCCTCCTTTTCATACTCCTCTAGCTACCTAGGTGCACATTTAGTTTGCATTTGTGTTCATGCCAACTAAAAGAAAGAAATACATCTAAATGTGCACCTACAAACTGTACATACGTTCACTGCCATATGAAATTAACCCTTCTTAAATTATAATGTGGCTGCTCATTGCTAAACAGTTAGTGGAGATTCTGGACCAACTCCAGAGATGGCCATAGAAAGAAGGTTGGGCAGAGTTGAGAAAAGGAGAGGCTGCAAAATATCATTCTGGAAATGTTTTCTTTCCTTAATTATTTTGAGCCACTGCCAAAAAGATGACTAAATCGCTGTTCCTTCCCCGCCCTGGGACACTGGTAATCCTTGAATGCTTAATCCTGGATTAATTCTTGAGCTTGTCAACTTTAAAGGAGAGCCTCATATTGTCCTTGATAAGCATTATAATTATGACACCATATGCCAGAACCATATTTTCTACCTCATTGACATTTTGCTACTGAGCATTCATGTGTATTGAAGATTCTTTGTCTATTGCCATAATTGTTTACACTGACTCCTCTGGGCCATCTACTTGTGTGTGAAGTCCAAATGTCTAGAAATGGAACTTTCTCCTTTCAACAAATTAGATTTCACCTTCAAACTATGGGAAAAATACTGCTCTCAGTTATACAAACCCCAATCCCAGTACAAAGTCATTTAGCACATGGAAAGAATGGAGTCCAACTCTCTATCTTAGCTGTGTTGGATCTGCAGGGCTAACAGAAGTAAAGCATCTTTTTAATCACCACAGTTTTAAAAAAAAAACAAAAACCCCGAATACACATAGGGAGCAAATCATCTGATGAAAAAAAATTTACATTTTTACATAGCATATTTTCCACTGGAAAACTAAAAAATGAGTTTATTGAAGAGGTTGTAGTTGCCTTTTCTTTGGAGCTAATTTGTCTTTGATCCCAACACATGCAAACTATTACTGAGGTTAAGAATCCTTGTTTGTTTTTAATTCTCAATTGTGTAAGCAAGTTAGCATATATTTTTGTGCTTTTTGTGAGAGTCGATAATGTTGATTTCTCATATCAATTAAACTGTTAACTATGGGCAATCTGTCTAGCAATTCTTATCATAAGTACTGAACAAGTAAAGCGACAGCTGAGAATCAGTGAGTTGTGGAAGCGCAGCACCTCTTAAAATAAGGTGAGATGTCATTTGATAGAAGAATTAAACCGGCTGTTAATAGCAAACAGTGTAACTGATAGGCTCCCCCCCCTTTTTTTCTGCCCCTGAGTTGCTCACAAATGGGCTAATTTATAACTCTGCTTGAAATTACTTAATAAATGACTGTAATGGAAACCAGTTTCAACCTGTAGATTGCTCACTAACTGTGCTCATGTCTTTTTGTTGTAGTTTTGTAAATGTTTGTATTAGAAGAGGGATATTGTTTCTCTTCCCCACCTTTGTAATAGACTCATGTAAGTTAGAAGGTATCATCAAGTGTAAAATTGTCAAAAGCTTGTAAAGAAACTCAAATGCCTAAATTATTTTTTGCAAATGTGCTCTGAAGTTACTTAAGTGCTTTTGAAAATTTATCTCACGTCCTTAGGGAGATAGCGAGAGCAGTTCAAAGGTCATCAGCTCATGGGAATAAGGGGACTTCGAAGTAGGCGGGGTCCTTTCAAAAAGGAGCCCCATCGGGATGAGCCGCACGGTGGCAAGGCTCGTCAATTTCGAAGTGCCGCGACCGCCTGCATGCTAATGAAGCGCTGAATAAGCATTTCAGCGCTTTATTAGTAAACTTCGAAATGGCCATTTGCGTGGCCATTTCGAAGTTTGGGGCTAGTGTAGACATGGCCTATCTGATTAAAATATGACTGACCATATAGATCTTTGTTGCAATTTGTTACATATTTGAAATAAATCTTGTACAAAATGTGGTGTGTGTGATGTCGATGATTATGCTATTTGTATGCATCTATAGTTTTTGTATTTGAAGTTATGAGATTAACAGGTTGGGTCGCAGAGATACCCTTTGAGACTGTTAACTGATATGCTGATGATACCACTGAGCCATCCTGCCTCCCTCCCCTTTGAGGTGCCTCACCTTCCTATCTAGCTAAACCAGAACCTGTGATCTCCCGCCAGCAAAGGACAGAATTGGTCACAGACCACAGCAGAATGATACAGACAACTAAGATCCACTCAGCTCTTGGAAAGCTCAGTAACAGGGACTGTGTGCAGCCCAGTTGAACCAAAGCTCCAAATAAATCTGACTCACTATGCATAAAGTTTACATAGAGTGAACTCATAAGTTATTTGCCCCTTTATCAATGAAATATGCATGGCTGCTGTCCCCTCAGATAACAATTATTTGCACTGGGTTTATTAATAATCAAAAGTGATTTATTAGGTATAAAAGGTAGGGTTTAAGTGATTCCAAGTAGTAGACCACAACCAGTTACTAAGCAAGATAAAACAAAACATGCCACTAAGCTTAATACTCTGAAACTTGTTCACATGCAATTTCTTACCCTGACTAGATCTCATCTTCTTTATTTACAAACTAGGCAGCCTCCGAGCTTGGGCCCAATCCTCCACCCATTTGGTCTCAGATGTCTCTATCACTCACCTAAAGCAGCAACGAGAGGTCTCATGGCATCTGGCAGCATCATCTATTGTTTTGGTTTTTGTCTTATATATATTTTAACCAAGGACAGAAACCTTGTTCTCAGTTCAAACTTTTCTTACCTTGACTAGAAAAGTACAGAGTCCAAAGTAGTTTGTAGAATTAGGTGTTCAGGTCACATGTCTTTGTAGGACCAACAATAGTCCAGGCTTCAGGAAAAACAAGATTATTCACAGGTCATTTTCCCAATACTGGGCCATTAAATTGCTTAAGTGCCATTAATGTCTCTCACTTAGTATATGTAGATCAATAAGCAGGTTTGTGTTTCATACTTCTAATTGCAAACACAGGAATGATACAGGCACATAAATAGAAAATACATATGCAGCAGATTGTAACCGTTAAAATATGTTACATGCAGTATTTTGCACCAAGAACTACTCAAGTTAGGCATATTCATGTTCAAAAGCATATTTCCATAAAGGGTAGGAAGGTGCAATGTCGCTATGGTTGTGGACACACTAGGGAGTAACATCAAAATGGCTTATCCCTCTCCATTATTTCAAAATAAGTGCTCTGGCAGTGACTACACATGAAATGGTGATCGACGTTGTGATCTGCAACATCAAAAAGACTCCCATTCATTTCGAAATGGAGCGGCTACACAGCCACAGCTTCATTTTGAAATAACAGGGCAGGAAATGGTGAGGGCAGGGTTGAATGGCAGACAAGCCCTTCCTGGAGCATGGGCCAGCTGACCCCTTAAAGGGCCCCTCCCAAACACATCCCCCATGCACATGCTGAGCACCCTGGCTGCTTGCAGCACGCGATCTCCAGCCCAGCACTCGGCAGAGCCTGCCATGGACCCGCAGCACGTCACTGATGGGGACACCTTGGACATCACGGCCAGCCTGATGGCCATCCTGACTCACAGGCACCTGTGCCCTCTACCCCCTACAGGTTGTTGCCGCCATCAACAGGATCCTCCTGCGCTGCTTGATCCGCCTTGGAGACGTGGACACTGCCATGGCTGGCTTCCAACAGCTGGGATTCCCCAAATGCATGGGTGCATTGCACAGCACCCACATTGTGATCTGGGCCCCACCATACAGCCAGGGATGGTACATCAACCAAAAGGGTTACCTCTCCATCATTCTGCAGGCCCTCGTGGATGCCTGAGGACGTTTCATGGACATCTGTGTGAGCTGGCCGGGCAGGGCCCATGATGCTCGCATCCTGTTGGAACTTGTGGCTTGGCCGCAGGATGGCAGAGGGCACCTACATCCCCCCCCACGGGAGCTGCCTGTCGGGGACATGACCATGCCCCTGTTCATCATTGCCGATGCTACCTACCCACTCCAGGCCTGGCTAATGTGCCCCTACATGAGACACACAAATGAGAGCCAGGACCTATTCAATGCCTGCCTCAACCAGGCCAGAAACACCATGGAGCGGGCATTCGGCCATCTGAAGGCATGTTTCAGGTGCCTCCTGATGTGCCTGGAGGTAGGCCTGCCCAGCGTGCCCGCAGTCATGGGTGCCTGCTGTGCACTGCACAACCTCACAGACAGCAAGCAGGAGCTCTTTGTGGCACACTGGGCAGCTAAGGCCGTGCCGCACTATGAGCAGCCAGGTGTGGTCCTGTGTCACCAGGTGCACTGGGATGGGGTGCGCATGTGGGAGGCCCTCAGGGAGAACTTTGCCTGGGGTCCCCAATGACCTGGCCCAGCTCCCTCCACACAACCCGCTCCCCCGACCCCCGTTCTCACCCTTGGCCCACCAGCACCCCCCTTGCCATCCCCACCCAAGGCAGAACACATATCACAGTTAAATAAATTAAACTGCTATTTTTGGAACACAAAGAACATTTGACTATTTAGGGGGGGCAGGGGTGAACTACTTACATGGGGCTGGGGTGAAGTGTATACGTGGGGAGGCAGGGGGCCTCAGTCCTCAGTTGGAGTGGATGGTCGGGAGCCACGACGGCGCCGGGAGCCATGACCATCCCAGGTCTGGGGACCATGGCGGGGCCAGGATGGGGCAGGTGGAACGGTGAGGTAGGGCTGGACTGGGGTATCTGGGGCCTCAGACTCACAGGGAGGAGGGGGAGAGCCATGGATGGGCAGGGCTCACCTGGCCACAGCCAGCACACAAGCTCCCACAGCTCGGCTGGGGTGATGTCGGCTGGGAGCGGAGCTGCAAGGGCAGGAGTGGCGGAAGCAGCATGGGGGGGGGCTAGGAAAGAGGGGGGGGACCTGAAGAAGAGGGGGGTGGTGAGGAAGGGGTGGAGGCCGGGGAAGAGGAGGGGACTGGGGAGGAAGGTGGGGCTGGGGCAGAGAGGGTTGCTGCAGGAAAGGCCATCCATGGTGCGGTCGGGTGGATCAGGCAATTTGTGACGGCCTGGGTCAGGGTGTCAAGATACCTGGCCACCTGGTCCCAGGCCGCATGCTCCATGGACAGCCATTCCCACAGCAAGTGGTTCTGCTTCTGCCATGCAGCCATGTGGGCTGCCACCAGACCATTTGCCCAGCTGCGGTGGCAGCTCTTCCCAACCATGGCTCCCGGTCACAGCATCACCTCCTCACCCTCCTCTGCTGCTGCAGGGCTCCTGGGCACGTCCAGGGGGTTGGAGTGGCTGGCAGATGCCAAGGCTGTGAAGACATAAGGTGAGAGGGTGGTGCCCCATCAGTCATGAGCCCGGGTGCCATTGGCCAGCGGCTTTGTCCACAGGACCATCCCACCCTTGTGGTGAGGGGCTTGGGGGTGGCCCATCTTCTGTGGGGTCCGTCAATGTGGGACCATTAGTGTGGCTGTCCCAGCCCTCCTGGGCTTCTTACCCTCATGGCAGCCCATGGCCCCATGCAGCCTCTCCACCCCCAGCAGCGATGATGGCCATCCCTGGGTCCCTGGCCCATGGCCATGTGCCCAGACCCATACTGGCTGCATTGAGGACTGCCTTCCCCCACCGCATGACCAGGGCACCCCATGCCCAGTCTTACCTGAGGGTTCCTTGCGTGGTTCAAGGGGGCCCGGGTGAAGGTAGCCAGGCTAGGGCCCTCAGAGGGCTTGGCAATGCACAGCAGTCCTTTGTTCCCACTGTCACTGTCCTTGGTGCCAGCAAATACTTCAGGGCCTGCAGAAAGGGGGACCATTGAGGGTCCTGGAGGGGGTCTTCACCATGCCCCTCCGGCTCCGCTGTGTCCAGGGTCTCCTCAGGTGGTGCAGCCTCCCTGGGTCCCAGCAGCAGGTGGAGCTCCCTGAAGTAGGGGCAGGTAGCCGGCGCTGCCCCCAACTTCCTGGCTGAGTCCCTTGCTTGGGCATAGCCCAGACGCAGCTCGTTCACTTGGAAGCAGACCTGGTCAGGGGTCTGGAGGGAGCGGCCCTTTGCAGCAAGGTTGCTGGCAAGGCGGGCAAAGGCATCCGCTTTTCTCTTCCACCCCTCCATCCCGAGCAGGATGCCTCATCTCCCCAGACAGCCAGCAGGTCCTGGACTTCAGCTTCCAGTCAGAGAGTCCTCTTCCTCTTTGGGGGCTGTCCAGAGCCCTGGGAGACCTGCTGCCCTGATTCCTTGTCTCCACGGGGATCCTGGGGGTCTTGGCTGCTGGCCACCCGTCTGGCCACGGAGGGGTGTCACTTTCTGGGGGTGCTAGGGAGTGTCATCTGGCCACCTCATGCTCCTATGTTTGCCAGCACACTTTCAGCTTCCTGCATGGAGTTTCTGTGTCCCTGCAGCTTTAAGGCACCTTCAGCTGACAACCACAGAGCTCTGGCTGCTGGTGGGAGGGGCTGGCTCTGTGGAGGAATTTTAATTTTGAAATGGCAGCCAGGGAGCGGCTACACACATTTAATTTTGAAATTAACATCGAAAGGAGGTGTTATTCCCAACTCAGGAGTGGGATAACAATTTCAAAATGAACGCCTTTTAATTTAGAAATTAATTTCGAAACAAGCAATTGCTATGTAGTCGCTCTCCTGCTCATTCCGAAATTGCCCCTCATTTCGAAATTATTTTCAAAATGAGCTGCTAGTGTGGCCACAGCCTATGAGTGTTTCTATATCTGTATTTTAAATGTTTCTCCTGAGGTCATGCACAAGAGTAGTTAGCCAGCACATCTTGAAAGGAATATTCAAACTAAGTGGCTCATCTGGAGACACTTTACTGACCCTGACATCACCCAAGTGAGAAAACCCCACTTTAAAACCCAGTGATGTCCATCTGCACTGAATGATCTTTCCTGTGTTTGTTCCATTTGAAGCATAGATAATGGCAGCTGTTGTGTCTAGGCCAAATTTTGAAAGGACATGTGACTTGCCCATGTGACTCCACACGTCATCTTTACTTGTATGTTTTCCACACTAAGAACAATGGGCTTCCCAGAACATGGCAGAAGCTCTACAAAGCCTCTGTTTTGCCTTTTTCCTACTGAAGCCTCTTTCCTCCTCAGACCACTAGACTACAAACTTAATTGATGGGAGCACCATAACCAAGGGATCAAGGACCTTCCAATGATTTGGAAGCAGAGATTTGACTTGAGCAACCACTTTATTCCATTATTGCTCCTCGTCTGAACCTAGAGCCTTGCATTAATTGTCTTTGACTCCTCTACCTGATTTCAGCTCTCACCTTTTCTTTTTTATAAATGAACCTGTAGCTTTTATATACTGAAGGATAAGCAATGGTGTGGGTTTTGGGCACAATCTGAGTTTTATATAAAAATCTTATTTTTTTGGGTTCAGAAAAAAATCCTTTTATATGATTAAATTGGTTTTATATAACCGTTCACCATTAAGTTCAATGTTCTGGTGGGGATACAAGCACTAAAAAGCCAAAAAAAAAAATCTTTTCTGATTTCTTGTTAGCCCATGCTCCAGGGACAGGAATTTACTTTTGTTACTGGTTTGGTGTATCTTCTGGGAGAATAACTACCAACTTTGATGTTATCTACATTATTTCCCAACAGTTTGCCCTGAATTTGGTATTCTCAGTGTGAGCCACAAAGGCACATTATAGTAGGGAAATAATATTAAGACAGATGGTCAAAGAATTACAAGCACATTTTCTAAGGAATGCTCCCCCATTGTCAGGAAACACCACTGGCATGAATTGGCCAATGATGCATAGAAACTGAATATCCAGTTAGACCATCTTAATGACGTAGCTATAAACAAACTTAGTCTAACCTTTAAAGAGGCCATGTCTCTTGTGAGTTGCTGTGATGATGATTGCCAAGGCTGGTCCCCACTCTTACAATCAGTGCAGAAGGTTGGAGTCCTCAAGTGACCTTAAAAATACTCTGCCTCTATAGGCTTCTGCTTAAAAGCTTCCCAAAGTCACATATTCTCTGGTCCTGTAGGTAGCTGCTACCACACAAGTGACAAAACCCCTCCTTAAAACTCAGGAAAACACACTTGGAATATCTTCCTATGGGGTAACTCCAAGCTCTTAACCCTCCCTTTAGAGCAGAGGTTCCCAATCTTTTTGAGATGACGAACTATTCTGACAATTCAGTAAGAGTTTGTGACCCAAGGCAATTCAAAACTTGGTGGGAGATGGAAGTTCTCCCTTGGAAAAAAATATTTTATAAATCTTGATTCACACCCCCATACTTAAACCTCTCACAACCCCAGACCATCCCCCACACCCAGGCTTAAATCCCTCACAGCTTCAAAATGCCCCCCCATCTACCTCACAAGTACCTCTGCAGCCTCCCCACTGCTCCTTTGTTGGACTACCACCTCTACATGGTTGTCCCCAGCCCTTCTACTCCTTCCCACCGTCTGCAGCATGGGCAATTTCCTACCCTGCCGTGCTGAAAGGGGACTCAATTTAATAGATTTAACAGCTGGATACCTCCCGTTGGCCATTAAACCAAATAAATTGAGTTTCATTTCAGTGCGACAGGGCAGGGACTGTAAGGAGGAGTGAGAGGCAGAAGCAGCAGAAGCTTCAAATGGCTCCTTAAAGAGCCACATATGGCTCACAGCCGCCCATTTGGCAACCCTTAGAAAATCTAACGGTGACCCATGTTTGGGTTTGACCTGTAGGTTGGGAAACCCTGCTTTAGAGAGAGATTGAAAACAAAGAGAAAGAAGTTAAGCTCAAATCTGATAGCTGGCCTTTTAAGTCTTAGGCACTCATACACACAGATCAAATCATTGCCTTAAAAAAAAGGTGATTTTTAACAGAACAAAAAGTATACATGATAAAGCACACTGGTGAGTAGGTGTTACAGAACGGCAGCAGCAGCAGCAGCAAAAACAAAAAAATACTTCCCTGGGATTCAGTTTAAAAGTTACAGGATACAATGGGGTACATCAGCCAACCTAACAAGTCCTGCATCAATCTCCCCCCACCCCTCAAAATAACATGATTACATTACATTTTCTTTTTATTTACATATCTGTGTGGCCAGATCTTTTTGTGTCCAGCATATTTACTGACTTCCTTAAGCCTGCTTAGGTTTAAACATCTCTGTCTCTCTCCTGCCGCCACACAAAAGAGAGACTCCTCAGCAGGCAACTGCTTCAATTCAAAAATCCTCTTCCATTTCCAATGTCTCTTTTGGCTGTTTACCGCTGGAGCCCACTGTGCCTGGTTTTACCCCTTTACAGGCAGTCATTCATGACAATGATACTAAAATATCATTCTTCAGTTTCCCTCTTCCTTCCAAAAGCAAACAAACATATCAGATTAATTATAGTAATATCAGCTTGGGCCACGTTTAAAATTGACGCATTTCTTCATCTTTCTCTCTCTATTTCCCTGTCATACACACAAATAGGTGAATCTTATGTTTGAGTGCAAGACTAAACCATGTCCATTTAAGTGATTGTGCTCGATCACTGGTCAGAGTGGTTTTCTGTTGGTTTGCTTTTTTTCTCCCAGCTCCAATGGATAGACTTGCCTATATTGCCCCATTTAAGTGTGCCAATACCAGGATTCTGGCATAGGGCTTGTTAACATGGCCTCAGTGTTGTATCGCAGCACATCCTGTTTGCCCCATCCAATGTTATGAAAGACAAAGAACTTGAGAGTATACTAAGTTTCTAGGTCATTCTATGTCATTTACATATATGCATGTATTAAATCCTTTCACTATATTGTAAATACGAATCACACTTAATATTTCTTCAAAAGTTCATTAGTATTTATTAACAATGTGGTTGATACTAATGCATGCATTTTAATAGGGAGTATTTAGGCTAGGAAGCTAAATTATTTGGAGTCAGGATACAATGGGGTCCAGTAGGCCCGAGGACCCTTGCTGGAGGACTTGTGGTCCTTCCATGCTGTTCCCCAAAAAAGGGAAATAGAGAGGTCGTTTGAGCTGCATGAGGAGTAAAGGGACTTCAAAGGAGCATGGGCACTTCAAAGTACCCGCTGCTTACCTGCAGCTACACACAAGCTTGCACTTGGAAGTTTCACTCTTTGAAGTTGCTACAGGGGAGATTTAGCCTAATGAAGTGCTGCATATGCACCGCAGCACTTCACTAGTAATCTCCCAACACTCTAATTACCATGTCCCCTTTGAAGTTGGGGGCTCGTTTAGACACAGCCTAAGTGAAATATCTTTGCCTAAGAAGATTTCTCACCTATATTCAGCTCCCTTCCAGAAGACCCATATTTCTCAGCTTCGAAGAGTTCTGGCCCCTTCTGTCTACCCCCGGTTAATCCACTTATTAAGTTTAGTAATACTATGTAAAATCAGTTGATTCAATTATTGACTATTTTAGGGTTCAGAAACATGCTCCCCCATTGAGAGTCCACCAGCGATCTCCTTCACATACTAAGTTAATGTCTTTGTTTACTTTTAAATCAAATGTGCCTTCATTGTGTCTGCCCAATAACATATATATATATATATATATATATATATATTCTTTTGTCTAAGGGAGACAGTCCTTATGCACTGCTTTCCAAGAATACAGTTCTAGAAAATGTTTATAACTTTGCTTCACATATATACATCATGGAAGAGTATTAACATTCCATGAATTATTAAAACTTTTCTGTTAGTCTATAAGGTGCCACAGGACCCTTCGTTGCTGTTAGTATTCTAATAGTATGTTAGAGGCATAGGGTATATAATAACAATTGTTTGTTAGGTGTAGTGAGTATGTCAGGCCTGATGAAAGATGCAGACAGAGTAATGGGGCTGATTATTGTGTTAAATGACGAAGCAATTCTGATTATATTCCTGAGTATACAGAATTTTCCCTTATGCTATGGGTCTTTGTATCCGAATCTCACCTTCTACATATGTCAGTGCTTCAGGCAGAATATATTATTGGAGCTGATCGTTCATCGGTCAGGTAAGGTGTAGCAAATATTTTGTACGTGTCTTTTAAAATGTTATGGTTTTTATTTGTTTACTCATTCAAACATTGATATAGTAAATGGTGAAGCCAAAGAAATATGTCATTTTGCAGTGGTTTATATATACATTTGTATAGCTTTTTTTTTTTTCTCTCTTTCTGGTACCTGCATCCTGTCAGCATTTCATTTCACTCTGGCTGACAAGGCTATATCTGTCCTTGTGTTTATGTATAATGAAATCAGTTACTGAAAAAAGCAGCAATAGAATAGGGCAAAGTGTATTAGAGTCCCACAGAATGCAATGTTTCAAAGGCTGTGTCTACACTGCGTTCCCCTTTCGAGAGGGGAATGCAAATGAGGCAAATTGAAAATGCCAGTTAAGCACCAATTTACATCACTTGCTTCATTTATGTAATCATATTTGCAAAAGAGAGTCTTTCACAAGAAAAACAGCAGTGTAGAGAGGGTTCTTTCAACATAAAACCCTGTTTTTGAAAGCATCCTTCTTTCCTGAAAAAAATTAGGATGAAGGATTCTTTCAAAAACGGGGATTTATTTAGAAAGAATCCCATCTACACTGTTGTTTTTCTTTCAAAAGACTGTTTTGAAAATGTGATTATGTAAATGAAGCATGAGATATGTAAATTTGTGCTTCATTTGCATTTTCAATATGCCTTATCTGCATTTCCCTTTCGAAAAGAGACTGTACGTAAATGTAGCCTTGGTAAAGCAACTTCTGGTGTCAATGAAATTAATAAGGCATCTCTTTCAGTAGAGTGGAGATGGAGTGCTCATTCTGCTGAACCATTCTCTTATTAAACACAGTGGAGTGGTATTAGAAAAAGAAATCAATGACCAGTTATTTAAAGTGACCAATTTACTCAATCACTTCTGCAGAAGTTCTTCTATGATAGTAAGCTTTCTTAAAAATATAGAAGCAGTTCTGCTGACAATTTTCAAGGGAGTTTTTTATTCTGTGTCTTTGCCACTTCATTTCCAGCTTTCACCTAATTTCACAAAGATTGAAATTGCTTAAAACTAGCATTTGAAGTTCTCTTCTTTGATCTAGATTTACGTATGTGAATAAGTTTGTCTTATTTTCTCACTGATTAATCAAAAGGGAAGGATAAATGCTCAGTTCTATGGAGAAATGGAGATAAGGACTGTACTGGGAAGGTTATTCAGCAAAAGCCTCAAATGCAAGAGGATATTCATATCTGCTTTAGGCATTGATAACCTTGGACATGTTTCATACTGAACTGGAAGCTGGTTTGCAACTCTGCTTTCATGGGCTGGAAGAAAGTTCTAGAGGGAAAACTACTGTAATACACATCCACACTGCATGGACTTGGCCCCTTGCTGGCTGGGGAAGGGGCTGGGGCTGGCATGGTGTGGGGGGTGCTCCATTGAGGGGGCTGGGCTGGGTCCCACACTGGCCAGGGTAGGGGCTTCCGTGGGGGCTGGGCTGGGTCCCAAGCTGGCCATGGGAGGGGCTGGTATGGTGCAGAGAGTGGCTCCATCAGAGGGGCTGAGACAGGTTCTGAGAGGAGCTGGGCCTGGCGTGGTGCAAGGGAAAGTCTCTTGGGGGACTGGGCCAGACCCATACTGGCTAGGGTATGGGCACTCGTTCGAATGAACAGAGCAGGACCTGCGGCAAAAGGGGTTGCATGGCAGACAAGCCCTTCCAGGGGCCACAGCCAGCCACTTCCGAGACACACAGTCACAGCACAGATAATACATATGACATTAGTATGGCTTGCCAATCACTCTTTAGACTTCTAATGGAGCTACATGTCATCACAAAGACAAAGCCAGACTTTGTATGGTTACAAAACTCAGGGACTTGTCTTCTTGGATTGCTACCACCATGGTTTGGACCAGGCCTGCTAAATCTTGAAACATCAGCAAACAGTAATAGCACAATGGATACACTTTAAAGTTGGGTCTACACAACAGAGCACATTCGAATTTTAGCCACAAAAAGTGGATCAAACCCTCAATCCTCTCTTTTGAAAGAGTGCTCTGTTCTTTCAAAAGGGAGCATCCACACAGCTCTAAGCACTCTTTCAAATGAAGAGAGCAGGACCTGCTGCAAATGGGGTTGCATGGTGGACAAGCCCTTCCAGGGGCTTTTATGCCTGGAGGTCAGGGTGCAGAACATCCTGTGGGTGGTAGGCATCTGCTGTTCCCTCCACAACATTGTGGAAGGCAATGATGACACCTTCATACATGCGTGGGTGTCGAAGTCGGGCCCCACGTATGAGCAGTTGGCAACTGCTCCCAATCACCAGTACCACTGGGACAGGTCTGCATCAGCGAGGCCCTCCATGACAGCTCCAGTCACAGACTCCATCCACATCCACTCTTCACTACCACCACACCTGCACATCAACCCTGTCACCCTCCACAAAAGCCACGTCTACTCATGCCGGCTACTTCGAAGTAGCTGCGCCAACTTCGAAATAGCGCCCGCCACATCTACTCCTGGTGAGCGCTATTTTGAAGTTGACATCGATGTAAGGCGGCGAGACGTCGAAGTCGCTATCCCCATCAGGAGATGGGAATAGCGCCCTACTTTGACGTTGAACGTCGAAGTAGGGCACGTGTAGCCAATCTGTGTCCCACAACATCGAAAGAGCAGGGTCCGCCATGGCGGCCATCAGCTGAGGGGTTGAGAGATGCTCTCTCCAGCCCCTGAGATCTATCGTCGCCGCATGCAGCAGCCCCCTAAAGCTCCCCGCCCCCTGCCTTCCTGTGCAGGAAGCTGAGAGAGCATGCAGGCGGCAGCAGTAACACACAGCTAGCATGCACGCCTCCCTGCAGCCCAAAGACACGCCCCCCGCTGTGATGGCCGCCCGCCAGCCCCCCAAGCGCCCCCAGGGCAGCTCCCCCAAGGGGAGGCTGGGCTCCCAGCCTGGCAGCCAGCCCTGGAAGAGGCAGCAGGGCCCCTCCTGGATGAAGGCCGAGATCAGGGACCTGCTGGGGCTCTGGAGTGAGGAGGAGGTGCTCCAGGTAATGGGGAGCAAGAGGCGGAACGCGGATGTGTTCGCTCAGCTGGCCGCCTGGGGTCACCCTGTCTGCACTCCTGACCATGTCAGGAGTAAGGTGAAGGAGCTGCGGCAGGGTTACTCCCGCGCCCAGGAAGTGGCCAGCCGAACTGGGGCCGCCCCCGCAACTTGCTCCTTTTACAGGGAGCTCAGGTCCATCCTGGGCCCCCAGCACACCTCCTCCCATACGGCCACTCTTGACACCTCGGCTGACGAGCCCCAGCAGGCCCGGGAGGCAGAGTCCGCCCTGGAGGCAAGCCCCGCACCCCAGGGGCCCCCCAGGAGCTCCCCCCGGGATGCCGGAGGAGGAGGAGGGGGAATCCTCCTCCAGCGTCGGGGGGCTCCACATCATCCTGGCTTCCTGGAGCTCCAGCAGGGCTTCTGCCCAGAGGGTGTCCCCCAGCCGGGGGAGCAGACCATCAGATATGTACCCCCTGGTGCACACCCCCGGGGTTGAGGGGCGGGGACAAGAGACATGACCAGGGCCCTCCACATGCCCAGATGACCATGGCCCCAAGGACAGCAGTGGCATGTCCCTCAGAAGAGTGCATCAGCCCCTGCCCCCCCAGCAGGACAGTGCCATGCCCCATCCCTGGGGATGGGGGAAGCGTAACCTGGGGTCCCCCGGGAGGAGGGAGTGGGACACCCATCAGCAGCGGCAGCATCTCCCAGGGACAGGGATGGGGAACCAGCAGCAGAGGAATGGGGGGACAAGGGCCACGGCTCGGGGGCCACACTAATGGCTGTCTCCTCTCTTCTTCCCCCCGTGTTCCGCAGCTGCACCATCGGAGGGCCCGGAGAGCGCCAGCGAGGTGTCAGTGGTCCCGGAGAGCCCACCGGGGACATCGCTGCAGGCCAGCCCCTCGGTGGAGCACTGACCAGCCCCAGGGCGGGGCCGATGGCGGACCCAGCACCACCACCGGACGGCGACAGACCCCCAGCTGCTGGCGACCCTCCGGCGACAGCTGGAGGTATCAGAGCAGCGCCTGCGGGTGGACGAGCGGCGCCTGCAACTGCAGGAGCAGGCACTGGCCTGGTGTCAGGAGGCATGGGGGGCCTTTATGCACACTTTTGAGCGCATAGCAGACTACCTGGCCCCCCATGCCACACCGCCCACCACTCTGCCCTCCCTGCCCGCCTTGCCAACTCCACCCACTGCTCCACCCGCTGCTCCACCTGCCGTCCCACCGCTGTCCGCCACCGAGGGGTCTTCCACTGAGGGGGACCTGGGGCCTGCTGACACCCACTGGCCGTATCTACCGGTTCGCCCGGCCCCCAGGCAGCCTCGGCCAGGGCTGAGGCTGAGGCGAGGGTTGCGGCCACCCACCCCCAGCTCTGGACAGTAGGGGGTGCGAGGCCCAGGACGTGCCCCCCTCCCCCTTTGTACATATCCCCATTATTTTCTATATAGTTTGTATTAGACCCCTGTTATTTTATGATACCTGCCCCCCCATGTAAATAGTTCTCCCCTTCCTTGTGTTCCACTATTTATCATATTATATATATATATATATATATATATATATATATATATATATATATATATATATGTAGTAATAATAAGAGAATTCACCGTTTTGTGGTTTCAAGAACAACAGGTCTATTTTTATTTGCAAGAAAAGTGGGGGGGGTGTTCTTGGGTGCTCTGTGTTGTGGGCGTAGGGGCAGGGAGTGTTGTGGAGGATGGGGGACTGTATTGGGGGGGCCTGCCAGCGTTCACCCCGCGGCCTGGTCAAAATGGGCACGCAGGGCCTCCCGGACCCGGGTCCCCTCGGGGTCCACCTGGCGACTGGGGGCAGTGGGTGGCTGCACGTCAGCCCTGCCAGCCTCCACAGCCCAGCCCTGAAAGAATGCCTCCCCCTTGCTCTCCACCAGGTTGTGGAGTGCGCTGCACACGCCCACAATCTGGGGGATGTTGGTGGGGTCCGCATCAAGGTGGGTGAGGAGACGCCTCCAGCACCCTTTGAGGTGGCCAAAAGTGCGCTCAACCACCTGGCGCGCATGGTTCAGGCATGTGTTG